>NC_048220.1:17403111-17446837 GCF_002007445.2 Ailuropoda melanoleuca | reverse complement strand
AGTCCATAGTCTCTCATGTTTCATTCCCCCTTCTGATTACCCCCCTTTTCTTTATCCCTTTCTTCCCCTACCGATCCTCCTAGTTCTTATGTTCCATAGATGAGAGAAATCATATGATAATTGTCTTTCTCTGCTTGACTTATTTCACTTAGCATTATCTCCTCCAGTGCCGTCCATGTTGCAGCAAATGTTGAGAATTCGTTCTTTCTGATAGCTGAGTAATATTCCATTGTATATATGGACCACAGCTTCTTAATCCAGTCATCTGTTGAAGGGCATCTCGGCTCCTTCCACGATTTAGCTATTGTGGACAATGCTGCTATGAACATTGGGGTGCATATGGCCTTTCTCTTCACTATGTCTGTATCTTTGGGGTAAATACCCAGTAGTGCAATGGCTGGGTCATAGGGTAGCTCAATTTTTAACTTTTTAAGGGACCTCCACACTGTTTTCCAGAGTGGCCGTACCAACTTGCATTCCCACCAACAATGTAGGAGGGATCCCCTTTCTCCACATCCTCTCCAGCAATTGTTGTTCTTGCCTTGTCAATTTTTGCCATTCTGACTGGCGTAAGGTGGTATCTTAGTAATCTCTACATCCCTTTTGGGGCTCAAACTCAGGACCCTGAGATCAAGAATTCATGCTATTCCAACTGAGCCAGATAGGCATGCCAGTATGCTTATATTTTGTTGAAGATTTTTGCATCTATGTTCATCAGGGATATTGGCCTATAATTTTATTTTCTTGTGGTATTCTTGTCTGGTTTTATTATCAGGGTAATGCTGGTGTCATAGAAAGGGTTTGGAAGTAGTCCCTCTTCTTCAATTTTGGGGAAGATTTTGAGAAGAATTAATGTTTATTTTGCTTAAATCTTTGATGAAATTCACCAGTCAAGCCATCTGATGGCGTTTGGGTTCTTGGAAGACTACTGATCACTGATTCAATCTCCTTACTCTGCTCATATTTCCTATTCCTGATTCATTCTCAGTAGCTTGCATGTTTTTCAGACTCTGTTTCTCCTATGTTGTTCAGTTTATTGTCATACAGTTGTTCATAGTGGTGTCTTATGATCCTTTGTATTTACCTTTCATTTCTGATTTTATTTGACTCTTTTATTTTTTCTGATGAATCTACATAAGGGATTGTCAACTTTTTCAAAAAAACAGCTCTTTGTTTCATTGATCTTCTCTATTGTCTTTTTTGTCCTTATTTCATTAATTTCCACACTGGTCTTTGTTATAACCTTGCTTCTACTAACTTCAGGCTTCTTCATTCTTTTTTTCCAGTTTGATGGAGGCATAAAGTAGAGTTTCTTTTTTATTTGAGAGCTTTCTTGTTTTTGATGGAAGCATTATTGTTATGACCTTACCTCCTAGAACTGCTTTTGCTTCATCCCATGAGTTTCGATATGTTGGTATGTATTCTCATTTGTCTCAAGTTACTTTTTTTTTTTATTCCTTCTTTGACCTATTGGATGTGCAGTTCCATGTTGTTTAATCTTTACATATTTGTGAATTATCAAGTTACCTTATAATTGATCTGAAGTTTTAAAGTGTTACAATCAGGGGCACCAGGGTGGTCCAGTTGGTTGGGCATCAGACTCAGTTTTGGCTCAGGCTGTGATCTTAGGGTCGGGGGATTGAGCCCTGCGTGGGATTCAGCACTCAGTGCAATGTCCGCGTGGGACAGTCTCCCTCTCCTTCCTCTGCTCCTCTCCACCATGCGTGCGCGAGCTCTCTCTCGCTCTCTCTCAAGTAAATACATAAATCTTTAAAAAAGTTCTAAACTGTTACAATCAGAAAAGCTACTTGTTATGACTTCAGTCTCCTTAAATGTATTAAGACTTTTTTGTTGCCTAATATATGATATATCCTGGAGAATATTTCATGTGCACTTGAGTATTTTACTGCTTTTAGTTGGAATGGTTTGTGAATACCTATTAAGCTCACCTCACCTAATATAAATCCAGTATTTCCTTATTGGTTTTCAGTCTGGATAATCTGCCATTGATGAGAATAAAGTATTGAAGTTCCCTACTGTTTATTACTATTTATTTGTCCCTTTTGGTTTGTTAATGTTTGCCTATCTATTTAATTACTCCTAATTAATTTGGGGTGCATATTCACAAGTGTTTAATCCTCTTATTTGATCACTCTATCACTGTATAATGACCTTGTCTCGTAATATAGTCTTTGTATTAAAGTCTCTTTCCCTGATAGAAATATAGCTATCTCTGCTTCTTTTTTTGCTTTCCATTGGCATAGAATGTCTTTTTCTATCCCTTCACTTTCAGTCTGTGTGTGTCCTTATGGCTGAAGAGAGTCTCTTATGAGTAGCATATAGTTATGTCCCTTTTTTTTTTTTAATTCATTCAGCCACTCTTTTAATTGGAGAAGTTAGACCATTTATTTTTTACTTGAGAGAGAGAGACAGAGAGAGACAGAGAGCACAAGAAAGGGGAGGGTAGAGGGAGAAGGGGAGAGAGAAGCAAATTCTCCGCTGAGCCTGGAGCCCCACACAGGGCTTGATCCCAGGACCCTGACATTCATGACCAGAGTGGAATCAGACACTCAAACAACTAAGCCACCCAAGTGCCCCTACTTTTTTCTTAAAATATCTTTTTATTTTTAAGTAATTTCTATACCCACCAAGGGGCTCAAAAATACAACACCCCCCACCCTGAGCCAGCCAGTCACCCCTAGACCATTAACTTTTATTTTTTTATAATAATAATTTTTTATTATGTTATGTCAGTCACCATACAGTATATCCTTAGTTTTTGATGTAATGTTCCATGATTCATTCTTTGCCTATAACACCCAGTGCACCATGAAGTATGTGCCCTCCTTAATAACCATCATCAGCCTATCCCATTCCCCCACCCTCCTCCCCTCTGAAGCTCTCAGTTTGTTTCCCAGAGTCCACAGTCTCTCATGGTTCATTCCCCCTTCTGTTTACCCCCCTTCCTTCTTCCCTTTCTTCTCCTACCGATCTTCCTATTTCTTATGTTCCACAAATGAGTGAAACCATATGATAATTGTCTTTCTCTATTTGACTTATTTCACTTAGCATAATCTCCTCCAGTCCCGTCCATGTTCCTGCAAATGTTGGGTAATCGTTCTTTCTGATGGCTGAGTAATAGTCCATTGTATATATGGACCACATCTTCTTAATCCAGTCATCTGTCAAAGGGCATCTCGGCTCCTTCCACAATTTAGCTATTGTGGAAAATGCTGCTATGAACATTGGGGTGCATATGGCCCTTCTCTTCACTATGTCTGTATCTTTGGGGTAAATACCCAGTAGTGCAATTGCTAGCTCATAGGGTAGCTCAATTTTTAACTTTTTAAGGGACCTCCACACTGTTTTCCAAAGTGGCTGTACCAACCTGCATTCCCACCAACAGTGTAAGAGGGATCCCCTTTCTCCACATCCTCCCCAACATGTGTTGTTTCTTGCCTTGTCCATTTTTGCCATTCTAACTGGCGTAAGGTCGTATCTCAATGTGGTTTTGTTTTGAATTTCCCTGATGGCTAATGATTTTGAACGTTTTTTCATGTGTCTGTTAGCCATTCGTATGTCTTCATTGGAAAAGTGTCTGTTCATATCTTCTGCCCATTTTTTGATTTCATTATTTGATTCCTGTGTATTGAGTTTGAGAAGTTCTTTGTAGATCTTGGATACTAAACTTTTAACGGTAGTGTCATTTGCCAATATCTTCTCCCATTCTGTGGGCTGTCTCTTAGTTTTTTTTGACTGTTTCCTTGGCTGTACAGAAGCTTTTAATCTTGATGAAGTCCCACAAGTTCATTTTTTCTTTTGTTTCTCTTGCCTTTGGAGATGTGTCATGAAAAAAGTTGCTGTGACCAATGTCAAAGAGGTTGCAGCCTATGTTCTCTATGATTTTGATGGATTCCTGTCTCACATCGAGGTCTTTCATCCATTTAGAGTTTATCTTTGTGTATGGTGTGAGAGAGTGGTCAAGTTTCATTCTTTTGCATATAGCTGTCCAATTTNTAGCTGTCCAATTTTCCCAGCACCATTTATTGAAGAGACTGTCTTTTTTCCACTGGATGTTTTTTCCTGCTTTGTCAAAGATTAGTTGCCCAAAGAGCCGAGGGTCCATTTCTGGGTTCTCTATTCTGTTCCATTGGTCTATGTGTCTGTTTTTGTGCCGGGACCATGCTGTCTTTATGATCACAGCTTTGTTGTATAGCTTGAAATCTGGCAACGTGATGCCCCCAGCTTGGTTTTCCTTTTCAACCATTCCTTGGCAATTCGGGGCCTTTTCTGGTTCCACACAAATTTAAGGGCTGTTTGTTCCAGCTCTTTGAAAAATGTCATTGGTATTTTGATTGGGATGGCATTGAAAGTGTAGATTGCTCTGGGTAGTATGGACATTTTAACTATGTTAATTCTTCCAATCCATGAGCATGGAATATTTTTCCATCTTTTTATGTCTTCCTCAATATCTTTCAAAAGTGATCTATAGTTTCTAGGATATAGGTCCTTTACGTCTCTGGTTAAGTTAATTCCAAGGTAACGTATGGTTTTTGGTGTTATTGTAAATGGGATGGATTCCCTAATTTCTCTTTCTTCAGTCTCGTTATTCGTGTATAGAAATGCAACTGATTTCTGGGCATTGATTTTGTATCCTGCCACCTTACTGAATTGTTCTATAACTTCTAATAGTTTGGGAGTGGATTCCTTTGGGTTTTCCATATAGAGTATCATGTCATCTGCAAAGAGAGACAGTTTGACTTCTTCTTTGCCGATTTGGATACCTTTGATCCCTTTTTGTCTTCTGATTGCTGTTGCAAGGACTTCTAGTACTATGTTGAATAATAATGGCAAGAGAGGGCATCCTTGTCGTGTTCCTGATCTTAAGCAAAAGGCTTTCAGCTTTTCCCCATTGAGAATGATATTCTCTGTAGGCTTTTCATAGATGGTTTTTAATGAAATTGAGTAATGTATCCTCTATCCTACACTCTGAAGGGTTTTAATCAGGAAAGGATGCTGTATTTTGTCAAATGCTTTTTCTGCATCAATTGAGAGGATCATATGGTTCTTGAGTCTTTTCTTGTTGATATGATGTATCACATTGATTGATTTGCGAGTGTTGAACCATGCTTGCATCCCAGGTATGAATCCCACTTGGTCATGATGGATAATCCTTTTAATGTACTGTTGGATTCTATTAGCAAGGATCTTGTTGAGGATTTTGGCATCCATATTCATTAGAGAAATCGGTCTGTAATTCTCCTTTTTGATGGGGTCTTTGCCTGGTTTGGGGATCAAGGTAATACTGGCCTCATAGAATGAGTTTGGTAGTCTTCCTTCTGCTTCTATTTTTTGAAACAGATTCAGGAGAATAGGTATTATTTCTTCTTTGAATGTTTGGTAGAATTCCTTGGGGAATCCATCAGGCCCTGGACTCTTATTTTTGGGGAGGTTTTTGATCACTGCTTCAATCTTCATAATTATAATTGGCCTATTTAAGAAATCTATTTCTTCCTGTTTCAGTCTTGGTAGTTTATAGGTTTCCAGGAAGGCCTCCATCTCTTCCAGATTGTTTAGTTTTTTGGCATATAGCTGTTGATAAAAGTTTCTAATAATCCTTGCAATTTCAATGGTGCTGGTCGTGACCTCTCCCTTTTCAGTCATAATTTTAATAATCTCAGTCCTTTCTCTTTGTTTTTGGACAAGTTTTGCCAGTGGTCTATCAATTTTATGGATTCTCTCAAAGAACCAGCTTCTAGTCCTGTTGATCTGCTCTACTGTGGTTCTGGTCTCTAATTCATTGATTTCTGCTCTAATCTTGGTCAACTCCTTCCTTGTCAGTGGGTTAGGCCTGTCCCTCTGTTGCTGTTCCAGTTTCTTGAGGTGAGAATATAGAAACTGCATTTTAGATTTTTCTATTCTTTTGAGTGAGGCTTGGATGGCTATGTATTTTCCCCTTAGGACTGCCTTTGCAGTGTCCCATAGGTTTTGGACTGATGTGTTTTCATTCTCATTGGTCTCCAAAAATTGTTTAATCTGATTTCTAATTTCCTGGTTTACCCAATCATTCTTCAGCAGGATGGTTCTTGTTTCCAAGTGTTTGAGTTTCTTCCAAATTTTTCCTTGTGATTGAGTTCCAGTTTCAAAACAGTGTGGTCTGAGAATATGCAGGGAATGATCTGAGTCTTTTGGTATCACTTGAGACTTGTTTTGTGACCCAGTATGTGGTCTATTCTGGAGAAAGTTCCATGTGCATTCGAAAAGAATGAGTATTCTGTTGTTCTGGGGTGTAGTGTTCTGTATATATCTATGAGGTCCATCTGGTCCAGTATGTCATTCAAAGCTCTTGTTTCTTTATTGATTTTCTGCTTAGGTGATCTGTCTATTGCTGAGAGTGGAGTGTTGAGGTCCCCTACTATTAACGTATTATTATCTATATGTCTCTTTATTCTGGTTAAGAGTTGGCTTGTGTATCTTGCTGCTCCCCTGTTGGGGGCATATATATTTATAATTGTCATATCCACTTGTTGGATACATCCTTTAAGAATAATATAGTGTCCTTCTGTATCTTTAACTACAGTCTTAGTTTAAAATGNAATCCAGTCTATCTGATATGAGAATTGCTACTCCAGCTTTCTTTTGAGGTCCATTTGCGTGGAAGATGGTACTCCATCCCCTTACTCTAAGTCTGAATGCATCTTTGGGTTCAAAATGAGTCTCTTGTAGACAGCAAATGGATGGGTCATGTCTTTTTATCCAATCTGCAACCCTGTGGTGTTTCATGGGAGCATTTAGGCCATTCACATTGAGAGTGATTATTGAGAGATATGATTTTAATGATGTCATGTTGCCTGTGAAGTCTTTGTTTCTATAGATTGTAAATTTCTGTTCTGTATCACTCTTGGGGCCTTTTTACTTTTATAGAACCCCCCTTAATATCCCGTATAGGGCTGGTTTGGTTGTCATGAATTCCTTCAGTTTCTGCCAATTTTGGAACGTCTTTATTTCTCCATCAATTCTGAATGACAGCTTTGCTGGATAAAGGATCCTTGGCTGCATGTTTTTCTCTGAAAGAGCTTTAAAAATGCCCCCCCAAGCCTTTCTCTCATTCCAGGTCTCTGTAGACAGGTCTGACGTAATCCTGATACCTTTGCCTTGGNGTTGTGACTTGCTGCTCTGTATCACTCTTGGGGCCTTTTTACCTTTATAGAGCCCCCCTTAATATCTCCTGTAGGGCTGGTTTCGTGGTTACGAAATTGGTTAATGATTGGCGATTTTGGAACGTCTTTATTTCTCCATCAATTCTGAATGACAGCTTTGCTGGATAAAGGATCCTTGGCTGCATGTTCTTCTCAGATAGAGCTTTGAAAATACCCTGCCAACCCTTCCTGGCCTGCCAGGTCTCTGTAGGCAGGTCTGACATAATTCTGATATTTTTCCCTCTGTACGTAAANTCTTTGCCCTGGCCGCTTTCAATACTGTATCCTTGGATCTAATATTTGCGAATTGCACTATGACGTGATGTGGCGTAGGTCTATTGTCATTGACCTTGGGAGGGATCCTCTCTGCCTCTTGGACACAAATGCTTGTTTCCTTTGCCTNCTGATACCTTTGCCTTGGTACGTGAGAAATTTCTTTGCCCTGGCCGCTTTCAATACTGTATCCTTGGATCTAATATTTGCGAATTGCACTATGACATGCCGTGGCGTAGGTTTGTCCTGGTTGAGCTTGGATGGGGTCCTCTCTGCCTCTTGGACACGAATGCTTGTTTCCCTTGCTAGATTAGGGAAGTTTTCAGCTACAATTTGTTCAAATATCTCTTCTAGACCTCTGTTTTTCTCCACCCCTTCAGGGATGCCAATGATTCTGACATTGGAACATTTCATTGAGTCAGTAATCTCCCGTAATCTACATTCTTGAGACTGGATTTTTTTGAGCCAAGTTTCTGCTTTCTCTTCTACCATCCCATCCTCCAGTTCACTAATTCGTTCTTCTGCCCATTTNTTTCGTTTTTTCTTCTACTAACCCATCCTCCAATTCGCTAACGCGTTCCTCTGCCTCGGTGACCCTGGCCGTCAGAGCCTCTAGTTTTGACTGCATTTGGCTCATAGAATTTTTAATTTCTGTCAGATTCGCTCTCATTTCTGCCCTTAGAGATTCTATATTCTTGCTAATATTTTCGTTAATATTTTTTTCAAGCCTACACATCATCTTGACCAGTGTTACTCTGAACTCCATTTCTGACAATTTGGTTATATCCATGTCCATCAGTTCTGTGGCAGAGGCCACATACTCATTATCTTTTCTTTGCTGGGGGGGATTTCTCCTTCTTGTCATTCTGATGAAGAGAGATTGCAGGGTTGTCCAGAGCCCAAGTGTTGACTGGGACCCAGGCCGTGCGCCCTTGTTTTATAGAGATCTTAGGGATGTGGGCTTCTTCCTTAAAGAGTTTATTTATTTATTTGAGAGAGAGAGAGACAGTCAGCAAGAAAGGGAACCCAAGCAGAGGAGTGGGAGAGGAAGAAGCAGGCTCCCGGTGGAGAAGCCCGATGAGGGACTCCTTTCCGGAACGTTGTAAACACACCCTAATCCGAAGACCAGGCAGTGTGCACTTGTTTTTTAGGGACCTTAGGGATGTGGGCTTCTTGATTTTTCAGCCTGCCTTCTGCGGGAGGGGCCTGCTGCACTGATACTCAGGCAACCCTGTTTGGGTCGAGTCTCCCTGTCCCCTGCGAGGGGGGATGGGGATGGACACAATGTGAGCCGGTATTTCCAGGCTTTTGTTCTCTGGTGGCTTTCCCTGGCGGTTTTCTGTGCCTCTTCTGAGAGTCAGAGCAGCAGTGGCCATATCCCAGCCTCTGTCTCAGAACAGAGAGATCGCAGACCGCTCTCCACTGAGCTCTCTTGGCCACTTTAACTCTGTTTCTGTCGGTGCTGCTAAAAACCCTGCAGTGTCCCGGGTTGTGCGCCCCACAGCTTCTCTCCCAGCCCTCACTTCCAGGGCTGGCTCGTCTCTGTCCTTTGTGCTTCTAACACCGCCAGCTGCCCCCCCATTCCTGCACGTGCTCCCGAGCTCCCCGTTTCAGTGTGGTTCGGGTGCACTCCAGAGTGCCGGTTTTCAGTATGGTCACACGCGCTCCCGAGCTCCCGGTTTCCGTCTAGTTCGAGTGTGCGCTTCGGAGCTCCAGTTTTCAGTCTGGTGGCCTGTGCTCCTGGCTCATGGTCTCAGTCTGCTGTCTCGCGGGTGCGGTCCAGGAGTCCCCCCGCTCCCCCGTGTAGGTGGCTACCGCTTCCCGGAGCCCAAATGCCGCGGCTCCCTCCCCCTTCCATTTATCTTCCGATATCTGTGCGCGGTTTCACGGCTCCCCGCTTCATACCTCAATACTCAGCGCTGGAGATGTTCATTTGTAGAGATCCAGATGTATCTTCCTGCGTCTCAGGCTGATTCCGTGGATGTTCAGGCTGGTCTGGTACCTATCCAGCTCGACAGGGGACCGGCTGAAAAAGGGGTCCCCTACTCCTTCACCATCTTTTCTTTCCTAGTCCATTAACTTTTAATTATCGATAGGTATGGACTTAATGCCATTTTGTTAATGATTTTCTGCCAGTTTTATAACACCTTTTTCTTATACTCTTTTCTTGTTCTTCTTTTCTGATTTGATGATTTTCCAGAGTGATGTGCTTAGATTCCTTTCAGTGTGTCTGTTGTGTATCTACTATAGATTTTGGGGATTTTTTATTTAAGGTAATTAACATACAGTAATGTTTTAGTTTCAGGTGTACAATATACTGATTTGACAATTCTATAAATTACTCAGTGCTCACCATGATAAGCATTGTCACCATACATCATTATTACAGCATTGTCTATATTCCTTATGCAATATTTTTGTCTCTGTGACTTATTTTAAAACAGGAAGTTTCTATCTTTTACAGTCCATGAGCATGGAATATCTTTCTATTTATTTGTGTCACCTTAAATTAATTTCATCAGTGTTTTACAGTTTTCAGAGTATAGGTCTTTTACATCGTTGGCTAAATTTATTCCTAGGTATTTTATTTTATTTGATGCAGTTGTAAATGGAATTGTTTTCTTAAATTCTTTTTCTCTTAGTCCGTTATAGTGTGTAGAATCACAACAGATTTCTGTGTATTGGGTATCCTGCAACTTCACTGAATTCATCTGTCAGTTATAATGGTTATTTTGTTTGGTTTGGTGTGGTTTTGGAGTTTTCTATGTATAGTACTATGTTATCCACAAACAGGGACAATTCCACTTCTTCCTTAACAATTTGGATGCCTTCTATTTATTTTTCCTAGTCTGATTGTGTGGCTAGGACTTTCAGTACTATGTTGAATAAAAGTGGTGACAGTGGACATCCTTGTCTTTTTCTTGGTTTTAGGGGGAAGAGGTCTGTTTTTCACCATCAAGTATGCTGTTAGCTATGGGTTTATCATATATGGCCTCTATTATGTTGAGGTATGTTCCCTCTTAACACACTTTGTTGAATGTTTTTACTTTGGAAGCATGTCTTATTTTGTCAAATGCTTTTTCTCCATCTATTGAGAGGGTCTTTTTTTTTTTAATGAAGATGTCTGTATTTTATTATCTCTCCAAGTTGCTTGTTATGTACTTTAAATAAAAGACCTAGCTATATACAGCATGTCCTCCGACTATATGTAGCTCTAGCCATAGCAGTGGCAGGAGCAATTGCTCATTATTTCCCTGAATAACTTTTTTCCTGGAGTTATTTACCTTTACGATTCTGGCAGTCTGAATTCTCTTGTGGCATTTGTTAATTATTCAATGAAACCATTAAAATAAACTAGACCAAAGAATATTTGAGAATATCCTGAAAGGAAAAGTATATATTGAATATATTAAATTTGTTTGTTGAATGGCTTAATAGGAAAAATTTTTTTCCTCTCTGTACTTTCTCTATGTTAATTGTATATATAACTATATATCATATAGGAAGCACAGAGCTGTTCTTTAAAGGGGTAGAGGGCTATGAGATAGGAAGGGGAGGAAGAGAGTACTCTATTGCAGCTTTCTTTAGCCAGAATTTTTTCATAGCACTTTGTTTTTGCTTTCCCTTTCCTTAAATAATTTTTATTTTGTTATATTAGTCACCATACAGTACGTCCCCAGTTTTTGATGCAATGTTCCATGATTCATTATTTGCATATAACACCCAGTGCACCATGCAATACGTGCCCTCCTTAATACCCGTCACCAGCCTATCCCAATCCCCCACCCCCCTCCCCTCTGAAGCCCTCAGTTTCTCAGAGTCCATAGTCTCCCATAGTTCATTCCCCCTTCTGTTTACCCCCCCTTCATTCTTCCCTTCCTTCTCCTACCGATTTTCCTATTTCTTATGTTCCATAAATGAGTAAAACCATATGATAATTGTCTTTCTCTGCTTGACTTATTTCACTTAGCATAATCTGAGAGGATCATTTTTATCCTTTTTCTTGTTAATATGTGATGTATCACATTGATTCGATTTGTAGATATTGACTCACCCTTGAATCCCTGGAATAAATCCCACTTGATTGTGGTGAGTAATTATTTTAATATATTGTTGATTTTGGTTTGTTAGTATTTTACTGAGGATTTTTGCATCTGTGCTCATATGCAATACTGGCCTGTAGTTTTTTGTTTTGTTGTTGTTGTTGTTTTAGCATCTGTATGTGTATTTGGTATCGGGGTAATGCTGGCCTAGTAGAATGAATCAGGAAGCTTTCCTTCCAATTTTTGGGGATAGTTTGAGGGGAATGGTTAATAAGTTTTCTTTAAGTGTTGGTAGACTCTGTGAAGTCAGCTGGCTCTAGAGTTTTGTTTATTGCAAATCAGTCACTGATTCAGTTTCGTTATTAGTAATCAGTCTGTTAAAATTTTCTATCGCTTCTTGATTCAGTTTTGGCAGATTACCTGTTTGTAGGAGTTCATTCATTTCTTCTAGGTGTCTAGTTTGTTGGCATATAATTTTTCACAGTATCTCTTACAAGTCTTTTTATGTCTATAGTAACAGTTATTTCTTCATCTCTGATTTTGAGTTTTCTTGGTGAGTCTCACTAAAAACATCAATTTTATTATCTTTACAAAGAAGTAGCTCTTGTTTTTACTGATTTGTTTTGCTTTGTCTTGTTTTTGTTTCTGTTTTATTTCTGCTCTCGTCTTCATTTCCTTTCCTTTCCTAGTTTTGGGCTTTGTTTGTGTTTCTTTATATCCTTTAGGTGTGAGGTTAGGTTGTGTATTTGAGATTTTTCTTGTTTCTTCAGGTAGGCCTATGTCATTATAAACTTTCCTCTTAGAATTGATTTTGCCACATCCCAGAGATTTTGGAATGTGTGTTTCCATGTTAATTTGTGTGCATGTATTTTTTGACTTCCTGTTTGATTTCTTGGTCAACCCATTCATTGTTTAATAGCATGTTGTTTAGTCTCCACGTGTTTGTGTTTTCTTTAGATTTTTTCTTGTAATTGATTTCTAATTTCATATCATTTTGGTCAGGAAAAGATGATTGATATGATTGCAGTTTTCTTAAATTACTGAGAATTGTTTTGTGGAGTAAAGTGATCTATTCCAGAGAATGTTCCATGTGCACTTCAAAAGAATGGGTATTCTGCTGATTTGGGATGGAAGGCTTTGTATTTATCTGTTAGGTCCATCAGGTCTAATGTGTTGTTCAAAGCGACTGTTTCCTTCTTGACTTTCTGTCTGGATTATGTATCCATTGATATAAGTGTAAGCATAGATATTTACACTTGTTATATCCTCTGGTTGGATTGATCCCTTTATCATTATGTAGTGTCCTTCTGTGTCTCTTGCAATAGTCTTTGTTTTAAAGTCTATCTTCTCTGATAGCAGTATTACACCAGCTTTTTTTTTTCCCACTTAAATTTGTATGGTATATGTTTTCCATTCCCTTTTTGGTAGTCCGTATGTGTCCTTAGGTCTGAAGTGAGTCTCTTGTAGGCAGCATATGGAGGAGTCTTGCCCTTTTGATCCATTCAGTCACTCTGTCTTTTGATTGGATCATTTAGTTCATTACATTTAAAGAAATCAGTGATCTATAGTTACTGCCAGTCTGTTACTTGTTTTCCGGTTGTTTTTGTAGTTGTTCTCTGTTTTCTTCTTCATTTGCTTTCTTCCCTTGTGATTTGGTGGCTTCCATTAGTGTTAGGCGTTGCTTCCTTTCTCCATTGTGTGTGTGTGTGTGTGTGCGCGCGCATGCGCATATCTATTACAGGTTTTTGATTTGTGGTTAATATTGGGTTCATATATAACATCCGTGTGTATGACAATCTATAATGAGGGTCACATAAGTTCAAACAAATTCTAAAAACACTAAGTTTTATTCACTCTCCAAGTTTTACATATATAACATATTTTATATTTTTTATTTTGTGTATCCCTTGACTAATTTTTGTAGATATAATCGATTTGACTCCTTTTGTGTTTTAACCTTCATACTATGTTTAAGAAGTGATTAATCTACTAATTTTGAAATATGTTTGCTTTTACCTATAAAATTTTTTTTCCTTTTTAAATTTTCTTCTAGTTATGGTCTTTGCCTTGAAAGAATTCCCTTTAACCTTTTTTTTTGGTAAGGCTGGTTTAGTGCTGATAAACTCCTTTATTGCCTTTTCTTTATCAAGGAAATTATTTATCTCTCCTTCTATTCTGGATGATAAACTTGCTAGGTAGAGTATCCTTGGTTGTAGGTTGTTTCATGTTACATTTCTTTGGAATATGTCATACCATTCATTTCTGGCTTGCAAAGTTTCCGCTGACAAATCTTAGCTATAGCTTAATGGGGTTTCTTGTATGTATATATGTAACTGTCTTCTTTTCTCGTGCTGCTTTTAAAATTCTCTGTCCTTACATTTTGCCATCTTAGTTATTATGTGTCTATGTATCTCCTTGTATTCATCTTGCTAGGGGTTCTCTGTGATTCCTATGTCTGTATGTCTGTTTCCTTACCCAGACTGTTTCCTTACTTACCCAGACTGGGTAAGTTTTCAGCTGTTAATTCTTCAAATAAATTTTCTGCCCCCTTCTCTTTCTCTTTTCTCCTTGTGGAATCCCTGTATGCAAATATTGTACACTTGATGCTGATGCTGAGCTCCCTTAATGTATTCTCATTTATTCGTTATTCTTTTTGCTCTTCAGCCTCGTTTCTTTTCATTACCCTGTCTTCCAGATTGCTATTCTTTGTCTGTATTCTCCAATATGTTGATACCTTGTAGTGTATTTTTAAGTTTAGTAGTTGAATTCTTCCACTCTGATAAAGGTTTTTGCTTTGTGGTAACCATAAGTCTTCTATAAAACAACTTATTTTAACAGTCTATTTTAAAATGACAATACCTTAAATTTTAATGCATTCGAAGGCTCTACATTTTTATTCTTTCCCTGCCCCTATGTTTTATGTTTCTGATGTCAGTTTACATCATTTTATCTTTTGTATCCATTAACTTAGTGTAGTTATTTTTACTAAATTTGTCTTTTAAGCTTATACTAGTTTTACAAGTATAAATGTATACTTGTGTATACATTGTGTAAATGTAGCCCACAACATTTATACCATTAGATTATTTACATTTTAATATAAATATTTAGCTTTAATATAAATATTTAGCTTTACCAATAAAATTTATGATATGTTTCCCTGTTACTAATTAGCATTCTTTTGTTTCATTTTAAACAGATTCCTGTAACATTTATTTTAAGTCCGGTCTAGTGGTGATAAACTTTTTAAGCTTTTGCCTGTCTGTAAAGTTCTTTGTCTCTCCTTAAATTCTGAAGGACAACTTTGCCAGGTAGAATATTTTGGTCAACTGTTTTTGTTTTGTTTTGTTTTCAGTTCAGACTTTTGAATATGTTATGCCACTTCCTTCTAGCCTGCAAATATTCTGCTTAAAATCTGCATATAGTCTTCGTGAATTCCACGTGTGTAACAAGTTGTTTTTCTCTTGCTGGTTTTAAGATTATTTCCTTGTCTTTAACTTTTGATACTTGAATTACAGTGTGTCTTGCTGTGCGTCTCTTTGGGTTTATCTTATTTGGGACTTTCTGGACTTCTTGGATCTGAAGGTCTGTTGCCTCCTCCAGTTTAGAGAAATTTTCAGCCATTATTTTCTTCAGTTAAGTTGTCTTCGTTTTTTTTTTTTTTTAATCTCTGTCTTTTCTTGTATTTTCCTTTTTCATTACATTTTTGTAATGCCTGATTGCATTGAGTTGATAGATTACTAAGCAATAGAAACTAGCCCACAGGAGATTCAGAAGATGAAGCTACAAGATATGATCTTTAAAATAATAGAAATTAATATTTTGTAGGAACTAAAAGAAAAAAATGGAGAATTTGAGTGAAGAGTGGAAATTATAAAAATACTAATGTGGAAATTCTAGAACTGAATAAGAGAATGTCCAAAACTCAGTAGACGATTTCAGTAGCAGAGGAGGCACAGGTGAGAAGAGAATTAGAAAATTGAATGTCAACTGGAAGAAAATGACCAGACTAAAAATTAAGCAAAAAGGACAGAAAAGAGAGCACAGGACCCAGTGAAAATGTCCAGTGTGTATACTCCAAGGATAGAGGTCCTACAGAATTTAGAAGCAACGTATTCTAAGCACATCATAATACAGCTGCTGAAATCCAAAGGCAAAGAAAAATTCTTGAAAGTGATTAGAGATAAAGTGTGTTTGACCTGTCTTCAAAGAAGCAACAATAAGACCAACAATTGGCTTATCAATAGAAATAATAGGCGCCTGGGTGGCTCAGTCCAACTCTTGATTTCAGCTGAGGTCATGATATCAGATTTGTTTGACTGAGCCTTGTGACAGGCTCTGCCCTGGGCGTGGAGCCTGCCGAAGGATTCTCCTTCTTTGTTCCTCCTCACCCTGCCAGTGTGCATACATTGTGTGCTCTCTCTCTCTAAAAAAAGAAAAGAAAAAATAGAAATGATAGAAGCCAGAGGATGTTGGTATGTTATCCTAAAAGTGTTGAAAGAAAAACAGATGGGAAACTGGAATTCTATAACCAGGGAAAGCATTCTTCAAAAATTAAGTATGAAATAAATTTTCAAAAAAAAAATAAAAAACCAAGGAATAGGAATGTTTATCACCAGAAGATCCACAATAAAGGACAGTAGAGAGCATTTTTTCAGGGTAAAAAAGAAAAAAAATCCCTGAAGGAAGCTCAAAAATACAGAAAAGAATAAAGAGCAATAAAATGGGTAATTCAGAGGTAAATAGAAATGAATGTTCATTTCATAAACAAAACCAATAATGTATACTGAGATTTAGAATATATAGAATTTCTCTTTTAAAAAGGAAAAAAAAAAGCATACATGGTAGAAGGATGTTAGCCAGTTAAAGTACCATTAGGTCAATAAATTTAAGGATGGTCTTTTCCACAAATGGTATCAGGACAGCTGGTTATCTATTTTGAGGAGAGGAAACATGAAACCTTTATGTCATGGCATTTACACACATATAAAATGATTCCATATGTTTTGTCAATCTCAAATGCAAAAACAACAAAAATTTAAAAAGTCAACACAGAATGTCTTCAAGAACTTGGGGTAAAGATTTTTTTTTTTTGTAAATGGGACACAAATGGCACTAACTATAAAGGAAGAGAGCAGTAACCATCTCTCTGTTACAGTTTAAACTTCTGTTGATTGAAATATGCCATGGAGGGTGTGAAAAGACAAGTCTGATATATCTGTAACATGTACTACTTGAAGTATGTAATTTCTAAAAATCATTTGAAATGGGAAAATAGGAGACTTAGTACTTCATAAAGGAAGATATCAAAATGGCAAATACATGAAAAGTTGCTCCAATTCTTTTTCTTAAAAAATTTTATTTATGTATTTTAAGTAGGCTCCACACCCCATGTGGGGTTTGAACTCAGGACCCTGATGTCAAGAGTCACATGCTTTATTGACTGAGCCAGCCAGGCAGCCCTCAAATTTATGTTTAAAGTCAGAGTAAAAGTAAATTAAAACCACAGTAAAATTAAAAACTTTAAAGATTTGTACCAAGTGTTGGCAAGGGTATAGAATTACTTACCATGGAAAGCAGAAATAACACGTACTAATGGTGGGAGGGTGTATGATCACTTGGAAAACATTTTGACAATACCTGCTACAGTTGAGCCTATGCATACATTATGACCCAGCGGCTCAACTCTTAGGTGTATTTCCAACAGCATTGCTACGTATGTGTATGAAAATAACTGTACGTGACATCCACAGCTGCATTATCCATTATAGTTAAAACACCAACAGCCCAACTGTCCAGCTCCAGAAGAAAAGACAAATAAATTTGGGTTCATTCAGACAACAGAGCACTATACAGAAAGGCAGGTGAGCAAATACTTCTGTATACACATCACAAATGATTTACACAAATAGAGTGTTGAAGAAAAGTGAGAAAAGCATGCATATTGTGCGATTGCATATATATGAAGTCCAACAACAGGCAGAACTCCCTGCCGTATTAGAATGCAGGATAGTGGTTACATCTGGGCAGGAGGTAGAGGACTGGGATTTCAAGGAGGCCTACAAGGTCATGGGAGGGGCTGCTTTAATTTGGTGATCGTAGCAGGGGTCATGTGAGTGCGTCCACATGGTGATAATTCATCAGTTCATTTGTTATTTCTTTACATTCCTCTATGTATAGGTCAACAAATTCCAACACGGGATGTGGCAAAATAAACAGATAACCTTATTTTCACATTAAAGTGAAGAAATTCTTAATTTTCTTAGCTTTTTAAAGGTTGCAGAAGTGATTTCAACTTTGTACAATTGAGAAAAATATTTCCCAGTAGTTAGTACACAAATCCTATAGATTTTTTTCTGAAAAATGTGGGGAAATCAATATTTATATCAATTAGCACTGTAGAGGATCCGGATAGATCAAGTGTTGAGAGTTTTCCTAAAGGTCGATGTGTTCACTTAGGTCCTGTATTGCTTTCATAAAAATGTTCTCTGATAGTAGTTGATTTTTGAACCATCTTTCTAATATTTATGTTTTTGCTTCATGAGCTTTGTTTTGATGTGTATCTTTTATTTATATTTGAATGTCTTCATACTTGTTTTTTTTTTCATCTCTCTCCAGTCTGTTCATTATTTGAATATTAAAAATACCTTGCTAGGTTTGTTTCACCATAAGCTCATAACAATGCTGTGGTTATTCCAATTAATAGTTTACTGTCAGAGGCTGCCTTTTTCAGATAAATATTGCCGTAATATCCGAAACTGTTTTTGCAGAAAAATGAAGTACATAAATATATGAATATCTTTTTTTATTAAATAATTGATATGCAATATTGTATGTTTCAGGTGTACAACAGCGATTCAGTATTTTTTAAAAGATTTTATTTAACTGAGAGAGAAACAGAGTATGAGTGGGGGGAGGGGCAGAGGGAGAGGTGTAAGCAGACTGCCTGCTGAGTGGGGAGCCCAACATGGGGCTTGATCCCAGGACCTAGAGATCATGACCTGAGCCAAAGTCAGATGCCTAAATGACTGAGCCACTCAGGCGCCCCGTGAATCAGTACTTATATACATTGTGAAATGGTCACCACAATAAGTCTAATTACCATCTCTTACCATTTGAAGTTGTTACAATATTATGGATTAAATTCTTTGTACTATATTTTTTACCTCCATTTTTAAAAAGTCTGTAACTGGAAGATGGTTCCTCTTAATCCAGTTCATCCATTTCATCCATACCCCCCCACCCCTTCCCTCTGGCACCCATCACTTTGTCTTCTCTACCTGTAAGTCTCCTTGTGTTTTGTTATGTTTCGTTTTTTCGATTCTAAGTGAAGTACTGCAGTGTTTGTTTTTCTCTGCCTGGCTGATTTAACTTAGCAAAATATCCTCTATGTCCTTCCATGTTGTTACAAATGGCAAGATCACATTCTTTTTTATGGCTGAGTAATATTGCATTGTGTGTGTGTGTGTGTGTGTGTGTGTTTATGTGTGGGTATATATATGCATACCTCTTCTCCATTCATGTGTCAGTGGACATTAGGTTGCTTACATATCTTGGCTTTTGTAAATAATGCTGTGATGAACATAGGGGTGCATATGTCTTTTTAAATAAGTGTTTTCATTTTCTTCAGATAAATACCTAGAAGTGGAACTGATGGGTTGTTTAGTATTTCTCTTTTTAATATATTTTTAAAATCTCCATGTTTTCCTTAGCGGCTGTACCAATTTACATTCCTACCAATAGTGCATGATGGTTCCCTTTACCCCACATCCTTACCAACACTTGTTATTTCTTGTCTTTTTGATACTAGCTATTCTGACAGATGTGAGGTGATACTCATTGTGGTTTTGATTTGCATCTCCCTGAAGATGAGTGATGCTGAGCATCTTTTCATGTGCCTGTTGGCCATCTGGATGTTTTCTTTGGAAAAATGTTTATTTAGGTCTCTGCCCATTTTTTTAATTGGATTGTTTTTTTTAATACTGAGCTGTAGGAGTTCTTTATCAATTCGGATGTTAATTCCTTATCACGTTTATCATTTGTGATTATCTTCTCCCATTCACTATGTTACCTTCTTGCTTTGTTGATGGTTTCCCATGATGTGCAAAAGCTCTCTATTTTGATGTAGTCCCATTTGTTTATTTTTGCACAGTCCCATTTGTTGCTGTCCTTGTCTAAGGAAACAGGTCCAAAAAAATCTTGCTAAGATCAGTGTCAGAGAGCTTACTGCCTGTGTTCTTTTCTGAATGTGGGTTTTACGGTTTCGGTTCTTATATATTTAAGCCCTTAATCTATTTTGAGTTTATTTTTGCATATGGTGTACGAAGGTAGTATACTTTTGTTCTTGGAGTGTAGCTGTCCAATTTTCCTAGCACCATTTTTTTTTTTAAAGATTTTATTTATTTGACACAGAGAGAGACAGCCAGCGAGAGAGGGAACACAAGCAGGGGGAGTGGGAGAGGAAGAAGCAGGCTCCTAGTGGAGGAGCCTGATGTGGGGCTTGATCCCAGAACGCTGGGATCACGCCCTGAGCCGAAGGCAGACGCTTAACAACTGCGCCACCCAGGCGCCCCCCTAGCACCATTTTTTGATGAGATGGTCTCTTCTCCATTGTATATTTTAGCCTCCTCACTGTAGATTAATTGACCATATAAGTGTAGGTTTATTTCTCTATTCTGTTCCATTGATCAATGTGCCTCTTTTCATGCCACTAGCGTACTGTTTTGATTATTGTAATTTTGTAGTATTTTTTGAAATCCATGAACATGATACCTCCAACTTTTTCTTTTTGAAGATAGCTTCAGCTCTTTGGAGTCTTCTGTGGTTCTCTATAGATTTTAGAGCTTGTCCTGGTTCTGTAAAAAATGAAACAAAAAACCCCCAAACAAACAAAAAACCTGCCATGGATACTCTGATAGGGATTGCATTTGATCTGTATATGTTTTGGGTATTATGGATGTTTAAACAGTGTTCTTCCACTCCATGAGTATGGCAGACCTTTCATTTGTGTCTGTGTCTTCTTCAGTTTCTCTCTTCAGTGTGTACCAGTCATTCACCTTCCTGGTTAAATTTATTCCTAGGGTTTTGTTTTGTTTTATCAAATTGCAAGTGGAATTGTTTTCTTAATTTCTTTTTGATAGTTCACATGTACTTCAAGTGTATAGAAATGCAACATATTTCTGTGTATTGAATTTTATACCCTGAAACTTTACGGGACTCATTTATCTAATAGTTTTTGGATGGTGACTTCAGGGTTTTCTACACATAGTATTCTGTCATTTGTAACTGGTGCTGGTTTTTGCTTCTTCCTTTTCAACTTGGATGCCCTTGTTTCTTGTCTAGTTGCTGTGGCTGGAACTTTCAATAATACATTGAATAAAAGTGACAAGAGTGGGCATTCTTGTCTTATTTCTAATCTTAAAGGGAAAGTTTTCAGCTTTATATCGGGATGATGTTAGCTATAGATTTAACACACATGGCCTTCACTATGTTGGGGTACATTCCCTCCTTACTATATTAAGAGTGTAATTAAAAATGGATGTTAACTTTTGTTAAAATCATTTTTCTGCATTTATTGAGATGATCCTAAGATTTTTATCCTTCACTTTGTTAATGTGGTGTATCATGTTGATTATTTTTTTTAAGATTTTATTTATTTATTTATTAGCACGAGAGAGAGCAAGCACAAGTGGGGGAAGGGCTGAGGGAGAGGGAGAAGCAGACTCCCTGCTGAGCAGGGAGCCTGACACAGGGCTCCATCCTGGGATCCCAGGATCATGACCTGAGCCAAAGGCAGACACTTAACGGACTGAGCCATCCAGGCGCCCATGTCTACAGTATTTAAGAAGAGTTATGACAACAGTGTCTCATCAAGGAAAGAATATAAAGAACTAAAATTATAAAACTCTAATGTGTTGTTCATATTCTCTACCATACTGTTTTCTTTTATATCCTCCTAACTCCTTATCTTGGATTGTGCTTTACATAAGTGGGCACATATGAAAGAGAATTACTAAATGGAACGTCTAAAGAAGTTACATTGTTTGAGATCTTTGTTTCGTAGTGTAGGCATTAGTGCTATGAACTTCCCTCTTAAGAGCTGCTTTTGGTGCATTCCACAAGCCTTTGTATGTTGTGTTTCCATTTTCATTTGTCTCAAGATAGTTTCTACTTCCTCCTTTAATTTCCTCTTTCTGCTCTTTCCTTCTCTGTGTGGATGATCTCTATCCATTGTTGAGAGTTGGGTATGAAAGTCCCGATTACCGTATAAGTTTATTTCTCTTTAAGCTTTTAGTTTTTGCTTCGTATATTTAGGTGTTCTGATATTGGATGCATAAATATTTAAATTTGTTATATCTTCTCAGTGGATTGATCCATTTATCATTATATAATGCCATTTGTCTCTTATTATTACAGTCTTCCTTTAAAGTCTATTTTCTCTGATACAAGAGCTTCCCTGCTTTCTTGTTTTTGTTTACCATTTGTTGGAAATACCTTTTTTCATCCCTTTATTCTAAGTCTGTGTCTCTTTAAGCCTATAGTGAGTCTCTTACTTGTAGTCAACTTATCATTGGATCTTGTTAATTTTTTTCCCCATAGAGACATTCTTTGCTTTAGAGAATTTAATCCATTTACATTTAAAGTAATTGTTGATAGGTAAGGACTTATTGGCATTTTGTCAATTTTCTGGGTGTTTTGAAGGTCCATTGCCCATTGTTTCATATCCTCTCTTGTGTTTTGATGTCTTTGGTATCAGTATGCTTTGAACTGTTTGTAATATTGTTTTTTGTAATTACTATAGGTTTTTCTTTTGAAGTTACCATGAAGCTTACATAAAATATCTGAAAATTGTATTTTAAACTAAAAGTTAACTCAAATAGCATTCTTAAACTTTATACTTTGGTCACCCCCATTTTAAGTTATTCATGTTATAGTTTGCCTATTTTTAAATATTTTTGTATCTAGTAAGGGAATAGTGCAGATATAGTTATTTTTACTGTTTTAAAAATTTTAAACTAGAAGTATATGTGCATTATGTACCAACATTCCATATTACCAAATCTTTCACTATATATTTACTAGTGCCAGTGAATTTTATGCTACCTTCTTATGTTTTTATGATGTTAATTGGCTTCGTTCTATTTCCACTCAACTCCCATTAGCATTTCTTTTAATGCAGTGCATTTCTTTTAGTGCAGGTGTAGATGAACTCCCTCAGCTTTTGTTGACCCATTAAAGTCTTCCTCTCTCCTCTATTTCTGAAGAAAAGCTTTCCCAGGTATAGAATCCTTGGTTGAGTTTTTGTTTTGTTTTGTTTTTTCAGTATTTTGGATATATCATCCCATTGTCTCCTGCCTGGAACATTTCTGTTGAGAAATGGATAGTCTTTGGGGGGTTTCCCTTCCAAGTAACTTTCCTCTTCTCTCTTGCTAGCTTCAAAATTATTTATCTCTGACTTTTCACAGTTTAATGATAACATTTATCTGTGCATCCCTATTCAGGCTCAACCTACTTTGGGTTCTTTGGCTCTTATATATCTGGGTTTCTTTTTCTCTCCCCAGGTTTTGGGAAGTTTTAGGCCATTTTTTTAATTTAAATATACTTTGTCACTTAATCTCTTCTCCTTCTAGAATTCCCATGATGGTGGCTAGTATTTATTTTGATTGTGTCCCATTAATAGTAGGCTTTGTTCATTCATTTACATTTTTTTTTTTCCCTGACTGTAGAATTTCAAATGTTCTTTCTTTCAATCATAGGCTATTTCTTCTGCATGGTCAAATCTACTTTTGAAGCTCTTTTTTGGATTCTTCAATTCAGTTGTCATACTGTTCACCCCTAGGAATTCTATTTAGTTTTTTGTTGTTGTTGATGGTCTCTCTTTCTTAGTGGAAATTCTCATTTGTGCATGCATTATTTTTCAAATTTCTTTGTTCTTGTAGTTCACTAAACATTTTTAAAAGGATTATTCTGGAAAACTAGAGTGGGAGCAAAAAAAAAAAGGATGATTCAGAATTTTTGTCTGATAATTGATAGATCTCCATTTCTTTAGAGTCAGTTATTGGAACTTCAGGTTTTCTTTGGTGCTTCCTGTTATCATATTTTTAATGATCCTGAATACCTTATGTTAGTATTTGCACATTCAAGTAAGTGGTTCCTTTCCCATATTTCACAGGTTTGAGTAGGCCTAGACAGTTCTTCATCAGTAAGCTCAATATGGCTTTCTGGAAATATCTGCTAGGAATATCCTTGGGGTGGTGGGGCTTGCTTTCAGGGTCTAATTTGGGTTGAGGCACCCGCCCAAGCTCTCAGGCTAGGGTGGGGAGGTGGGGTGTGGCTGTCTGAGAATAGTTGGATTAAACTGCTGGTTTGATTCCTTGCCCAAGTGAAGTGGTAGGATGGGCTCCACAAGTTTCCTGGGTTCTCTGGTCAGGCATACTAGGCAGTTGGGACTGGGTACCGTACTCAGCAGCTGGTGACACTATGAATAGCTTCCATGCCCTGGCAGGACAGCAGGCTGGGACCCAGGACATGCATGGCTCATTGATTGGGGACCTGAATCAGGCAAGAGTATACACTGAATTTCCTGGCCAAACAAGGCCACTGGTTTTGTTCTATAAATGGGTAAAGTCATGGGCTATTGGATGGGCTACCCAGCTTCGGATGTGCGCTGGCTAACTTCTCTGGGGAGGCAGGCTGAGGCTTTATTCAGCAATAAGTGAGGCTGTGAGTTAGTTTCCCTTTCCTGGCACACTGGAAGAACCAGCTCCAAGGCTGGTAAAGCCTTGTGTTGTCTCAAGCCCACCCATTTCTCAAGTTGCCTAGCCAAACAGCGTTACCAGTCTTGCTTTGCAGACTATCAGCTCTGCCTTCCAGGTTCTGCTCATGAATTGATGGGCTACATAGCTTTCCAGGTGTCGGAGTCTGGCGTTCTGGTTTGGTTGTATTGGAAGTTTTACTTAATGGTGAGTAGGGTATGAGTTAGCTGCTGACTGGTAAAACAGGGAACCCTTACACCTGGCACTGGCTTAATTTTGTGGATGATCAGCTTTGCCTGCTATACCCCGCACAAGCATTGGAGGCTATGAAGGTTCCAGGGGTTCCTCCCAGCCTTTCTGTTCAGATGGGGCTAGGAGTTACGCTCAGCAGAGGGCTGGGCTCTGGTTCAGTTCCCCTGCCTGGGTGGGGGTAGGCCAGGATCCAGGGATGGGGAGGCTACTGATTATAGGACCCAAATCGGGCAGACCTGCACCATGCTGAGTTTCCCAGACTGTGCCACACACTTGGTTTGGCAAATGAGCAAACTGCTGATCGGGACCACGGCTTGGGTGCTGCAGGTAGGAAATCGGTTGGCCAAGATGGTCAAGTCCTGCATATCTGCCCACAGTTCCTGGGAATTGAGACTAGAATAAGGGGTCCCAAGAAGTAACCCATAATGCTGGGGTAGCTGGATGTCCGCACTGGGATTTCCTTTCCCTGTGAGGAACTGGAGGCTCAGGGGGGGTAGGGATCTCTCAGCACAGTGCTGGGCCGGCCTTGGGGAGGGGCAACACGAGCAAGCGGGTAGCTGTGCCTTTTCCGCCTCTCATGTCTGTCTTGTCTCTGAGGTGCGGGGCTGCTTCAGCCTCACCCCCTTGTTCTGCGATTCTCTCAGTGGTACCTTGTCCATGAAGAGCTGTTAGTTGCTCTTGCTGTGAGGAAGTGAAGTCAGGAACAACCTATGCTGCTATCTGGGTGACATCACTCTCTAAAATATCTTAGGACACGAAGAATGAGTCAGGAATGGTATCACAGCAGTGGTTCCCAGAAGCGTGGCCCCTGGAGCAGGAGGACTCAAAATATTAAAATATATTTTACAAGGTATGTGGTCAGTATCTTGCTTGAAGACTAGTTAGACAATAAGAACATTTCTGGCTCTGATCCTAAAAATGATATTCAAATGTAAACCTAGTTTCTGGTTTTTTAAATTTGGGAGCAGAATACTCAATGACCACAAATACATTCTTATACCAGCAGCAAAGCCCAAAGCAGCACTTAAACCTAAAATGAAAAATATGGAGAAAGAGTGTTCCTTAAACTTAATGTTGTAAAACTGAAAGTATACCAGGGAAAAGTCTCAAGCTATTGTTCGAATTAAGTTGAATTAAAAAAATATTTACCGGATAAGTTAGGTACCCCAAAGTTCGTGAAGCACATACGTAGGGTGTTTCATAAGAGAATGGTTTGGGAAGTGCCAGCCTCCACTTCAGGCCTTTCTAACTCACTTGCTCGGATGATGCTGAGTAAGTAGCTGATTGTTGCAGTTACCGCACCTTTAAAAAGAAGTTTCTACTCCAGCATGTAACCAGCAACATGCATTTATCAGTTGTTAGTTCCTCTTTCCTGCTGCTTTAAATTCTTAAGATGTATTCATGTTAAGGATAATTTCAAAATTTCCTTTATGTGTAAACTTTTACATCTTGATACTGGTCTTGCTAATTTTGTTTCTCTTGCCTGAGCTTTTTTTTCCTCCTCAATTCTAAAAGTATAAATTTAACAGGGCCTTTCCTGCGTTCCGAATTGGTGTTTTTCTATTGTACTGAAAACAATATTGTTTTCCTTTGGCAAACAAACAAAACACCCAAATGAGTATTTCATGGTCTTTTGTAAAGTACCCCCTTGCCCACCAAATCAAAACAAAAATCTCTGCCCTGAGATCACAGGCTCAGAATAGCAAATATAATAACAAACTTTTATTTTTTTTAAAGAAGATACTTGTGGAGGCTAAGGGTAAATTAAACTCCCTGGTCAAAACACCTCAGGCACACAGGCCGTAACTTCTTGCCCATCAGTTCCATCTCCAGAGTATCCTCCGCCCTAAGTATTCTGAGTTCTCCGAACATGAAGTTAGCGATTCTGGTATATTTGAATTGTTACCATTGCACTTGGAAGATGTGTTTTAAGTAGCTATTCTGTAAGAATTTTTGGCAGCCAGTAGCCTTTGAGACAATTAAAGTAATAGAATATACTTCTAATAGAATATTAATAGGATTTAGCATTTAAAAAAATCACTTTACAACTTCGGGAAATAAATTGAGGTATTAATTATTTATGACATATTTACATACTTACAAAACTGTTTTTATCCAATACATCATCCTGCATAGTATCTTAAGAATGAACATCATATTGTGGGAGTAAAAATCCAAGTTTCTTAATAATTTATGCATAACCCAACATCTCTTAGATCACAAAATACCATCAATTTGGCTTCAGAGAACACAAATACCTGTTGAGAATTTTTTGTAGTCAAGGAACAAAGTAAATTCAACATAAAGTAATAAGTTGACCCTGAGTGTATCACTAATCTGCATAACTTTTGAATACATGCATATCATACTTTCCTTAAACTTACCAGTATACTACCATTTGGTTTAAATTCAGTCATCTCGATTTTCCACCTCATTAATCCTTAAGATAAAAAGGAACAAAGAATGGGGAAGTAACTTAGAGTCAAGGAGGAGAAAACTAGAACTGCCTGAAGCTTTCCAACGATGGCACAGCCCTGGTGTCCAGGCTTATTAGCCAAGGGTCTTGGATGGAGTCCTCGGAGTTCCTTCTGTCACCTGAGGCTGATGTTACGTTACTCTTGCTGCATTTTTCCTGTTGTCTTTCACACTGCTTGCTTACAACAAAAAAAATGTACAAGCCAAGAAAACTCACTAAGTGATTCCTGGAGCACTTCAGAAGAACAAAGTATCACAGACACGACCACACGAACAGTGGTGTTAGAGACTGGTTTTCCTGAGAAGCTTGAGGGACAAAAAAAGCAAAACGTCCCCCCCCTCCCCCGGTCTGACTCTCCCTCAAAAATGCTAGTGTCGGGGTGCCTGGGTGGCGCAGTCGTTAAGCGTCTGCCTTCGGCTCAGGGCGTGATCCTAGCGTTCTGGGATCGAGCCCCACATTGGGCTTCTCCGCTGGGAGCCTGCTTCTTCCTCTCCCACTCCCCCTGCTTGTGTTCCCTCTCTCGCTTGGCTATCTCTGTCAAATAAAATCTTTAAAAAAAAAATGCTAGTGTCGGTAGGAAATGAGCAGGAAGGGGTGGCTGGGTGACTGGTGAGGGGAAATGTGGCCTCGGACCGAGGGCTGGCATATCTCATGCCAACACTCACTACAGGCCTGCCCGGCTCAAGCCGCCATGGCGCGTACAAGGTAATGAGTTACTTTTCTTGCCCCTCATACAACAAAGAAATCTAAAGATGAAAAAATAAGCATGAGGTGGAGAAAACTGAGCGTGTGGAGTCAGTCATGCTTGGATGACTTTCAACGGTAACTGGGGGCCAAAAAAAGCATGAGAGGCCAAAACTGGATTGTGGGTTTATCTTTTCCATGTGCCCTTCCCTAATCCTCCTCGCCCACTCACAGTTCCAAAGAGCAGAAGGTTCAGCAAATGACCAGGGGCGGGAAAATGACCTGGCTTCACACAAGCCACAGACTACTGAACAGTTTGAGGACTGTGGGAAAATGGTCCTCCAAGGGCTTGTCCATGTTTGTGATTCTATGAAAATAGCCCTCAAAAACATA
Organism: Ailuropoda melanoleuca; assembly: GCF_002007445.2. Classification (NCBI taxonomy): domain Eukaryota; kingdom Metazoa; phylum Chordata; class Mammalia; order Carnivora; family Ursidae; genus Ailuropoda; species Ailuropoda melanoleuca. The sequence continues at coordinate 17,418,762 of NC_048220.1, read as the reverse complement.
AACTATTTGAGACTTCGTAAAATAAAAGGAAAACAGACATTTTTTTAAGGATCTCTACGATTCTAACGGGAGGGAAGTGGCAGATCGGCACCTGCATATTCCAAGTACAGGCATCCTTCATCCCTAATTGTGATTTGTCACCAGGCCACTGCTGTGATAAAATACTGTTAGAAAAGTGTAGCTTTTTAAAAATAAAGGATAAAAGCAAGTAGTACAGAAAGGCTTCTCTTTTTTATTAATCAGATGAAGAAAACATAGAAAAGTGTTGCACAAATAGCAATGAAAGAGGGGAGAAAAGCATTCTAGCCCTATTATGCCACAGCAACTGGTTACATGTCTCTTCTCCCCCTACTTTTAATGATGAACAAGTCTGAATTTCACCATGTAATCATACGGTGCTTGGAAATGAACATATAGTCGTGTAAATAATGCTTCTTGTCCTCAGGTAAAAAAGCAAAAATCAAGTAAGTACTCAAAGTGATACAGAGCAAACGTTATCTGTAGTGACAGCACAGGGTAAGTGCCTCAACACCCTTTGTAAGACTGCGCTGACTTACAGCTAAAGAGCTGTATAGACGAGTAAATAAAAATTAAATTACATTTGGGTAAGAAACTCTCTTCAAAAAGTTATAGGAACTTGCATATGTAGAGTCCAAAGTATAAGACAAACTATTTAAATTTTGATTTATATAAATCCAAAAACGCTAAAATATATTATTTGGGGTTGTGGGGTGGGAGAAGCTTTCACTAAATACAAACACGATGGACTAGATAAACCAGGTTGAATATTAAACAGTTTCACAGAAAACTTCCATAAAGAGTAAAGGCAGAACGGCACCAAGTTAGAGAAGCATGTTTAAGGCAAACTAAATATTAAGTAACCTTAATGAAAAGAGACAAACAATCCCATAAATAACAAAGGTAATTCCTCTGAAAAATTTCTGTACGACACTTGAGTGGAAGCAGAAATAATGGCCATTGTCAGAGTTTACTTGGAAATATTGAATAGTATATAAAAATAACTGAAATGCTTCTGATTTAAAATACACTCAAATCACGGGCCGCTTAGTTGTCAAACAGCAATGGAAAATAAAACATACTACTGCAAGTTTCAGAGTCTAAATCTGTGAAATGCCAAAACTTATTTTGAAAAAACCCTTTTTCTTCTTTTTTTAGATTATATGTGTACAGGTGTGTAAGTACATGATAAAAAAAACAAAACAGAGAAACCCCCTTATTTTGGCCCATGTAAAAAGTATGCATAGAAACGTATGCCATCTCCCTGCAAGTAGGGGTCTGAGAGTCAACAGTTGAGCACACAGCTCCGCATCAGACCTGCGATCACCTGCACACACAGAAAGCATCAAAGACTACAAAGAAAGGGAGAAATCAGGAAATAAATGACATGTTCTTCAATGAGTTGTATCTTCTTAAACAACAAAATAATCAAGTACATATCCTTAAGTTAAATGTCCTAGCACATGAATTTGCACCTTACAAATTTAGTATATCAAATTGTCCTATAAAAATATTTATATATTTTCTAAGAACTGTGGTACGTGAAATGACACAATCACAGCAAGGATCTGGTTTTTTTCAGCTACTGGAATGACACCGTGCCTTTCTAGGGAAGATCGAGTGCAGCCTACAGGCAGACTCTCCAGACCGCCACACCCACTGGAGCTCCGCACTTGGCGACGGGACAAAGTCTCTGCTGCCACGCTGCAAGCGAAGAGGTCTCCGTGCCCTGGGTGAGTGTCCGTCACACGGTCCTCGGGGGCAGGCGCTGCTTGTACATGCCGGCCACGGCTTTGGCCGCGCTGTAGATCATCTGCCGGCGAGACATGCCGGTGAACGTCAGGTGCCAGTCAGTCCGCGTCACGTTCACTAAGCTCTTTTCCAGGACTTCACCCACCGTCACCAAAAGGCCTGACCACCTCAGACTGTAGTCCTGGGGCGTGAGGCTTTGAGCCTAGGGAAAAAGGAAACTGCGTGTGATTTATACTGCATTGAAAAAAACGACTGGCCCTAGCTCTCAGTGACCTCCCCAAGTCTGTCTCTCACATTTAGTATGGACAACAAGCCCCGAGAAACACAGCTACGCGGGAAGCGCTCTGACGGGGCAGGACTACGACACACAACTCCTCTGTTCAGTGTCCACAGTGAGCTCATCTCGTGGTTCACATGTCCTCTCAGTCTACGGACGCCACCTAACAGCGCTCATTGTCCAAGAGTTTAGGTTCCAGTCGAGTCCACGCTGTTTCAGGTTAAGGGGAAGAGGAGTGCTCACCGCACCTCCACCCCTAACCCTTCCCGTCCTTTTCCACTGTCCCTCCCTCATCAGTGTGCTCTTCGGAGCCTTCCCGTCACCTGAAGTGCTGACATCTTGACCTATACACTGTCTCGTTCATTAGGCGTCTGAGGTTCTCATGTCTGCTCAGTAGGTCTGATTTTTGTGCTGATTTTTCAGCACACACATATTCTAATTAGCTAACAGTTAACAGCATGGTAGTTATTTCTAGCAAACACATTTCAACTCTATTGAAATCCTTCTTTCTCTTTTAATATGTTCGTGTCTGAACTGTGTAAATTGATGAGTTATTGCTTGAACCATCAGGCCGTTTGTGGGATAAACCAATCTTGGCCAGGCTGTTCTGTTCATGATACTGTAATTTACAATTAAAAATACATACACCTGACCCTTGAACAACGTAGAGGTTAGGGAGAGTGACCACCTGGTATAGTTGAAAATCCACAGTATAACTTCTGACTCCCCCAAAACTTAATTAAGAGTCTACTGTTGACCAGACGCCTTACTGGTAAGTCAAGTAAACCCCCTTTGTATGTTATATGTATTATATACCATATTCTTAAAGTCAGCTAAGCTACAGAAAAAATGTTAAGAAAATCAAAAAGAGAAACTACCAAGTACTTTACTGTAAAAAGTCTGCTTATAAATGGACCTGTGCACTTCAAACCCATGTTGTTCAAAGGTCAGTTTTATCTGGTCTTCCTACTCCCTTCCAGCTCCAGGGCAGGGAGAGAAGCTGCAAGTTGACTGAATAACCAATGGCCAATGATGGAAGCATTCATAACTATACAATGAAGCCTCCATAAAAAACCCCAGAAGGATGGAGCTGGGAGAGCTTCTGGGCTGGTCAACATGTGGAGACGCAGGGCAGGTGGTGGGCGAGGGGGCACATGTCAACTCTGCGTGCTCTCCCGGGACCTTGACGTCTCCTCTCCTCCAGCTGGCTCTTCCTGAGTTCTACCTTCTCATAACACACAAGTAACCTAGTGAGCAGAAAGGCTTCCTGAGGAGGGGGCTGTCCGAACCAATCTGTAGAACCAGTTTGTCACTGAGACTTGCCACTGACATCTGCGAGGGGGAGGGGGCAGTTCTGTAGGGCGAAGTCCTGATTCTCTGGGACCGGACACTATCTCCAGGTAGGGAGTCAGAATTGCAATGAAATGTCTGACAGCAGCTGGTATCCTAAAATTCCTCGGTGGGGTGGAAAAAGCTCGCCCACATCCAGAACTGGGTCTGAAACCTCAATAGTTGGTGTCAGAAGAGGTATCTGGCAGAACAGCCCTGGCTTGTTGCAAGGCGTAGCTTACGAAGAGCAGGGAGGAGAGGGGGGCTGCAGAACCTTCGGTTGCCGGGTGGCCACGTGGTCACTGCTGGATCGGAGCAGCATCTGGGCTGCACCGTCACTAAAGGGCAAGTGCCCAGTGGAAATTGGAGATGGACTGTCTCCTGGAAAGCTGGTTTACTGAATACACGAAGAAATGCAGACTGTTAAGAAAAAGGCAACAGAGTCCAACACCTGGTGGTGGTTATCCACCACAGCTCAAGTCAAAGTCAAAGACAATGCTGAGTCTGGCCTTGAAGCGTGAGAGACAGTTAGGGACACAAGTTGATGGAATTACAGTAAAATTTGTAAGGAAACTGTCAGATGTGAACAGGCCAGGTGTGAAGTGATCTTCTTTTTCCTGACTGTATTTTGGGGATGGACACTGCAGTCTCACTGGGGAAAGCTTCCCCAAACCAGTACTGTAAAATCGAAAAGGGTGGAAATATGCCCTTCATGCACGATTAACTGTACAAGCTATCTGAGAACCAGGAAGACTGGGCCCACACAGTGTGGAAAAGAAGTGGGTATGCTAGCCGAGACTAATTCTCTGTGCCATAGCCCGCCATGGAGCATAGACTGAGGCTCGTGGCAAAAATCTGAGTGTGCCCGGCGTCTACTGGGACTTTGGAGTAAAATATTTCCATTTGGGGGGCACTTACTAGTAGACATTATTAAAGCAAACCCTTTCACTGAAGGACATAAAATGATTTTGAAATGTGAAACACCCATAATGTCTAGGATGGTGTTGGAGAAACGCCCTAATAGGGATGGCAGTGCCCAGGAAAGTTCCGTAAGATGGCAGTGGTTTACGTACAGGGTCATGATGCCTACCTAGAGAGACGATCATGAGCAAGGCACCTCTTTTTCTCTAGGACTCACTTTGAGGCCATGGGAAAAGCTGTGAGAACCAACAGCCGTGCAGACAGTGCCCTGTGAACAACTCTCAGCTGAACCACACAGAGCTAGCTGCCTGGTTTGCAGACAGCGGTTCCAAGGTGAGTGGACAACAGTGTATCTGAAAGGCCACGCCCCTGACGGAGGAAGGTGGAAAACAAATTAGCTCTGTGTGCTGAAATGCACCTATTTTCTCAGCAGTGACAGAAAAAATGCCCTAGGTTTCAGTTTTTACCGACTCTGAGGCAGTGGCCAAATGGTCAGCCAAGAAGGCATAATGGGAACATGGTGTATTAAAATGCCCATACAGGGCACAGCCCTGTGGAAATCACTCTGAGAATTTGAGGGGTACAAAGAAGTAGGACACGATCCCACCAGAACTTCCTTCCAGGTTTGGAGTGGAAGGGACAAGCAGATATCCTTCAGGTGGCCACCTAGGTCCATGATAAAAGAACCAGAGTAGAAGATATCGCACCAATCTGGATGGCTGAGCATCATTTCTTCAGAGCAAGGATCACACCTGACAGCACATGTCTGCTTTGATAGAGAATCAAACGGGCAACTGAAACCCTGGTCGTCGCCAGTGTGGCAGATCCCTCTGTTTTGCTGTGGATCTGGGACGGGGGTGGCGAAGGATGACGGTAATGACTGCGTAATTCTGACAAAGGGAGGTGGCGGCTGATCCAGTGACTTTTTTTCCTTCCCCACATCACTTTCACTGTTCATTCCCCCTATTTGGTGTTGCAAATACAGACGTGGGAACAGGGATGATTCCTAAGCAAGAAATGGTAAGTCTGTTTTCATGTTCTACTTCCTAAGGGCCGGCGGGGGTGGGGGGTGCGGGATGTGCCCTCCCTCTGGCAGAACAGGGTAACAGAGTAGGCAGCCCCACGGCCTGTGGCACAGCCAGCTCACTACGGCCACGCGTCCTTCCAGCCCACCTCGCTTGAGCGTGCTTTGCACAGACTGCATTTTTTACAGAGACTTGTGCCAACAGAGCTGCCACAGAGCTTTCCAACAGCATTCGTTCCCTTTTTGTCATATCCAGGTTATTCTCAGAATATTTCAAACTTTTTCATTATTTATTACAGTGATCTGTGGTCAATAATTACAACTTGCTGAAAGCTCAGATGATGGTTAGAATTTTTAGCAAGAACATTTTTTAATTAAAATGTGAACTTTTTAAAAATATGCCATTTCAGATTTAACAGACTATAGCATAAACCTAGCTTTTCTATGCACGGAGAAACAGAAAAACGCTATTTGCCATACTTTACTGTGACAGTCACTTTACGTCCGCGGTCTGGCCCCACAGCTGCGGCGTCTGAGCTGTGCCTGTAGTTTGGTGCGTAAGTCACCTTCTACCCTGTCTGCACGGAAGTGGACTGAGTGGGGAGGCACCTGCTGGACTAGAAGTGCCGCCTCTAACACACACCAACATAGGCTAACGGTTACATGCCTCCTGAAGTTTGGGTACAAATGGAACAAAGGATCAACTGTAGCTGTGGGTAAAGGACTGAATCATGGATTATACAATGAGGGAAACTGAATGTTACACTAACACCTCAAAAGAGGCTCAGGCTGAGAGATGACACGGTCTCTTCGCTCAGTTACTCCACATGTGTACAAGGGTGAAGCCCTATTACTAATCCCACTCCTGTTTTAGGAACCTGACAAAATAGAAAAGGCAGCTGGCTGCAAAGCTGAGTGGCCTCTCCCTGGGACACATTCTGGCACGATGTGATGACAGACTGGGTAGTTAGCAATTACTGACTTGTGCAAGTTATCGTTTGACCTTTTTATTTTGCTAGAAGGAATCTGTGTCTGAAGACCAGAGGTGGAGTGTAATGCTATGCTTTATAATAAGGAATAACATATTTGGTCGTGGACCCTGGTTTGTGGGACAGTGCTTCTAATTTTTTAAGCAGTGAGAAGGATAAAGGCGACTTTTGTTAATGAGGTGACATCCCTAAGGATGGGGATGGGTACGAGGAAAGGGCACCATGTGATTAGAAGGCTGGAACTTTCCATCTCTCTCCCCAACAACTTGGGGGAGGGTGGGGAGTTTCCAGCGTGGCCGAGGGTCTGGAGGCTGATCCAGTCAGGCCTACGTAACAAAGTTCCATAAAAACCCCCAAGGGTGGGGTTGGGAGAGGTTCTGAGTTAATGAACAGGACAGACTTGCGAATGACGAAGGGTTCAGAAGGCATGGAAGCTCTGTCCCCATTCCCCATACCTTGCCCTATGCATCTCTTCCAACTGGTTGTTCCTGAGTTACATCTTTTTATAATATATCTATAATCCAGTGAGTAAGCCTGTTTCTGAGTTCTATGAGTTGCTCCAGCAAATTAACTGGATCCAAGGAGACTGTGTCATGAGAACTTCTGGTTTATAGCCAAACAAACAGCTCACAACCTGGACTTGTGGGTGGCGGGGGAGACAGTCTTAAATCTGTAGGACCTGATGCTATCTATCTGTAGGTATACAGGGTCAGAATTGAGTTGAAATGCACGACACCCAGCGAGTGTTGGAAAATTGCTTGGTGGTAGGGGGTGGGGGGGCAAACCCCCCATATTGTAATTGGTTTTAGAACCCTTTGTAATGTTCTTGTAACACAATTTAAAATTCTATTAATTATACCAATGATTTTGACATTTGGCTCTGAAGTGATAGTGTATTGTAATTTTTGGGGGGGCGGTTTGGTTAGTCTCATAAAATAGCAAGCGTCATCAAAATTTTCAGAACTGAAGAAACTGACAATATTTACTGTCTCTGAAGTCAAAAAGTCAGGTTCGTGTGGTTCAACCTAATACTTGAATCAACTATGGCAATGTTTATTTTCCTAGAAACCCAGCCACTTCATCTAATTTCTTGATTTAACAGTCTGCACGGTATTCACAGAAAATCACCTTCATACTGGGATGAGTTTAATATTACCATCTATCAATTCTTCTGAACTTACTTCTGAGAGGAAATTATAAAAACCAAGTAAAAGAAAGATTTGATAAAATTTAAAAATTCCGAGCATGAATTCTTCATCCTCATGGAAACTGTAAAGCCCTAAGACAGCCACTGGTTGCTTTCAGGGATTCTATAAACATAAAAGCCGAATTTATACATGAGAACATACATGGATTTTCTTGGGAGAGAATCCAGTAGCTTTTATCAGATTCTCAAATGCCTAAAGACCCAAATAACTTTAAGAGACAGTTCTGAAATGACATTTGACAATGTACGTAAGAACAAACTTGATGAAAATTTTATGAAACAGGAAAACATCAACAAAATGTCGTTTTACATGGGAGTGCTAAGACTCCCATGTAAACCTGTATTTACGTTCTATTTTGTTCAAGAAAGGATGAAAGGTAAGGAACCAATCAATCATTAAACATTACGCTTCCATTCTTCTAAAAACTATGTGGACAGGTAAACGAAGAGTACGTTTTCAACAAACCTAGACGTGTGCTTTTCATGTAAGGCTTCCAAACAGGTTTCCACTTGTTACAAAAGATATGGAAGTTATAGGGGAACCGAAATGGTAGATAATGAAAGGCAAACCTACCACCAGAACAGGTAAACCATTTTTCTGCTCTTACAGGAGTGAACATAATCATAAAAACAAGAGGAAAACAGTGATTAAGCCTGTCATGTATTACCTTTTCAAAAACAGCTGGAAAAGAAGAGGAAAGTACTCACGTGAAAAAAACTGGAAACCGAAAGGCAAAGAGGAAAGGCTAAAGGCAGAAAGAAGCTGCGAACTCAGGAATGTAGCCTCACACAAACTTGTATTCTGAAAACAGTAGTTCAAGTTTCTCTGCAGAATAATGACAAAGGAGAGAACAAACCTGTTGCACGAATTCCAAAGGCACTGGTGTGGCCTGTGTAAACGTTTCTAGGTGAATGCCGTGGACGGGGTCTTCCACTATCAAACAGCCGATGTCAAACCACCTGTAACAGAACGGATGCGGACGATTTATGTGCCCAATAACAGACAGAACCACCCCCAAGAAACCACCAGGATCATTCAGATAAAACAGAGTTCAAAAAGGAAATGTTTTTTTCTAATCAGATCCATAAAAAGTATATATAAAATTACCGGTTGGCTTAATTCCAAGATGGAGGACAACAAAAAAGAAAAAACTGAAACTTATCCACGTAAAGTTTTTCTCGCTGAGACGGAGGGAGAAGGATGGGAAGAGGAGGATTCAAAAAAGCAACAGATAGATAGTTACTCATCTGAATATGCAAATACTTTATCACCAGTAACTTTTTCAAAATGTCACTTGCTAAAATACAGGAAATTTTATTTTACCATCTCTATGGTTACTACAGCCCACTTGCAAAGTTACTAGCAAATTAAATAAGCACATTCAGAGGAAATAACAAATCTTGTCCTTATTCTTGATAATGTCTTTGAAAACAGTTCATGAAATCAAAACTTTCTTCCATTCACTCAAATTATAAAAATACATTTTATAATTGCCTTAAGTCATCTGTAACACCACCAGCTTTTAGATAACCAGAATTATGCAACCACCAGATGCCATGAAATCATGAGTTTGGATAACTATATAGAGCAAAAAAAGTTCAGTCTATTTTTAAAAATATGTAGATCTAATGAAATGTGACAAAATACGAAATGAATTAGGTAACTTCTATTTAAAAAAAACAGCAAAGTAAAATATAGAATAACAGTTTGCTGAGGATTAAAATGGTAACAGGTAATGGCTGTAGTATTCATACCCTAAAAGTTGGTTTCAAATAAACATTAAATAAGGATATGAATTTTATCTGGCACACTAATCAGTCAGTAACGTGCGTATAATGCAGATAGTAGAGAACAATCATGGTGAGTAAGCATCAGGCCTGGACTTCCTGAAAAGCAGACGCACTGAAGGTAAAAGTCCCTTCTGTGATGCTGGTGAATACGTTACTGAAATTCAGTCGTGCTCTTGACAGAGTCTGCAGGGATATACCCCACTCAGGAGCTACACCTGCAACCGCGGGTAAGCCCATGAAAACCTCTTCTGTTTCTTTCCCTAGCGCTGCTGGCTGTGGAAACACTGGGCTCTCCTCGTGACTGTCCTTCAACTCCCCAGGGACACCCCACCCCACATTCATAGACAGTCACTGAGGCTCTGTCTCCGTCCCTTCCTTTCCCTCTCCGGGCAGCTGCTCAAACAACATGGACTTGACCGATCCCATAGGGCTGCCACTTTGACTAAAAAAGGGCTTAAGAAGAACTGTGGTTCCAAGATACTTGGATTTCACTTACCAGCAAAAACCTCAAAACAGAATGTGCGAACTGCCACTGTTTTACAAAAGATAGATCATCTACCACCACTGGCCAATTCTCAGAAAAAAAGGACATTTTAACACACTTAACACAGAACACAAGATATTTCAACTTGGCTGGTTCACCTCAGAATAAGGACAGTCCATGCTTACACAGGCTTTTGTCAGGTAAGGTACACACGTCATGTTACTTTTTCTCACGTGGCATGGACTGATGCAGGATTCAAAGACAGGTCTGTCCTAGCTCTATTCTTTGTTAGGGCTAGACACATTGGGGATCTCCTCTTTTGGCTGTCTGACTCTCCCTTGATCAGTCTCTTCTCAGTCTTAAGCATGTTATCGACTTGATCTTCTGTGCACTTATTTCCCTAAGGCCCACGGCAGACAGAAGTAGCCAAAGCAGGACCATCAAGTAATAATGGATCCTGGCTTTGCTCTCCATTCCCATGTCCTCCCTCTCTCTTCCTCTGCACCTTCCCATCCTCTCCTCTTTAATCCACACTAGAAACCAGCATCAGATTTCCTAATACTACAGTTTACCCTTGAACAACGGAGGGAAAAAGGTAAGAAACCACAAGAAGAAAAAATACACTTACAGTACTGTACTATACCAGAAAAATCTACACAAGTGGATCTGTGCAGTTCAAATCCATGCTTTTCAAGAGTCACCTGTGTTTACTACTATCCCTAATCTTCAAAATATGCTACCGTACTTGCTAAAAGGTATTTGGTAGGAAAAATACCCCATACCACATCTAGGTACAATGGGACAGCTGCTGGCAGACCAGTGCTCCCAATGAAAAGCTGGAGGAGGTAAACAAGTCCTGCCTCTGAAGGCGTCAAAGAGCTGCAGAAGGCAGGAGGACAAAATGGAGTAACGCTGGGGATGGGGGAAGCTTTCAGAGTGAGGTGAGTCCGGACCTTCAGCGGGACCTGAGTGCCACCCAGCCTGAACTCAGCAGCTAGACTAGAAGTGAAGGAAACCCATCACTAACATCTCCCAAAGGATAGGGAAACGGTTAGAATTTTCCCCCAGGTGGTAGGTGCTCAGGAACACCATTACTTATGTCCCTTTTCCACGCCGACAGCACAGACAGGAGCAGAGTCGGGACATTCTAGCCGGCCCGGCTCCCTCAGTGATCCCTGCGCCCCCAGGGCACACGCACCAGCTCGAGCCATCCCGCCAAAGCGGCCCCAGCGGGACACCCCAAGGCTCCAAACACACATCAACTGCACAGGGAACACCCCTACAAAAGGCCACCCTTTCAAGACTGGGAGAGGTAAGTGTTTCTCCTTATTTTGGCTTTGTGATTTAAGTTAAAGAAATATGCTTACATATTGAAACAGATATTCAGACTACTGAATAAAGAGTGCATAAATATCAAAAACACAAAAAAGAGCCAATAGGACTTAAAACACAATTAAGTGAAATGACAAATACACTAGAGGGAATCAGCAGCAAAATAGAGGATGTGGCAGAACAGGTATCCTAAAGCGACCAAGCTGAAGAGCAAAAAGAAAAAAAAATGATATGTTAAACGGTCTCTGGGACATTAACTGTACCATCTCTCTCTCTATATATATATATACACACACTCCCATTAAAGGGATCCCAGAAAAGAGAGAGAAAGGAGTTGAAAAGTTCCCTAACCTGGGGAAGGAAACAGATCCAGGTCCAAGAATCACAACCCAAAGTAAGGTGAACCCAAGGAGGTTCACACCAAGAAACATAAATAGAAAGTCAAAAATTAAAGAGACTCTTAAAGACATCAAGAGGTAAGCACCTAGTTATATAAAATACAACAGAAACTCCATAAAGCTACCAGCAGATTTCTCCACACAAACTTTACAGAATAGAAGGGAGTGGCATGATCTATTCAAAGTAGAGAAAAAACCTACAATCAGGAATACTCGACCTGTAAGGTAACATTCACCACTGAAGAAGAGGTGAGTAACTCATCACCATTAAACCAACCTTTTAAGAAATGTTCAAAAGACTTTTCTAAGAAGAAAAGGCCATGCCCAGACGTGAAAACTAGAAAAGGAAAAAATTTCACAGGTAAGGAAGAAGATCAATCACTTACACAGCTATTGTGAACACAAAAAGGCAAAAGTAGTAAAATCAATTATATCTACATTGAGATTGACAAAATAAAAAGATGTAAAATATGACATCATACACATAAAAGGTAGAGGGATGAGTAAAGTGCCTTCTGAATGTATCTGAACTTAACACATCATCGACTTCATAGACTGCATCATTTAAAATGTTATATAGGAATCTCAGGGTAACTACAAAACAATGAAATGGTAGTGAAGTCCATACCTATCAATAATTACTTCATATGTAAATGTAATACTCCAATCAATCAAAAGACACAGGATGACTGGATAGAACAAGACCCATCTATATGCAGCCTAAAAGAGACTCACTACATACCTACAGACACACAGAGACTTTTAAATGAAAGGATGGAAAAAGATATTTCATGCATGTGGAAGCAGAATAAAAACCCCAAAACTGGGAAGCAGGACATGTAGCAGACCTAACTGAAACAAAGACTATATAATAAAAAATAATGACACTACATAATCATAAGGGGATCAATCCAACAAGAGAGAACAATGGCAATTATCTATGTACCCAATATCGGAACATCAAAATATGTAAAACAAATATTAGCAGATCTCAAGGCAGAAAGTGAAGGTAGAACAATAACATTAAGGGACTTTGCCGCCCACTTGTATCAATGGATAGATCATCCACACAAAATCAGTAAGGAAACGGTGGCTTTCAACCAGATGGATTTAATACATCTATATACAACACTCCTTCCAAAACCAACTGAAGAGACACTCTTTTCAATAGCAAATGGAATGTTCCCAGGATAAATCATGTTAGGCCAAAAACAAGTCTCAATAAATGTCAGAGAATAAAATCCTATCAAACACCTTTTCCTACCATAAGGCTATCAAATTGGAAATCAATTACAAGGAAGACAAAAAACCCAAAAAAACTGGGAAAAACACCAACCATGGAGGCCAAACAATATGCTACTTACTAAACCAAAGGGTCAACGTCAACAGAGAAATCAAAGAGGAACTCAAAAAATCCTGGGAAACAATTGAAAATGGAAACGCAACAGCTGAAAATCTTTGGGACACAGCAAAAGCAGTTCTAAAGGCCTACCTCAACTAAAAAGTTCAACCTTACAACCTAATGGACGGAGGAAAAGAACAAACAAAGCTCAAAGAGCATGGAAGGAAAAAAATAATAAAGATCAGAGTGGAAATAGAAACAAAAAGAATAAAGAGCCACTTCTTTGAAACAATAAAACTGATTAACCTTTAGGCAGACTAATCAAGAGTCAAAATGAAAGAGAAGCAATGTGACAAAAATTCAAAAAATTTTTAGAGATAGTTATGAATACTATGAAAAATATGCCACCAAACTAGACAACCTGGAAGAAATTTATACCTTCCAAAAAGCATACAAGACTGAATCAGGAAGAAATAGAAAATGTGAACAGACCAATTACTAGTAACAAAACTAAGTAATCAAAAAGCCCCCAACAAACAAAAATCCAGGGAGTTTCACAAGAAAATTCTGAGTTATTTATACTTATCTTTCTCAAACTATCCAAAAACAGAACAGGAAGGAAAACTTACAAATTATTCCACAAGGCCAGCACTATCCTGATAGCAAAATCAGACAAAAACACTACAAAAAAGTTATATCCCTGATGAACACAGATGCAAAAATCCTCAAAACATTAGCAAACCAAATTCAACAATACATTAAAATAATCACAATCAAGTGCGAATTATTCCAGGGATGCAAGAATGATTCAACATTTCCAAATCAACGTGATACATCACATTAACAAAACCAGGGATAAAAACCATACGATCATTTCGGTAAATGCAGAAAGAGCACGTGATAAAATTCAACATCCATTCATAATAAGAATTCCCAATAAAGTGGGTTTATAGGGAACACACCTCAACATAATAAAGACCATATCTGACAAACATACAAGTAACATCAAAATGATGAAAAACTGAAAGATTTTTCTCTAAGACGGAGACAAAGATGTCCACTCATTCATCATAGCACAGAAAGTTGTGGCCACAGAAATCAAACAGGAAAAAATAAATAAAAGGCAGCCAAACTGTCAATAGTGAAAGCGGATATGATACTATGTACAGAAAAACTTAAAAGAACTAATAAACTCAGTGAAGTTGCATGATACAAAATCAACACATGGAAATCTGGTATATTTCTGTATACTAATAACAAAGCAGAAAGAAATTAAGAAAACAATCCCATTTACAAGTGCATCAAATGAATAAAATAACTAGGAATATATTTACGAAAGAAGGTGAAAGACCTGTACTCTTAAAACTGTAAGACAATGAAGAAAAACTGAAGGTGACACAAATGAAAAGATATTCCATGCTTATGGATTAGTAAAATCAATAGCATTAAAATATTCACACTACCCAAAACAATCTACAGATTCAGTGCATCCCTATCAAAATACTGGTAATATTTTTCACAGAACTAGAGCAAATAATACTAAAATATGTATAAAACCACAAAGACCTTGAATAGCCAAAGCAATCTGGAAAAGGAAGAACCAACCTAAAGGTATTACAATGCAAGATTTCAAGCCATACTTTAAAGCTATAGTAATCAAAAGATTAGGATACTGATACAATAGACATACAGATCCATAAAACAGTGTAGAGAACCCAGAAATAAACTGACACTTACGTGGCCAATCTAGTACAAAACTGGCAGGAATATACAAATGGGGAAAAAAGTTTTCAATAAATGGTACTGGGAAAACTGCACCACTTTCTAACACTAGTCACAAACTCAAAATGGACCTAACTGTAAGATCTGACCCGATACAACTCCTAAAACAAAAGACAGCAATCTCTTAAACATCAGCCTTACTTTCTTTCTAAATGTATCTCCTCACACAAGCGAAACAAAAGCAAAAATAAACTATTGGGACTACAGCAAAATAAAGACCTTTTCCACACCAAAACAAAAAAAGGGACTCCTACTTAATATCTTTGTGAATGATATATCCAATAAGGGGTTAATATCCCTATAAAAAACTCATACAACTATACACCAAAAACTATCCAATTAAAAATGGGCAGAAGAGAGCGCCTGGGCGGCTCAGTCGGTTAAGCATCTGCCTTCAGCTAGGCTCATGATCCCAGGGTCCTGGGATTGAGTCCCGCCTTGGGCTCCTTGCTCAGCAGGGAGTCTGCTTCTCCCTCTGCCTTCACCCCACATGTGCTCTCTCTCTCTCTCAAATAAGTAAAATCTTAAAAAAAAAAAAAAAAAGGCAGAAGCCATGAACAGGCATTTCTCCAAAAAAGACATACAGATGACCAACAGACACTTGAAAAGGTGTTCAACATCACTCGTCATCAGGAAAATGCAAATCAAAACCACAGTGAGAATGTTACAATGACTAACATTTTAAAAAGACAAGAAATAAGAAATGCTGGCAAGGACGCAGAGAAAAAGGGCCCCTTGTGCACTCCTGGTGGGAATGTAAACTGATATAGCCACTGTGGAAAACAGTATGGAGATCCCTCAAAAGACTAAAAATGGAAATACCTTATTATCCAGTATTTTCACGACTGGGTATTTACCCAAAGAAAAGGAAAACACTAATTCAGAAAGATACATGCATCCCTATGTTGACTGCAGCATTATTTACAATAGATATGGAAGCAACCCAAGTGTACACTGATAGATGAATGGATAAAGATGTGACACACACACACACACACACACACA
>NC_048220.1:17221497-17403011 GCF_002007445.2 Ailuropoda melanoleuca | reverse complement strand
ACACACACACACACACACACACACAGAGGAATATTACTCAGTCGTAGAGAATGACATCTGGCCACTTGGAAAAACATGAATGGACTTAGTATTATGCTAAGTGAAATAAGGCAGACACAGAAAGACAAATATCGTATGATTTCACTGACATGTGGAATCTAAAAAACCAAACACATGAACACCAGCAAACAGAACAAACTGGTGGTTGCCAGAAGAAAAGGGCGTGGGAGGATGGGCTAAACAGGGGAAGGGGATTAAGAAGCACAAACTTCTAGTTATAAAATAAGTCATGGGGATAAAAATACAGCATATAGAACATAGTCACAAACATTACAATAATTTTGTAGGGTGACAGATAATTGTGGTGAGCATTCTGTAATGTACAGAATTGTTTAATCACTATGTTATAGACCTGAAACTAATAAAACATTGTACCACAAATTTATTTCAATCAATGCCAATCTAGACTTCCACATCCAGCAAAAACAGCCTTTGTAAATAAATGTGAATTAAAAGCATTTTCAGGGGCGCCTGGGTAAGTGCCTGCCTTCGGCTTGGGTCATGATCTTGGGGTCCTGGGATCAAGCCCTTTCTCGGGTTCTGTGTTCAGTGGGGAGTCGGCTTCCCCCTCTCCCCCTCCCCACTGCTCATTCTCTCTCTCTCAAATAAACAAAATCTTTGGGGGAAAAAAAAACCAACACATTTCCAAACAGTAGGTAAGAAAGTTTGTAGCTAGAGTCCTCCATTACTACGTAGTGCCAAAGGAAGTCCTTGAGGCAAAAGAAAAATGATCCCAGAAAGGAAAACAAAACTACAGGAAGGAATTGAGAGAATAAGTATCAATGAATACTGATAGCAAAGGGCAACACTACTAACATCTCAGGAGTATAAAATGCATGCAGAATTAAGAAAACTAACAACAATACAGTAAAAGATGAAGGGGATGTTGGGTAAAGTATTAAAAGTGGCTCAGTATCATCAAGTCACAATTTTTATTATGAAAAAAAAAGACTATAATTTCTAAGGTAACCAGTAAATGAACTGTAAAAGGTTAAGAGAAGGGAAAAATGAAATAATGATCACTAGATGGCTCCTTGGTGCTTACACAGAAAGTTTAACCTTTTCACCCCAGCATTCAAAGCTCTTCACACCATCTGTCCCCAAACCACTTCTTGATTCCCTCATCCAACAAATGATCAGCAAAGCTAATGTAACCACTGACCCCTGAATCCTCTTAATCATCTTCAAACTTTTCCTCCGCTCAGAATGTCCTACTCTTTCCACTTAGCCAAAGTTTACCTACTCTTCACAATCCCATCCAAGTCCCAATCACTCACGAATCTCCTCTGACGCTACCTCTACACTCAGTTATGTCTCCTCGAATTGTATGTAACACTTCCTATCAGCAAAACACAACACACTATTTCATATAGTCACTTAAAACTGTTCATCTGTGTACATATTTTCTCCCACCTGGCCAACAGGATTACCTCAAAGTTGGAGAACATTTTTTATACACTATGGCCATAAATTACCAGGCACAATGCCACTCAAGACTAAATAAACAAAAAACGTAACAAAACCACTATGTGATTACAAAAGAGACTGATTTCAACAGTTGGGAAGCTCTTTCAGTATAAATAAATTCAGCATGTTAAAAATAATTTCTCCCATAAAAAAGCCATCTATTTCAAGTACAAAGCCCTTAAAGACCATAATGAATTCTGTTCTTTGAGTATTCTCCAAACTAAATTGATAAGCATCACTGCTCAGTACCTCTCAGACCTGGTGACTGCCACCAGGCCCTGTTGTCCATACCTTCCATTACACTGAATAACTGTGTGAATGACTATGTTGGTTACTGGTGATCAATTACATCTAAGCCAATACAGCACTGTATCCTTAAATTTAGTGCTATTACATTCAGTGAGTGTTCACACAATCCTACGAAGCAGGCATTACTATCTCCATTTTTTAATTAAAAAGGAGAAACCCGGGTAGAAACGTGAGCTGAGTTATGGAGATCATACAGCTAGTTAAATGATACAGCCAGACCAGAATATAAAATAGGATATATTTTTTACTAGGTATTCAGTCAGCCCCCCAGAACCAACTGTATTTTGCTCGTAAGACAAAACAAGCCTCTTACCAAATAATTACATGCCACCAAACTAGACAACCAAGATACACATGGATACATTTCTAGAAATATACAACCTACCAAGACTGAATCATGAAGAAACTGAAAATCTGAATAGATCGATTTCTAGTAAGGAGATTCTAGTTAGTAATCAAAAACCTCCCAACAAACAAAAGTCAGGACCAGAGATACCTTCACTGATGAACTCTACCAAACATCTAAAAAAATATTACTACCAATCCTTCTCAAAGTCTTCCAAAACAATAAAAGGTAAGGGACACTTCCAAACTCATTTTACAAGGCCAGCATTACCCTGACAGTAAAATGAGACAAGGACACAACAGAAAAGAGAAAGGCCAATTTCCATGAGAAACTTCCAGGTGAGTAAAAATTTTCAACAAAATATTAAACCAAATTCAACAATACATCAAAAGGATCATACACGTGATTTAGGATTTATTCTACAGAGACTCAGAGATGGTTCCACATCCACAGATCAATGTGACAGAACACATTAATAAAATCAAGGGCAAAAAATCATATTTCAATAAATGCAGAAAAAGCACATGATAAAATTCAACAACTATTAATGATAAAAACTCTCCAAACAGGTTTAGAAGGAATGTACTCAAAATAATAAAGACCACATATGACAAGCCAATAGCTAGTATCACACTCAAAAAGAAAAAGCTGAAAATGTTTCCTCTAAGATTAGGAACAAGACAAGGATGCCCACTCTTTCCACTTCATTATTCAATATGGTATTGAAAATCCTTACCAGAACAATTAGGCAAGAAAAGCAAATAAAAGGCATCCAAATTGGAAAGGAAGATGGAAAACTGTGACTATTTTCAGATGACATGATATTATATACAGAAAAACACTCAAGACTAAAAAAACAAAACAAAACAAAAAAAACAAAAAACAAAACCTGTTAGAACTCATAAATGAATTCAGTAAAGTTGCAGGAAAAAATCCACCAAAATCTGTGGCATATCTATACACTAATAAAGTATCAAAAAGAAAACTTAAGGAAATAATACCACTGACAACTGCATCCAAAAGGACAAGACACTGAGGAATAGATTTCACCAAGAAAGAGAAAGATCTCTACTCTAACAACTATAAGACATTGATGAAAAAAATTGAAAACTCAAATATATGGAAAAATATTCCAGACTCAGGGATTGGAGGAATTAAAATTGTTAAAAATCTCCACACTACTCATAAAGCAATCTACAGATTCAATACAATCTCTATCAAAATTCCAATGGCATTTTTCACAGAAACAGAACCACCCTGAAGTTTGTACAGAACCACAAGACCCTCAAGAGCCAAAGCCATCTTGAGATAGAAAGCAGCATCACACTCTTTCATTTCAAACTATATTACAAAGCTATACTGATCAAAATAGTATGGTCTTGGCATAACAATAGACACAAAGATCAGTCCAACAGAACAGAGAGCTAAGGAATAAACCCACACATATATGGTGAATTAATTCACAACAAAAGAGCCAAGAATATACAATGGGAAAAGCACAGTCTGTAAAATAAATGGTGTTGGGGAAACTAGACTGCTTACATCATACACAAAAAGTTAACTCAAATGGATTCAAGACTTGAACTCAAGACCAGAAACCAGTAAACTAGACGACAAGAAGGAGTAAGCTGCTTGATATCAGTCTTGGTGGTAATTTTTTGGATGTGACACCAAAAGCAAAGGCAACAAGAGCAAAAATCAGTAAGGACTGCATCAAACTAAAAAGCTTCTACACAGCAAAGGAAACCATCAACAAAATGAAAAGGCAACCTACTGAAGGGGAGAAAACATTCACAAATCACATTCCTCATAAGGTGTTTAACGTCTAAAATATATCAAAAACACAAAGAACTCAAGAGCAAAAAAAACAATCTGATTAAAAAACGGGCAGAGGCTCTGAAAAGTTTTCCACAGACGTACAGATGGCCAACATGCACATGAAAAGACGCTCAACATCACTCTTCATCAGGGAGATGGCAAAACTACAATGAGACATCACCTTACACGTGTTAGGATGGCTATTACCAAAAAAGTAAAAAAAAAACAAGTGTTGGAAAAGATATGGAGAAAAAGAAAACCCCTGATGAGAATGTAAGCTTGTGCAGCCACTATGGAAAGCAATATGGAGGTTCCTCAAAAAATTAAATGAGCCATACTGATCCAGCAATTCCACTTCTGGGTATTTATCTGAGGGAAATGAGAACACTACCTTGAAGAGATAGATGCCCCCGCCCCAATCCATGTTCACTGGCAGCATTATTTACAATAACCAAGACATGGAAGCAAC
Source organism: Ailuropoda melanoleuca (assembly GCF_002007445.2). Classification (NCBI taxonomy): domain Eukaryota; kingdom Metazoa; phylum Chordata; class Mammalia; order Carnivora; family Ursidae; genus Ailuropoda; species Ailuropoda melanoleuca. The sequence goes on along the minus strand of NC_048220.1, from coordinate 17,398,542 downwards.
CTAAGTGTCTGTCAATGGAAGAATGAATAAACAAAACGTGGTGTGTGCACACACACACACACACTATTCAGCCATGGAAAAGAAGGAAATCTTGCCATTTGCAACACGAATGGACTTTCAGGGCATTACGCTAAGGGAAACAAGTCAGAGAAAACAAATACTATATGATCCTACTTTTTATGGAATAAAAAAAAAATGAACTCACACATACAAAGAACAGACTGGTGGCAGGGCAGGGGTCGGGGGGGTGAGTAAAATGAGTGAAGGGGGTTGTTAAAAGATATAAACTTCCAGTTACAAAGTAAGTCATGAGGATAAAATGTACAGCGCAGTGACCACACTTAATAATACTGTTCTGTATATCTGAAAATTGCTAGGAGAGTAGATCCTGAGAGTTCTCATTACAAGAAAACAATTTGTAATTATGTTTGAAAAAAAAAAAAAGCCTCTTTCTTACTTGTCAGGTAGCAATTCTGCAATGAAGTTTTCTACTGACACAGCAGTCTGTTTTTCATGGATCACTCCAGTTCGACGCAAGCTGTCTATCCGTTCCTGGGCGCCCTGAATGACAACTGTGTAGGTTAGAAACCATTTCTAATTATTCAGTATTAACTATACTAAGTTATGGTTATATAAGTAATACACAAATACATTTACACACAAATACCTAGATAGTCATTGTAAATATTCAAACAATACGGAAGTATAAAGAGTTAAAAAGGCCAATCATGTTCCCCTCAGTATTAACAGTTTATACGGCATATTCCGAACTATTCCCACATATGCTATTTGGGTTGCTGCTATGAAATGGATTATTTTCATATTAATGTTTTACTTCGTTATTACTAATATAATGAAACTATGTACTTCTTAACGTTGGTTGATATCTTACTGATAAAAATCTTTTTTCAGTCCTAGTAGTTTTTATTTAATTTTCTCTTGAGGTATCTAGGTAGGCAATCATATCAAAGTGAATGATTTCTCTTGCTTCTTACTTCCTTTAAATATAGCCTTACAATATGCACCAAAATGACAGCGGATTTATTTTTAACCACTAATGTATATATTGCACCAAAACTTGTTCAAGAAAATTATTACCATTTATGCAACAAAACTGAGGGGCTGAAAACACTGTATATATTAACTCAAAATCAGTGCATCTGTAATGGTAGAAAAACTACAAATTTTTAGTAAAGTTGCTATTTACTACTTTATCTGAATCACTTCATAAATAGTGATCATAAGGAAGTGACAGTAAGTGTTCAAAAAGCAAGACAAAATGCATTCTGTTTTTTAATAAAACTACCATGGATAATACATTAACCTACTTTTACTATGGACAGCAGAGATAAGTAGTGAATGAGAAAAAGTGGTCAGTTCTTATGAAAATTTAAAAAACTAGGACACTTCTAGAGACATCTGAACTTATTTCAGAGACAACAAATAAAGAAGAGGTGACCAGTGCATGAAAATTGGTAAACCAATTTAAGACACTAGCTTATAAAGATTAAGGATGAAAGAAGGTATGAATTAAACTATACTAATACTGACTATATTTTTGCTTAATCTCTCTAGTACCACGCACACTAACCCAAGAGACATTCAGTAAGAAACTACTACATGAAAAAATGAAGAAGGGAAGAAATAAAGGCCTTCTTGAAAATTTTTATCACTCATGTTAAGAATGTAAATGGTATAAATCTAGTAAGAGCGAATGAAGAGGCAGCTGTTGAATTTGAAAGAAAATATAACTATACTGGATAATGTAAATTTACCTAAATCATTTTCCTCCCAAGAGGATATCAGTTATGGTTAAATTTTGATTATGAGTAAGTTTAACTAAATGTTAACTGAGTAAAAACTATGAGGGAATTAGTGGGATATTTAAGAGATTCATCCCCAGCTATCTGAAGACATCTCAGCTAAGCACTACAACAAAATATTCCTAGATTTGATGCTTCCAGGAAACGAAGTCTGTTCATTTTTTACTATCCTACAACATAGGGCTTCTTATTTCGTAAGGAAAATGAAGAGGGGGTTATATGTGCCTCTTCTCCTCTTATGTTAATTAAGTGTGGCATCTTTTGGAATCACAAATATAGACACTTTAAGATTAGCCCCTACCAATGTTTTGAGAATGAAATTTTAACTTTATTTTCAGAAGTGTAAGGAATTAATAATCAGTTTTGAGGCCACAGTGAAATAATTATCTTGAACAGAAGAAAGATACAGAAAAGCTCCCAGAGCTTATCCTGTACTCTAAGAGTTTATACTAAGCAATTTGGTTTAATTAAAATTCCATGCTGCTTCTTAACTGCATATAATTACCTACATCTTTGGTGAATGTAAGTTATAAAATACTGGCCCTAACTATGACTGGCTTTTCAATGAATTAATGCCTGGCACACAAGTTTCAGAAGCTTCCTAGTGTTAATGATGGCAGTTCTTAAATCTAAGTTCTCCTTCAAATAGCTATTCACTTCAAATAAAATCTGATGGGGAGTAAAAAATCTGGGTTGAAGTTTTAATATTCTAGCATTCTACATTATTTTTCTTCTCATTAGCTCCCTCTACTGTTTCTGAAATAAACGGCTGATAAATTTATAAATGATTTTCCTATGCATGTATCAGTTTCAATGAATTTTGATTTTAAGCTTTTATTAATAATTATGGAAAAGAAACCCGAATGTCTGAATTTGAAGGGCAAAAACCAACAGCAAAAATTAATCTGTCAAACACTAACAATGCCACAATATAAACTGAAGTATTACTATTATACAGAAGAGGAAGTTTTTCTTTTAGAAAAAAATTTCCATCAGCCTTTCAAGAACAGCACCTCATGATTTTAAGTATCTTCTGTGTAATAATATTTAATGTAACAAAATATGTAAGACCCATGTTTTAAAAACCATGAAATTTTGAGTTATATTCCAAAAGTCACATGGTGATTTATCATCAAAAATTAATGACCTATCAGCTGACAGCTCTGTCTGGTCCCTCTTCGGTTTTGATGGGACCAAACAACTGGAAACCACATGACCTGCAAAAGGGTTTAGTTTAGGCCAGTCATCATGTCCTTTGTATTCCCAACATCGAAAACAGTATTTTGAATTGTCCCTTCAGATGACACTCAGGAGTATTTTATGTTCGGAGGCAGCGTATCACGTGACTATTTAGTGGGCAAGAGGTATGTCTCATTTCCCAAAAGGAGAGAACAGGGCTTCTTAAGGGGGAGATGGGAAAGGAGAACAAGTTGCCTTAATCAGAGGTATGTATTCAGGCAGGAAATTTTTAGGCAAAAGAGTGTGTCTGGAAGCTGAAGTAGCTGAGCTCCTGAAAACTCCCTGGGTCTCCTTAGACCTTATAAAATCTTGTGTATCAACAGAGGTACTTCTAGACCAGTTTGAAGACCACTGTGTGATTGTGGAGGTTCGAGCATCACGGGATAGCAATGGGTGGGCCGCTGGAGTGCTATTAAGTGAAAAATCTTTATTCTTCTTGTGAAACTGATAGGGTGTTAAACCAAAATTGAAAGCAGATCCCACAATGAAAATGTTTTCTGTATTAGACTGTTTACTTGAGGAAATAAATGATTAATTTTAAAAACATACCTTTGCACTTTTAGGGTTTAGACAACTGCTAGATATTCATTCTAAAGAACATCTAAGTGTTCACACATCTGTGAACCAAACCAAAATTCCTGCTCTTGAGGAACTTAATTCTTGTGGGAAAACATTATAAAACACTAATATAAAACTACATGACAGAGTGTATGAGAAGGTGCTGAGTACTATAGGAACGAAAACAGAGGAGAGGAAGGGTGATCCTGGTATAGCTGTGTGGAATGTAGTACTAAATAGGCAGTCAGGACAGGCCTCGCCACGCAAGGAAGACGGGAGTGAAGACTTAAAGGAGGTTTAGCAAGTACATATCTGAGAGAAGAATGTCCCAGAGAGAAGAAAGAGCTAGTGAAAAGGCCCTCAGAGAGACGCCAGGCACGTATGAAGAGCTAGAAGGAAGCCAATGTGACCAGTGTGAGTGAGCAAGGGGAAGACCAGTTGGAGAAGCAGCCAGAGTGGAAACAAACTCCACATCAGCCAGGCTGTGTGGGGCCATGGAAGCCACTTGAAGGAATGAGGGTTTACGATGAGTAAAACATAAAATGCTGAAACACAGGTGACATGCTCTGACCTATGACTTCAAAAGACTACTTGGCTACTCTGTTCAGAATGACCTAGAGGGCCACAAGGTTACCCTATGAGATAACCCTAAAACTGAATGGCCTAGTAGCAGGCAATGGCAAGATTCCATCAAGACACTGTGGCAGCGGTGGAGATGTGAGAAGCAGTCAGATGCTGGACACACTGTAAACGCAGGACGAACAAGATTTCTTGATGAACTGGACATGGGTAAAGAGAGAAGTCAAGAGTGACTCCAAGGTTTCTCCCCTGAGAAAATGGAAGGATAGGCTGCCATCAATGAACGGAGATGGACAAGGCTACATGAGCAGGCTTGGAGGAAAGAAAAGCAGATGGATGCTAAACACAGTTAAGTTTGAGACATTCAAGTTAAGGGGTTGAGAAGACAACTTTTACATCAATCTAGTTTACATGAGAGGCCTGTGCTGGTGATAGAAATTTGAAACTGTCAGCCCAGAGATGATATTTAAAGCCACCAGACACTATGGGCTCACAAGGGAGGGAATGTAGATAAAGACAAGATCATTAGGGGGAACCAGCAAGATCATTAGGGGGAACCAGCACAGGGGAGTGAGCAAATAGTAAGGCAGGGAAAAAAACAAAAGTGTGGACCCCAGAAGTCAAGTGAAAGAAATATTCAAGAATAATGACTGTCTCAAAAGCCAGTGACAGGCAAAACAAGACGGGGACACTGCTGACGTGCAGAGCCTTCTCTGGGGAGTCAGGATGAGCGCCAGCCTGGGCCGGGTATAGGAGAATATGAAGGAACAATTAGAAAATGCTGGCAATTGTTTGGAGGAGTTTTGCTGCAAAAAGCAGCAAAAAATTAAGGTGGTAGATGATGAGAAGAGGAGGTAAAAAAAAAAAAAATCTGTTAAAAATTTCTTTCATTTGTTTTTTAAAGTGGGAGAAATATTTGTATGCTGATGACCTGTTCAATGTTCATTTGTTCTTGAGTGTCTACATGCTGGTGGTAAAAAAACGTATCAGAGGACAGGATTCTTGGAACTTTAACCCTCACTGGCTTGAAGGGACCAGATCTAGTTCCCTGGGAATGGGACTGGTTTTACACAAATGTGTGACAAGTGTTTTAATAGTAACAGGGCAGAAGACAGACAGTAATACTGAAGTGGTGGTGTCAGTGTGCGGTTGTACGAAATTTCTCTTTAAAATAAGTTATCCCATCATCTGTCCCTGTGACGGAGGGGTTATTATCTACAGACTTGATCACAAGATCCTCTTCTCTCACTATGAAAAACCTAAGGCAGTGTCTTCCTTTTGACATTATTACTGATAACAAGATTTAACAGGCCTCTATTAAAAGAGCCCCTGGCAAACTGGTTATACACAGGTATTATACACACCTGGAAAGTGCCAGGCAAGGGGATTAAAAGGATGAAGAAGGGGAAGAATCAAAGCAAGGAAGCAAGGGAAAGCTTTCTGGATGAATGCTGAGTCCAAGAACAAGGGAAAAGGGGGACTTGTAGGGTCAATCTAGAACCTGCCTACTGGAACCCCATTACTACTCTGGAAACTTTCAAGTATGTTAGAGTCCCCAAAACCATGAAGAAATACATAAGTGTAAAGTATTATTAACAGTCATAGTAATAAAAAGCTTAGAGAATTCAAGTGATACTAATTTCAGTATAAAATTTTTAAATTCAGTAGGACTTACACGTAAGCACTGGGTTAAGATTTCCTTTAGGACTGGGGCGCCTGGGTGGCACAGCGGTTAAGCGTCTGCCTTCGGCTCAGGGCGTGATCCCGGCGTTATGGGATTGAGCCCCACATCAGGCTCCTCTGCTATGAGCCTGCTTCTTCCTCTCCCACTCCCCCTGCTCGTGTACCCTCTCTCACTGGCTGTCTCTATCTCTGTCAAATAAATAAATAAATAAAATCTTTAAAAAAAAAAAAAGATTTCCTTTAGGACTAACTACTCTCTCTGTGTTCTCTCTGCATGTGTTTTCTCCCCTCCCCAAGCATCAAAACTGACCCTGAGTTTCTTTAAATTAAAACTCCACTGTACCTTCATATCACAACAGTTGTCGAAATAAAAACCAAGATGATCACTACCTCAGAATGTACAAACCCATTAGCTCCAAAATGACCAAAAAATTATCATCTGAATTATGAAAAAATTAACTGCCAGTTTCTATATGCTGAAAAAAGGTGTTGTATTACTCACTTTCAATCCGGCTGCATAGCCCACTGGCTGTGGGGCAATATTGGACTGGCCAGCTTCCCCTATGACCACAGCTAAGCCAAAGACCTCCTGGAAGGCATCTCGGACAGCAGCAACTTTTACTTCTTTATTTGAGGTCACTACAATATCCAGTTCACCTCCAGATTCTACAAAGATCAGAAGAAAATTTTAATTCCAAATTAAAATAATGAAATTCTCACAAGCAATGCCATATGCTAACACTTTATTATGTAATCATTACCAACCTCACAAAATATTACAAGATACAGATGATGAACTTTTTTACAGGCTGAGGACACTAAGACTGATAAGGCTTTGCCCAAGGTGACACGGCTCCTTCCTTAGCATGATGTCGGGACTCAAACCTACACACTCCCAAATCCTCTTTTCACGATCCAACACACACACTTTCACCCCCTCATTTAACAGCATTTTAGTCTAAATGCTTAGACCCAAGCTACCAACTTTTCCTGACTTAAAAATGAGCATTTAATGCATTAACTGAGGGAGTCTCATCTGCAGGCAGAAGACAGTACATATCTTCTAATGGTTCTAAGTATCCCATCCGCCAGACAGAACACAACAGTTTTTTTCCTATGGAATACTGTTCCAGAATATATTAGTAACTCCCCCTTAGAACAGCATTTTGTGGTCAGACAAGCTTGGGAGATGCTTTACACATTTCCTTCTTGGAAATTCACAATGAACATTAACACCAAAATTCTGAGAAAACCAAAAGTTAAAATTCGTGACTTTAACCCAGTACTTTCCATACTTAATCTGAATATGTTAACATTGAATAACCACTCCTAAGAAGTTTTCCATAGATGTCAGTTTGGGAAATAATGTTCTAACAGCTATGAAAAAAGTTTAATTTTCTATTTTATCAGTCTATTAATTTCATGAGCTCTCATTTTCTAGTAAGTTTAAACTTTGGATAAAACACTGCATTTTAAGGCTGCAAATCGAAATGGTTTTTCTGCTTTTGGTTAATAAATACACACCTCTATTATACACAAACTTCTAATACCATGGGGATGCTGGAGTTTCCAGGCCTGCAACTATGGAGCAGAGAAATGAACTATGTGGCTTGTGAGATACAAGTTACAATTTAGGATACACTATAGAAAATGAAAATAAAGACTGTTACTGATGATAACTAATTTCCCAGAGTTATAAAGAAGTCTGCACTAAACGAGAACTGCCATGAAATGTGCTTTTTATCTAGAAAACAGTTTAAACGGAGAGTCAACTTTTTTATCATACATCTTCATCATTACACGAAAAAAAACCCAGCAGATGCCACAAATGGGATAGTTATTAATTATACATCTATTACTGTCCTAATATGCAAGCACATAAGGAAATGGAAATACCAACATAGATAAAACCTGAAATTTAAAAAGGCTAAGATATGAAATAAAAATTTTAAAACATTTCTACAATTATTTTTAAAACCTACATACCATTTAGACAGAGTAATTTGACCAAATATACCTAATTTTTTTAAAATCTTTTTTTTTTTTTTTTAAAGATTTTATTTATTTATGTGACAGAGAGACAGCCAGTGAGAGAGGGAACACAGCAGGGGAGTGGGAGAGGAAGAAGCAGGCTCCCAGCGGAGGAGCCCGATGTGGGACTCGATCCCGGAATGCCGGGATCACGCCCTGAGCGGAAGGCAGACGCTTAACGACTGCGCCACCCAGGCGCCCCTTTTTTTAAAATCTTAATCTAACATTTTCTGACATACTGAGCTCAAAGACCTAGTTCTAAGCACAGCATATTTTGCTACTTAGTGTTAAGGGCTATCACTAGTAAGATAGATTTATCCAGAAAGCTGTTTGTACGGTAAACCATGTTGCCCCAGAAACAATGCTATGCTTTTCCCTAATATGTTATGGAACAGCTGATACGTGGGCTTTTTCTCATATATCTTTTTTCCTAATAGGATGATCTAGAGATCCCATCTTTACTAGAATTTCATAAGTTACTAAAACCTAAAGTATTGAGTCCCATAGGAGAAAAAGAGAACAAATATACTTTCTACTCATTTTTTTCCTCCATATGGGACATGTCTCTCGATCCTAGCTGAGTACTGGTCCACTAAACTTCAGCTCAAAAGGCTTTTTCAGCCTTTTTGTAATAAGCAATGCCACCTTAAATGATGATGGGGAAAGTAATTCTAAGAACACAGGAAGCTAAACTGTGTTAAAAATCCATTTCTAACAGTTCTTGTGTTTTCTTGATACATCTCTAACTGTTCTGGTGATTTCTAGAATACTTCTGTAAAAATACCTTAAGTTTTAACTCAAGTTTTGTTACATCAGAATGGTCTTGCTTTCGCTGCCTGTCAATAAGGTGTCAACTTTTTCACATCAGTTTTATTGCTTTTTACAGCTAATTAAGACTATATATTATGATATTTGCTAATACACATTTCATTTTGTATCTTCCCCCTAAATCCCACGCCCTTCATCTTTTGCTTTTTTCTTGATGTCAGGCAGACTACTGGCCTGAGAAAAGGCCTTGGGTTTGAATCCTGAATTCATTAGCTTTGTTAGTTGGGGAAGTCACTGATCTTGTTTCTTCACAGTAATGTATCTGCCACCTCACTGGGCTTGTTCTAAGGATTAAATAACTGCTATCACAGTCTAACACAGTACACGCTAAAATAGCAAGAACTCCAAAAACACTAATTCCTTTCTTTCCCTCATTCAAAATACAGCTTGCGCTGGGTGCCTGGGTGGCTCAGTCGGTTAAGCATTTGCCTCCAGCTCAGGTCATGATCCCAGAGTCCCAGGATCGAGTCCCACATCAGGCTCCCCACTGAGTGGGAAATCTGCTTCTCCCTCTGACCCTCCCCCCCTCGTGCTCTCTCTCTCTCTCTCAAATAAATAAAATCTTTAAAAAAAACACACAAAATATGAGCTTATGAAGGAAAGAATATATATGATGCATTAATTATGTCAAAATTATTATGAATATAGGAAACAGTATCTAAGGTAGGGTCCAATTTCTAAATCCTCTGGCAGTTACAAACACAATAACAATTCAGTTGATTTAATACTTAAATCCATTTTCTAGTTCCAGGGAAGCAAAGTGGCTAAGTGCAAAAAAACAAACTGAACATGGGTTCAATCTAGCTCTACCAAGCTGTGTGACCTAGGATAATCATCTCTCTGAACCCAGGGGTTCCCTTGCAGAGTTCCTAAACACTGCCTCGCAGAGCAAGCACTTAAGAAATGATACTTCTTACTAAGGTCTTACCCTTTGACATTTACTAGATTGTAAACTACCACCAGCAGCAAGACTCGTGAAAGCTACTGATTTTTTATTGCTAATGAAAATCTCTGTTCTAGTACCTAGCGCACAGCTTCGGCTTCTAAGCTGTGATCTTCAACAGAAGGACTAATAATTGCTCACTGATGCTGCTAAGCGGTTGTTTCTTCACATACTGGACATGTACATTCAAAACGACATGCAGACAGCATGTATGTCTATGTCATCTATCTGGAGAGTTCTTGGGAAGGAGGATTCAAAGTGGTCAAAATAGTTTTCCCACCAAACCTATTAATCAGATATTATTAATAAACAGAATTAACTTCCTCTAAAAATATTATTCCTGGGTTAAGCATAATCACATTTAATTAAGACAGATAATTGGACAATTACCAAAATCAAATATAAACAAAGCATCGCTTCAAATATCCTTAGTGAATAAAGTAAAATTCATACAAAGCAACACTAACTGTATTTAAAATTAAAATACACTATATTAATTAGTATACTAACGCGTATTGGTTTTACTCTTCCCAAAGTTCATTCTGTGTTTTCAAAATTCATTTGTGACTAAGAAAAAGATAAATTAATACTAACACTAAGACAATCAACTTACAACATAAGAGGATTTCCACTGATTACAAGACTATGGAATCACAGTGAGACAAAGGCACATATTTAAAAACACAGGCACACGCTGCTCCATCTTGAGTACTTACTGATATATGGAGCCATGCCAGGGTCCAGCGTTGTAATCATGCTTTCTACTGAATGTTTTGTTTTATCAAGCACAGATTTCACCACAGGATTTCCGGCCACACCCTGCACAAAACAAATTAACATATAAACGCCCATTCTAAGCAAAGAACACCTAATGGTGACAGAAAACTCTTTTAAAGTTTCTGATACATCACAGACTTGTTATTTGGTAAAATGTAAGAAAGACAAATTGCTGTTAAGTTTTCAAAATGCTCATTCTCACTTTCCCTCTTCTCACAGACCCGTAGCAGTCTGCAGACCACACTCTGAGCAGCACAGACTTGGGAAGTATGAATACTGTATACACACACGTTTGTGTATTCATTTTATGGATGTATATATTCACATGTACTCATTTTATACATGTATACATGTATATGCATTTTATTTCTTTGTGTGTGCATATTTTAATTTCATTTCACATCTACTTATTTATATAAAAGACTAGGCAAAACTTATCCATCAAGATCCCAAATAAAAACAGTAATTAGTTGTCTCCATAGGCTCATACTTGGTTCCCTAGAAAAAAAATTAAAATATTCACATTTCTCATCCTTATTCCCCAAAAGTTACCTATTAATATAAATTACTCTGCTGTCTCCTACTAATGTTTCTTTTTTTCCTACTTCCTGTTTATTGTGTTCATTCCCAAAATCTCTTTTAACCCAGATCTACTCCTCTGAATTCTTAAAACCATGCTATTTTTTTTTTTTTTAAGATTTTATTTGTTTGACAGAGAGAGTGAGACAGGCAACACAAGCAAGGGGAGTGTGAGAGGGAGAAGCAGGCTTCCCGCCGAGCAGGGAGCCCGATGTGGGGCTCAATCCCAGGACCCTGGGACCATGACCTGAGCCAAAGGCAGACACTTAACAGCTGAGCCACCCAGGTGCCCCTTAAAACCACCCTATTACACAGAAGGAACCAGGTCTGAGTGTTCCCTTCTTGTGCCGTACTTCTCCAGCAGTAAAAAAAAACTTCCAGGGAGCAGCGCCTCCTGAAATGGCATCTGGCTAACAGGCCACCATTCCACCCCTTCCAACCTACCACTGAACTAAAATGATTCAGCAAAAAAGCTGAGTCCATAACATTGATACTTAAAACTGTCAACCAATCTTATGCGGAATATTAGAAGAACAATTTACAAGACATGTAAAGTAGAGCTCAGTACAAGTGCTAACGGACACAGTGACATGCTCTTAACACGGAAAAGAAGGAACAATGCCTGTATGAAGAAAAACTTTAAAAAGTACAGAAGGATTAAAAAAAAAAAGGAAGCTTAGAAAAATACCATCTTTGTGAAACATAAAGCTCAAATGTAGGAAATTAGCCACCTACCAATTGAAAATACATTTAATATATAATGAAATTGCAGCCAAACCCTCCCAATACTGAGTAATCCCAAAATTCATTAAGAGAAATAAACAGAAAAGACTAGTAAAGAAAAATCCTGAGGTAAAGAGAAACTGGCAAACTTATAAAACCAAACACTGATATATCATTATGAATGCAGAGACTTGGAACTGACCTTTCTTTCTTACTCACCAATGCATACTCCCCAACCCCACCTAAGCACAGAGTAGACTTTCAGTAAGTATTAGTACAATAATAAAAAGAATTAACAGTCACTAAACTAGTGAGGTACTACTGCAGGGACAGGCCAGATAGCAGAATAGAACAGAGTCCAGAAACTGACATTACCACACAATTGTGTAACGAAGATAAAGATGACATATCAAAACACTGGGATATGGTACTGGAAGAGTCGAGTAAGGGGTTGGAAGAAAATTAAGTTTGACTTATACTCTGTGTAATTAAATAAATGTCAGCAACATTAAACTGGTAGGTATAAAAAAATGAAACCACAGAAGAAATAGAAGAAATCACAGAAAAACATTTAACATATATTGTGCTGGGAAAAGGTCATTTTTAACTAAAAAAATGAAAAGAAAAAAAGACTGAAAAAAAGACTCCTGAAAATTTAGAAGCTTTTGCGTCAAAAAAGGTAATAAAATTTAAATGTATGATAAAAGAGAAAACTGCAATGTGACAGCACGTAATAAAATATCACTACATGAGGAGCTCTTAAAATTTCATTCAGAAAGGAAAATCATCCCAATTCAAAAATGTGCAAAGAACACGACTAGAGACTTCACAAAAGAAAAATATAAATGACAAAAAAACACATGAAAAATGTTCAAATTTGGTAACCAAGAAATTCAAATTAAAACGAGGTTATGTTTTTTGCCTATCAAATAGGAAAACGTTCTATTTCAAATTCATAATCAGTGCTGGCAAGGGAAAAATGCTGGAGAGTCTATCTTGGTATAACCCTCCTGGAGAGTCTTTACCAGTAATTTTTAAATGTTCACTCAGACATTCGTCGGGAACTAACCTCGCGAAACCAGAGATGAGCATAAAGATCTGCACGCAAGAGTGCTCACCGGAGAGTGCTCACCCGAGAGTGCTCACCCGAGCTGTACTGGCAAGAATTACTGTCAGCGCTAAAGCACACCAGCAAAATATGGGAGATAAACGCGCGGCACGGAGGGCAAAAGCAGCCACAAAGAAAAAAAAATTCTACTAGGATAATTCATTATTTAAAAAAAAGAAAGATAGAAAGAAAAAGAAATTTCTGAAGAATATTTATGACTGGGAAGATGTTCCTGACATATGCTAAAGACAAACAAAAGATACAAAATAACATCCACATGTTACTACCCCATTTTGACTTAAAAAAAAAATTACATCTACAGAGATATGCACATAAAAAAAGACTGAGAAGAACTATAGAAAACTGGTAATAAGAATAAAAAGAATTTTTATTTTTTCTTTATACCATTCTGTATTTTCAAAGTCCTTCTAATGAAAATCTAATAGTTTCCAAATTAAAAAGTTCAGTGTAACGTGTAAACTAAATACCTCTTACCTTAATAAAACCCCAGAGTCCACCAGCGGATGCTTCATCCTGACCTCTACCAACTCGAGGATCTTCTTGTTCCTCTGGAAAAGTAATGGCTGATGTGGTTCCCGGGCCCTGGGCCAGAGATGTCAAACTGGCTTGCTGAGTAATGGGAGTCGGCAAAATACCTAGGAAATGGCAAAATTCTAATATAGGTAATTGATTTCATAAACTATTTTCTATAAAAACAAGATATACTACAGGAGATGAGTAGCTCAAAATAGCTTTGATTATGTAAATACATACTCGGGCATTTCAAGACTGAGTTATGCACTCCAAGAATCACCTAAACCTTTATAAAATATAAATGAAACAAAATTCTAAAGAAGAAATTTCTTGCCCTTTTTGTAGGTTTTTTAACCAAGTGTCCTGAAAATGGACAAAATAAATATCAAAAAGTACTTCCTGTTGGTCCTATTTAGCACATGGATGTGGGCAACTATAATTCTAATCCCTTTAATGCATAAAAATAATTAATGTAAAGACCTAAGCCCATCATATAAAAGTATGTAACAATTAGTACTTATTTCATATGCCCTACTTTAACTCAAAAAAGAAAATTCACATATTCAAAGACATAGACATAATACCTGTACTATGCAAAAATTTGTAAAAGTAGATAAGCCAAGTTTGAAAATAAAAATCAGAACAAAGTTGCTTCTTCTAAAATGAAAAATAACAGGAAAAAATGACAAGGTCGAAGTTTTGATACTGGTTTCCGACAACCATTCCAGGGAAGCCAAAAAAGTAGGTGTAGCCAACTTAAAAAGCACACACGAGCTTTTATTTGGTTTTAAATTTTTACCTGGCTAAACAAANAAAAGATGGCTCTTTACCAAAAACTTAGCACACACGAGCTTTTATTTGGTTTTAAATTTTTACCTGGCTAAACAAAACTACTTACTCCCTGGACCATTCTTGTCCAGATAACCTTTTAAGTAAAGCCTTAAAAAAAAAAAAAAAATCCTCAAATTTCACCCTCGTGTCTCTCTATAAGTACACAAAATACTAAAACAAGTATTTGGAATTTTATCTGACACTACATACACTAAACATACACTACATTTTACAACACACAAAATTTATCATTTACTAATAACATCAGCTTTATGTGGATAATATAAATGTCAAAACATGAAAATAGGAAACTCCAGAATTCAAAGACAAGAGTTAAAAGTAATGCAGCAAAAAAGAAAAAAGTTAAAAAAAAATAATGCAGAAATATGGAAACACTCAAACAGTACTGATGAGAAAGTGAAATGGTGCAACTGCTTTGGAGAACAGTATAGCAGTTTCTTGAAAGCGAACAATTCCATGCTTAATTATATACCTAAGAGACATGAAAAAATGTCCTCACAAAAACCTGTATACAAATGTTCATAAGAGCAGTATGTGTAATACCAAAAAGTAGAAACAACACAAAAGTTCATTAACGGATGAAATGAATAAACAAAATGTGGAAGGAAAATCCATACTATGGAATACTGAGCCATAAAAAAGAATAGAGTACGAACACAAGCTATAACGTGGATAAACTTAAACTGAGGGGCGCCTGGGTGGCTCAGTTGGTTAAGCGTCTGCCTTAGGCTCAGTTCATGATCCCAGGATCCTGGGATAGAGGCCCCTATCAGGCTGCCTGCTCAGCGGGGAGCCTGCTTCTCCCTCTCCTCCCTCTGCCCCTCCCCACACTTGTGTGCTCACTCGTACTCTCTCTCTAATAAATAAAATCTTCAAAAAAAAAATATACTAAGTGAAAGAAGTTTGTTACAAAAGACTATATATGGTATGATTCCATTTATATGAAAGATCCAAAATAGGTATATTCATAGACAGGGAACAGACGAATGGTTGTTCGGGGCTGTGATCATCAGGGGAAAGTAGGCAGTGACTGCTAATAGGTAGAGGGCTTCTTTTTGGGGGTGATTAAAAGGTTCTAAATCGGATGACAGTGATGGCTGCACAACTCTGTAAATACTGTGACAACTACTAAATTGTATACTTTAAAGGGGTGAATTGTATGATATGTAAATTATTTACAATAAAGCAGTTATTTAAAAAAATGTGTTTAAACATTAGCTGTAGCATTTCAAATTAGCGGTAAGAGAGAATTACCTGGTACCGGAGGTGCAGAGAATGACGGCATGAGGGGTGTCTGGGGGGCTCTTCCTGCATGTCCCCTTGTAATGTCGTAAGTTGCCCCAACGGAAAATCCCGACGTGGGAGGACCAGAAGAGGGTGCAGATAAAAGAGTGCTTGGGGCAGAAGACGGAGCCGGAGCCGGAGCCGGAAAGTGGGATAAAGGAGGATTACTGAAGGCAACAGCAGGTGGTGGAGAGACAAGAGGTGGGATAGAAGTAGCAAGGGCCGGAACAGAAGGGACCGGTGAAGGCGGCACGAAGGGCAAGGGTGCGGGTGCGGATGGCCTCACAGGAGGAAGAGACGGCTGGGGGGTGGAGTATGCATGTGGCGGCAAGGACTGTATGGACGACACACTGGGAGAAGAGAAAGAACTCGTTGCAGCTGCAAGATGGGGAGGAAAAAAACCCACAAAATTGGAAATGCTTTTCACTTAGTTTTTAAAGTATCTCATTACTTTTTTATTGTAAAATTTAACAATTTAACAGACTATCACCCAATAATTATTTTTTAATGTGTTACTTAAAATCTACAACACATACGACTAAGTGCGAATGACTTTCGACTTCATCAGAAGCAGATACAGAAAATTAAGTTACAGTCCTGTTCATAAGATCTTTGTGTTTTCATTCATTTTGCTATTTTTTCAAGAAAAGAGAGCCATTTTTCACCCCTGCTGCCTTCAGCATAAAAACCTACACACTGACTCAAAAATTTTGGTCAGAAGGTTAATCAAAGTCACAGAACATGAGACAAAACTAACACATGCTTTTTAGGGTATTTTTGTCCTAAGACCATGATTTATAGTCGGTATGAATATAGAGAACAAAAGTTTACCCGAAGGAAAAATACTTTTGGGCTTAAACAAAAAAGGTCACTTCCCTTCATCCTGGGAAAGATGAGATATTTTCATCTATGTATTTTTCTTTTAATTGACTCTGAGAAAAGTTAACCATGTCTTTACTACCCTCCAGACACACCAGATGCTGTCAAGGCCACGCACCTAAAGGCAGTGGGCTGGAAGACGCGGCAGCGGCAGCTGCGGCAAGTCCTGCAGGGTGCGGTGGAGGAGTCCCCGGGGGGGTGGTCTCTATTCCGCTCTCTTCCATCATTTTTCTTCAGTTATGGTTTACTATAAAAATAGAGAAATGTAACATATACTGCACAGTAATCAAGTGTATCTTTAAAGAATAATTTTAGAAAAGAATAATCAAAACACAGAGGTCTATACGATTTATAATGCCACTTATTTCTGGATAAAGGATCTGTCAAAATTCCTAGGAAAACAGTCTGTGACATGTTTAATATGCACATAACATTTTCATACACATACTCTGTAATTGGGAAATAATTCTATGTTAACGAATTATTCATAAATTTTAAACAGTAAATCACTAATTTTCTGCCATGAGAATGTATGTTAGACTTTTATCTACATTCCAGTTACTATTTCATTTGAAATAAACATATATTATTTAAGTATTTTTTAAACACTTCTTCTTTCCCCATAAAACATTACATATGGGCTATTTCTGTTAACTTAAAAAAAAACTGAAATGTGCTCAATTCCCAGTATCTCTATTCACATTTAAAATCATACTTAGTAATAGCTAGATGATATGTCTCACGTTTTAGAAACGGTAACTTCAGCAAAAATGTTATATGGTAACTAGATAGCAGGGTCCTAAGATAAAAATGGATTATGAAATATGGGAAAACTTCATTAAAAATTACAAATTTTCAAGCCTGTCTCAAGTATAAAATCAAAACCTAAATAAAACTTCTGTTTTTGATTTTGATGTGTTCAGTCATTTAACAAATACTCATGAAAGTCAACTGCTTGCCAAGCACTGTACTGGTGCCTCTGGACATACAATGTAAGCAAAACCGAACAGGATACTTACAGTCCAGTACAGGACTACAATGAACTATACCTTAATTATGTGCTCTGAGGATAAGAACACGGTCCTATTTGAGAGGAATACAATTTTCAGTTGAGTGAGGAAAGGAAGTCACATATAAACAGACATCAGAAAGATGTACAGAATTTAATGAGGCAAGGGAAAAGAAAAAGAAGTAGGGCAGATTCCAGAAAAAGTGAATATATGCTAAGTATACAAGCCCCGTAAGGTAGAGGGGACAAGACATATTCAAGAACACCCATGTGGCAGGGAACAGAAAAAAAGAATGAAGACTGGAGACACAGGCAAGAACTCAGACCGTGTTGAACCTTATAAACCAAGTCAAGGAGTTGGGTTTTTCAAGAACAGAAAGGCACTCAAGCTGGGGTTGACATATTTGTCTTTTAACTGTTTTGAACAAATTTTAGACTCATAAAAAGAAGCAAAAATAGACCAGAGTTCCTGAGTATCCTACACCCAGCTTCTCCCACGAACAGCATCTTACCTAACTGCAGAACAGTGCTCGCACCAAGGAAATCAACACAGGTGCAATACTAGGGACTAATCTGGATTTTCACCTGTTTTTACATGTATGTATGTTTCTGTGTGTGTGTGTAGTTCTATGAAGTTTCATCATACACAAAGTCTCATATACCACCACAATCAGGACACAGAACCGTCCCATCACCCTAAAGAAACTCCTTCATGGTGCTCCTTCGTCACAGCTTCTCACTAACCACAAGCTGTGGCAACGGACTGTTCTCTATCATTTTCTCATTTAATGAATGTTACTGAAATAGAATCATACAGCATATAACATTTTGAGATCAGCTTTTTTTCAGTCAATATAATGCTCCTGAAACCTATGCAAGTTGTTGGATGTATCACTAGTTGGGTTTTTTTTTTTTTTTAACTGCTGAACAGTATTCCATTTTATTGGCGTGCCACAGTTTATCTACTGGTCTGTTGAAGGACATTTAGGCTAATTCTAGCTTTTGGCAATTCATATTTGTGTTCTGAAAACATTCCTTCGACCACAGTATGCAGGTTGGGAATGGGGGTCAGAGTAAATGCAGAGAGCCTATTAAGATGATTAGAAGTATGTCATATAGGAACTGATAACACCCAAGACAAGTACCTCTCAAGTGTAGGGGGGGAGGAGGCGTTGTCCAATGACGTTGTCATTGGGCAACGTCTGAGACATTTTTGGTTGTCAGAACTAGAGGGACTACTGGTATCTAGTAGGTGAAGGGTAGGCATACCACTAAAAATCCCACAATGCACAGAAAAACCCTCACGTGAAAGAATTATCCAGCCCCATGAATCAAAAAGGACAAGAGTAAGAAGTTCTGGCCTAGACTAGTGTGATGACGGGAAATAGGGAGGAATGGGTAGATTCAAAAACTGGATATGGGGCATGACTTGCACAAGTGTACAGATGGCTATGCAGTCACTAAGATACGGAATACGAGAATAGGTCAAGATGTTTGATGTCTTCTTTTTTGGGAAGGGGCATTATGCACTGTTTAAAATTGGACATACTGAATTTAAGCTCCTTGAAACACCCAAATAGAGACACTGACGTGGTCTGCGGTTTGGCAGTAAGTATACGTTTCTTCAGTTTACCGACAGTCTCTAAAGTCTTGTTCTGGGATAAGGTTATCTAAGAAGAGGATACCAAGTGAAAAAGAAAAGATGACCTGACCGATCCTTGAAAAATTGCCTGGCAGAAGATGAGCTTGCAGAGAAGAGTGAGATGACCAAAAAGGGGAAAACCAGGAGACTCTGGTGTCCAAAAGCCAAAGAAGTTCCAAGGTGCGAATGGGCAGCAGCATCGAGTACTGAAGAAATGCCAAAATTGGGTGATATCTGAAAAAAAGCAATGGATTTTCCAAGTTGAAGATACCAACACAGTGAGAGTGGTTTCCATGGAGTGAGGCTAGAAGCCAGTTTCAAGTGGACTGAGCAGGAGGAGGTGAGGCAGAAATACACAACACTTTCAAAGAGTTTGGTTGTGAATGTGGAGGAAACATCTATGGCATTTAAGTAGAGACCCCTGGGATCAGGGAGGCACCATCTTTTCACTCAGTACCTCTACACCAAAGGAAGATAACCTGGAACACAAGGGGCCTTTCAGGGACTTCACCACTCCCTGCCAAAGCTACCTCTTCTCATCTATTTCCCTCCTTACAGATGCTACCAAATCCTTACACTGGCCAGTGGAAGTCACATTTAAAGATAATCCTGATCCCTAAAATTAATGAATGTGTTGGCAAAATAGCCTGTGCAACGAAAACAACTTATAACCTGCAATAAAGGGTCAATTTCTTTCAGTCTTTAAAAGACACACTTAAGAAATGGCTTAATGACGTTATCAGGTAAATTTTGTGTGCATAAAAATTATGCCTTCTTACTGCAGAAAAGCTATCGAGATAACAGTGAAGTGTCAAGAGTTGGTAAAGGCTTTAGTGCATATGTCTCAGCATAAAAAGTATTATTAATGTATCAACATTAAAGAAAGTGATGAAAATGGCTTAGAGAAATGGAGTCCTCCATCTCTGGTCTACCCTCCTCTTCCAATTTGCTTCCATTATGGTTTTTCTGGAACAAAGTGAATGGCTACTTATAAGAATACAATAAAAGAAATGGAATAATGCAGCTCTGATCAAAGTAAAAGCATTAAAAGCAATTATTACTGATGTTCTAACAGATAAACGCCAAAGCAGGAAGTGAGTTTTGTCTCTGGACTCTCCGTTCTGATCCCAAAACAAACTTCCATAAATGTTAACTGAATGAAACAGTGGCTATAAAGGAGAAAAACCGGAATGCCAAAATATGTCACGTTCGCAGGCAAGTACATGTTGTCACGCAAAAATATCTACTTTGAACGGCAAAAATGGATATAAATTTTGCCAATCTAGGATAGGTGCTATCTTGCAAATTTGCCTGAAGCTGGTCCCAGGAACGAACAAAGAGCAGAATGCAAAAGCTGGGGGGAACCTAGGGAAAATAAGCTACTTCCCACTGCCGTTCTCGGTGTGTGGACCCAGGAGTGGGGAGAAGGCTGGAACAGCCGAAATCCTGTGCCTGGAGACAGCGGCCTCCCCGCAGGCTCTGCCACGTCTCCAGGCCGGGCTGGGCTGGGCTAAGGTCAGCGGGCGCGGGCCGCCAGTCCCGCTCCGACCGCCAGCGCGCTGGAAGGCGGAGCCAAACGGTCAGGGACGCCAGCCCGGGTCCGCGCCCGGGAGCAAAGGGCCGGAGCAGACCCACGACCCGCACCCACAGTGCTAAGCACGGCGGGGACTGCTCGCCTGCCCGAGGACGCCCGTGCCCTGGCCGCACCCTGCACGCTCACACAGCCCGCGCTCGGGACTCGACGACTGCGGGGCTCCGACCTGACCCCAATCACCCCGCGGCGCCGGCCGGCCAGCCCGCCGACCTGGCAAGGACTGCGCCCGTTGGCGCCCGCATCCCATCCCGCCGCCCGCCAGCACCCGCGTCGCTGCCAGGCTGACACTCACCTGGGGGCCCGAGAGAGGGTCTGCGTGGCAGCAGGAAAGTGCGAGACAGGGAGTTGGGGGTGCTAACACTACGGCTCCGAGAAGACCACGAAGACGGCCAGCAGGAGCTGCCCGTGCGCCCCCGCCTCCAAAATGGCCACCGGAGGCGCACGCCCCTCCGGCTGCCACGTAGACCGCGCGCCGCCCCGCCCCGGCCGCTGGGAGCTCCGCCTCGCACCGCCCCGCCTCGGGCCGCCCCGCCTCGGGCCCCGCCCCGCGCGCGGGGAGCCTCGTTGCGCCCCGCCCCTCCCGGGAACGCAGGTTAAACTTGTCTGAGTACCTCTGACCCGAGGTGCTGCTGCCCCGGGACTTGGCGCCGGCCCCTCCAGGAGCATTTCCAGTATCACGGTCATGCTTCCCTCTCCACAACCCGAAACTCGAGAACGGCACCCTCGTTCCCAGGTGTAACTCACTTATCCTGGCCGCCCACAGAATGGAGGTGAGCCAGCCAAAGTCGTCCGGTCCACTCCCCAACTGGAAGCAGGAACCCCCTTCGCAAACACTACCGACAGGGGACTTGCATATTTACCAAGATTTCCAGATAACAGCAGTTGCATCCAGAGAAACAAAAAAGCGGGTGGGAAAAGAGTAGCAGCTACTGTTACTTTTTCCCCAACTACAGTACATGTACATTCTTTTTTCTTTTTAATTGAGAAACCGAAGGCAAAGATGATCAACCTTCTTAACGTACTGTGCCGTACTTTTAGCAGTACCTGAAACAGTTTGTGCTCAATAATGCACATTAAATAAATAAGTGAATGGTGTGTAATAGTGGGAAATAAGGAATTTGAAATCAGAAGGCTGGATTTGTGGGGCGCCTGGACGGCTCAGTTGGTCAAGCGTCTGCCCTCAGCTCAGGTCCTGATCCCGGGGTTGTGGAATCCAGCCCTACCTCGGGCTTCCTGCCCAGCGCAGAGCCTGCTTCTCCCTCTCCCTCTGCCGCTCCCTCTGCTTGTGCGCTCTGCTTTTCCCCCCTCTCATCAATCATTCAATTAAAAAAAAAAATCTGGGTTTCCGTCTAAGACTACCCTAACACCAATTGTGCAGCTGTGCTCTTGGATAAGTCACTTAGCCCCCTCCTGTCTTCCTAATTCCATCTGTAAGATGAGAATAATATTATCTGCCATCTCTAACTCAGGCAGGTAACAGTCAAAATGAGTAGGAAAGCACTTTTTAAACTGCTGCGTGTTAAACACATGAAAAATTGTTTTTGTTGCTTCCAAATTCCTTTAGGAACCCATTTATGGATTTCACATTAATGGATCTCTTGGATTTGACAGTTGTGAGCATTCTAAAATGCCTCGTTAAAAAGTTGACAGTATTTAACTACGCCCTGACTTCAGATCTTCCTTTGTAACTTCAGTGGGTTGTTCCTTTTGGCGGTGACTCTTATTCCATCCACAGAGAATGTGTGTAGGTAGTTAATCTAGGTTACTTTTCTAAAAGTGCTGTTTGGGTGGGGCTGAAAGTAGTTACCATCTCCATCTTCTTTGGTCGACACCCTTAATAGCTATAAGGTTTATTGGTTTCTTCACTCATTCAACAAATATTTATTAGTGGCTGCAATACTACTCTCTCACAGAAGAGAAAGGCTATGAGCGGGAAAATAGACTGTTTATGATGGGCACTTTCAGGATAATCAATAAACCGGTATGTTACAGACAGTAATTGGCCACTTTGGATAAAATGGATGAGCAAGCCTTCTCTGAGGAGGTGGGATTTGAGCAGAGACCTGTGAGGAAGCAGGCCTGTGGTTTTCTGGCGAGAAGGAAGGGCTCACAAAGGCTCGAAGGGAGCTTGCTTGACATCTTTGCAGAACAACAAGGAAACTGAGACTGGGTGGTAAGAAATGAGGTCAGAGAAATAGCAGGGCCAGATCATACCCAGCCTTGCAGGCCCTGGTAAGACCTTCGGGTTATATTCTGAGAGAAATGGGAAGTGGAAAGTTTTGAGCAGAAGACTGGCAAGATTTGACTTCAGTGTTAAATCACTCTGATTGCTATGACTGTAGGGGGCACAAGGACTAACACAAGATGGCCAATATCACCACCTTGGTGGCTTGTGTGGCTAATGGGGCAGGAGGAAGTGATGCATGGTCTAGATATAATTTGAAGGTGGAGTTGTCATGATTTATTGATGGATGGAACATGAGCTGTGTCAGTTTCCTAAGACTGTCCAGCAAATCACCACAACTGGTTAGATAAAAACAGTCACTTTTTTCTCTCACAGTTCTAGAGGCCGGAAGTCCAAAATCAAGGGTTAGTGGGAACTCTCCAAAGGCCCTGGGAGAGAATCCTTCCATGTCTCTCTAGTTTCTGGTGGATCCAGATGTCCCTTGGCTTGTACCAGCACAACTTCGATCTTTACTTGTCTTCACATGGCCTTCTTCCTACTATCTCTGTGTCTCAAACCTCCCTCGACTTTTCTAAGCATACCTACCATTGCATTTAGGGTCCATCCTAAATCCAGAATGATCTCATTTCAATATCCTTGGGGGCATAAACCCAACTCCCAAATAAGCTCACATTTACAAGTTCCAGGTAGACGTATATTGTGGGGAGGCTGCTGTTCTGCCCAGTACATGGGCCATGAGAGGCGGGAGTCTACCAAATAAGCGAGATCCTTGAGTTACATTTAAGACATGTCATGTTTTACTTGCTACTTTTCATTTAAACTTCAAAAGACCTTTGTGTGGCAGGTAGTATTATTGTTCCAATATTAGAAATAAGGAAACTAAGGCTCTGAGAATTGTATGTAGATCTGGAACTGAAACCCAGAATTCTTCAGCTGTACCTCAACAGCTTGCCTGCCTTGCGGTAGTAAGAAAATGTGGTCTTAGATAGAGGACATTGAAGGGCTTTGATAGAAGATCACAGCCTAAGGACAGAAAAACGATCTGCTTAGTTTTTTTGGTTACTGCTAACAGAGCTCACCAAGTTTTTCCATACAGGAAGTCCCTCATATAGAAGGGTCCATTTCTGAGCAATAATGAGAGATTCAGTGTTACGGTGGAATGTTGATTTTATCACACACAGGCAAACAGAACTATTTTCCTACATGAGTTTTTTTTCCTAGCTTACTTTAAAGTCTAGTCTTAAATATTCTCAAACCCGTCCATAATAGGTGTAATATTCATATGAATGCTGAAGCATGTATTTTCAGGTGGGAAGGAGAAGAGGCTGGGACCCTGGGCATCTGCAGCATTACCGGGGTAAAGGCAGAACTCAACCTGGTCAGAAATACCACAGGCTCTGCTGAGAAAAAGGTCCACAAGCTATGCAACCACAAAGGACACTTTGGTGGGTGCACCAGGAGTACTGGCCAAGACACAGAGCCCAGGAGCCCACACCTATGCAAACAGGATATATAGGAGAAGTGTTGACCCAAACGTTGCATAGGGCATACTTGTACTGAATAATTACTCATTGTTTATCTGGAATTCAAATTTAGAAGGCAAGCAAGGTGTGACTCAGAGTCTGCAAGGCAATGCGGTAGAGATTAGGCCATTAAGTCTTGGTACCAAACAACCTGGATTTGAATCCTGGCTCTGGCACTTGCTAGGTCAACAGCTGGCCTTGGGCATGTTGCTTAAACTCTGCCTTGATTCCTTCACTTATAAAATGAGAACTTCTATTAATACCAACCTCATAGTTTTTTGCTTGGGGATTAAATGACTTCATCCACATAAAGTGCTGCTACTGTGAAAAGAGCCCAACACAGTGTTCTCTCTGTGTTAGCTGGCATTCTTTGACTTATAAATTGTCTCAATATTCATCTGACAATGACTTTTAAATCAAAAAGAATTTTATACAGTTGAGTTTGAGTTGTAAATTCCACATAAAGGTTTTATATGCTTGTTTGTTGTTAACTAAAAATTTCCTTTAGCTATAAACAGGGTGGCTCTGCCTCTAAGTTTGCCCAGGACACTCCCAACTGAGGACTGCTGCCCTAGTAGAATTATTAAAAGTTCCCACCTTTTGTTCTCCAAAGTGTTCCAGTGTGGACAGTATGTCTTAGGCTCATCCTAGTTACAGAGATACTGAGAAGTTACTCTTTAACAAAAGAAGTTGCTTTTCTTGCACAGGTGAGTTATAGCGTGTGGGTTTCAATACCTGCCTCTCAACCATACCATGTAATTGTTACCAGAGTCCATTTCTATTGGCTACAAAGAACTAGCTTCTCTTTCTAAAATATATATTTATAAAAACTATCTAGAACTCTTCATTGCCTGAATGATAAAATCTTCAAAATCCAACTTAACTTTACTTTCTAGATACTTTACACTTTCTGAATCTTTCTCTAGATTCCTCAGCCACCAGCTGCATACCTCTGCCCCTTCCAGACACCATATGCCTTAGCTTCTATCAGTCCCTCTGCCTGAAATGCTTTTCTTTTCCCTTTCCACGTCGTACTAATAGGTATACTTCATTTTTTTTAAGGGACCTGCTCAAAGTTTTCTTCCATCATAAAACCTTTCACACTGCGTCTTTGTTGGCTGTTCATGTCTATCGCCCATCTTTGTTTATGAGCTCCTTGACAGTAATAACTTTGTAGAATCCTAATACATTCACATTTTTACATAGAGTACTCTATGAACACTTTATTGAATTGATTTTAATTTCTGAAGAGGACTGATGTATAGTATACACACTGCAAAAAGTCATCATAATCCTTTTTCTCCCTAAACAAATATGCCTCTGTTGGAAAATTAGAAAATTCACTTCAAACAAGGAACCATGCAACCAAAATGAATTCTCTGCCCAAGGAAACACTGTTAATATGTGATAACATATTACAAAGGATTTAAAAATTTTTTCTAGACTTCCATGTTTTTACCAAGTTAAATTTTACATAATTTCAACCTACAGCTCCCAGTGCACAATAACTCCCAAATATTTATATCTTGTAGGAATGTTTCTCAAGTCTTTGAATTCATAGAACACTTCACTTTTTCCCTCTAGGTTTTCTATCGGTTTAGAAAAGAATAGGAAACATAACACAGATGTTCTTACAAGCACCCTCATTTCCAAAACAATGTTTAAAGCTAACAAGTTGCATCCATTCCCTTGAGCAATTCAGTATTTCTCTAAGGCTTAGAAGTGAAATTTGGCGACCAGAGCCTAGGAGAGGAACCAGTCCAATCTCCCTAATTCACATATCATCCCAACTGCTTGTGAACAGGCATCTGGTGTCCTTCTCCCTGGGGTCCCACAGAACTGCTTCTGAGCAGGTCATCACGGCAAAGTGGAAAACACAGTGGCCTGGGAATCCTAGTACTATCGCTAATTAACAATACAACCTTGGGGTTGCCTTCTTTGAACTTTCATTTCCTCCCCTGACAAGTGAGGATAGATAGCTAAGGGATTTCTGCAGGGGATGTTCATTATGATTGGCTTCCTAACAAGACAAGCAAAGAAAATGCTAAGACATTTGTACGTGTCAATACAGATGGAAAATCCTAGACAAAATCTTAGAATCTGGAATTGAGGACTGGACGAGCAAGAGGATGATATACATTGTGATTAAGGAGGTTTTTTTTTTTACCCAGGAATGGAAGAGTGATTCCACTTCAGAAAAAATGTTTAACCTGATAAAGGGCATCTACGGAATAACACGGCAAATATTCTTAATGACAAGATATTTGAAGCATTTCACTTAGTCGGTAGGAGACTAAGGAGACAAAAGTTTCTAACATGAGAAGGAAAAAAGCAAAATTATTCTTGTTTGAAATAAAAATTCCTGTTGCAATAATCCAGCACTCAGTCCTTGGGCCTCTTTTCCAAGCTGCTAGTGACTCCCTCAGCCCATTGCTTTCAACATCTAGGTCCTAATGATTCCCACATTTATAGTTCCAGCCACAACATCACTCCTGAACCCTACAACTATTCAGTAGCTTTATTTTGGTGTCTAGTCAGGAGACTAATTATAACTCTTAATGTTTAAAAACAAAACAACACTCTGCTCCATCTGCACTTCCCTGGTCAGCAAATGGCAACTCTGCTTTTCCAGTAGCTCTTGGACAAAACCCCTTGGCTCACAGTCAACATCCACAGTGGTAAGTCATGTGGATAGACTCTACCCCTGACATGCTGTGAGGAAAATGTCTCTCTCCTCTCCCAAATCCATAATCCTGGCGTAAGCATGAGAATAGAGATGAATTCTACCCCATATCTGCCCAGTGTTCTTCCGGACCGTCAAGGTCAACCCCATTAAGGAAAGCCTGAGACTCACACAGTCAGGAGAAGTCTAAGGAGGCAAGACTACCAAATGCAACGGGGTGTGGACACAAAGGGCATTCAAATAATTAGTCAGAAAAGGCTCTTTATTCAGAGCACGAAGGGGAGTCAGCCACCACCCCTTGTGTTTGGCAGAGACTCAAAGGCAGGCAGTGAGCTGGGAAAGCTTTAGAACGGCAAGAGGGGATGGCTTCAGGAACACCCTGATTCCAGGCTGCTGGAGGAGGAAGCTGCCGATGGGCTACCGAGGCATGGCATTCTGTGGGACCGGCAAGGGGAGTGTATTTGGCTTTCTGTGGTTGGTCCTAAATCAGAAACTGTCAATTATTAATCCAACCCTAGCCACTTGGGGCCGATTGCTACAAGCGTGGCTGTTTGGCTTCCTGGGCGGGTTTGTACAGGGTCTGGCCACTGTCCATGCTACATTCCGTCTCTCAGGGGTATCCTGGTTGAGATCCTGGAACTGAAAAGGACGTGAGGTAAAAACTAAGGAAATCTGAATGCAAGTATGGACTTCAGTTAATAATGGAGCAAGAGTGGTTCATTCAGTGTAACAAATGTGCCACACTCGCGTGAGAGGTTAATAACAGAGGAAACTAGGTGTGGGGTAAAAGGGAACACTCCTGACTATCTCCTCCATCTTTCTGTGACTGTAAAGCTGGTGTGAAAAGTAAATTCTCTTTCTAAAATCACCAGCACCTTGGAGAAATCGTCGACCCCGCACTTTCTCTCACTCCACACCCAATCCTTGGGCACATCCTTCGTCAGGATTTGACCACAGCCCCTGCTGCTGTCACCTGAGCCCCGACTTCATCATCCGTCACCCTACAGGGGCCCACTGGCCTCCACTCCTGCCTCTACGGTACTTTTCCACAGAGCTGCATGGTGGCCAGCGGGGTCCAGGTTCTAGAACCTCTCTGCGTCACCGCCCACCAACCTTCCCCTGGCTCATCTGTTCCCACACTGTCCTTGGTGCTGTTTCTCAAGGGCGCCCATGCCACTCACACCCTGGGCCCTCCCCTCCCTCTTCCTCAACATTTCTACACTTCCTCAGGTCATTTGAGTCCCAGAGATACCCTTGCTTAGCCCCTTGCTTTATTTTTCTTCCTGATGCTTAGCACTTTCTGACATTCCATATAAATGGTAATATCTCTTTGCATCCTGTTCACCTCCTGCATTATAAATGTCGGTATCTACGAACTCAAGAGCAACTTTCTCTGTTTAGTTCACCACTGTATCCTTGGTGCTGCCCTCAGGAACTTCGTCGGCACTCAAGCAACAGTTGTCAAATGAACAAATAAAGTATGGGGATGTCTTGATGGTCAGGAAGCTAATGTGGCCGAAGGGTCTTATTCTTTCCTAAGAATATTCTTATTCTTTCTCACAATTTGGATTCCATCAAATTAAAACTATTTTTGCAGAGATCAAGTTTTTTGTTTACTTTGTATACATAAAATACATTTTATTTAGTGTGGGTCCGTTACACGTGGCCTCCGAAATGCGATCTGAGGTGAGAGTTCAGTCAGATTCCTTGCATGATCTGTCAGCATAGGCGTGTGGCATTGTCTGAGGCTTAAGTTTCTAGACGTCACAATTCCTGGAAACGTTTCCAGATATTCGCTCAACCGGCGTTTACTGACTGAAACATGATGCTAGAAGCCGTGGGCCAAAAATAACATGAACTAATTCCTGCCCTAAAAGAGATCACCGGCAGTAGGAAAGATAGTGTAGTCAGAGCATGAAAACACAGGGAAGGAAACTGGGGGTCTCCTAACAACTCTGCACAGAATGACAGGGAGACCGCAAACGCGGGGCGGTAACTGCACGGTGCTATGGGAACACCTGATCTTTCCCACACAGCTTTTGGGATAAGAGTCCTGGCAGCTGGCCATCGGGAGATGGATCTCGGTGGTGTGGTTATTCAGCGTATTTGTCATGCAGCGTTACTTCTGTGGAAGAGGTGGTTCCTTTCTGAGACTCTCTCTTCCCTTGGATCCATGAGGCTTCCCCAGCAGCTCCTACTCCCTCTGACTACGATGCTGTCTTATAAAATTTATTCTTTTCTTTTAGTCCTCCTGTCTTCTTATTTGAGAAACGCCTATTTCACGCGCAGGTCATGCACAGGACTCACTGAACAAAGGTTTAAAGTCCGGCTCGGTCACATTTTGTTCCTGCTGTCCCCAGACACACACTCGTGAGAGCCAAGAGAGGGACTTTTCTCTCACATTCCTGCTATTGAGACAGGCAGGAAGCAGCGCACAGTTGACAAATCTTCACTCTCCAGCTTGCTTGAGGCCCTGTGTACCACCCCCAGGGCCCTCACTCCCTCCATCTTCCTTTACAGCTCCCCCACCCCCCACAACCAACCCTTTCCACTTTTAAAGACTGCCAATCCCATGTGTGCCTTCCCTACGTACAGACAAGAGAAAGAATCTACTCTGAGAGCATTAACGGAGACCCTCAGGCCTGCATGTCTGTCTCTAATGCTTCTCTAAAACCTCAGTTCTTATTTCTAACCTCCTAGAAAGCCCACCGTCTTCTCAAATTCAGTCTGGTAAGAGATAAACTCATCAACTTATTCATAAGATTATCCTTAAGATTTTAGCCTTTTCAATTTCATTTTTACTTATCACTATTATCCAGTACTCAGAAAGACTATTTGACAGCTCTCCCTCTTCCACCAACCATATTCATCAAGGCCTGCTAAAGCTTTGTATTGCCTTGTAGACCACGGTGAAGCTCCCTGGGCCCATAGGAAGGTAGGAAGACTTCCAGGTGAGCCACGATGAGGTTGGGGCTAAGACGGTAGCAGTAGCACAGTGGGCTCATGCTCAAATATCATTTGCTCTTTCCAAAGACCGCATCCCAAAAGCACAGCTCTCCCTTACTTAGTAAGTGTAAATCCAGATTTTGTTTTACATGTTAAGCACTTTCTAAAAGTTTGATTTGATTTGGTATTGTTTTCATGGGTAATAGATGGACAGAGCACAAAGGTCAAAGGTTCAGAAAACTGTGTAGTGATAAGTTTCTCCCACAAGCCTGTCCTCCAGCCTCAGAGACAACCACTGCTCTGTATATCCTAAGCCCACAGGCATGCATATTCTTTCTCTTGGGTTTTTTATACAACTGGAAATAGTATATCTTAGTTCTTGGGGTGTGTGTGTGTGTGTGTAAGATACCACATCTCCATACACACACACGTATACTTGCTCACACATACATAGATCTTGGAGCTCGTCCCCTATCACTAGGTTTATAGCTACCTCATGTAAAGGAGCTGCGTACCTTCCCGTGGAGTGGGCTACACTGTCAACAACTTCTTTAACTTGCTCCCTTCCTGAACGTAGTTGATTTCAATCNCGGGGGGGTGTGTGTGTGTGTGTGTAAGATACCACATCTCCATACACACACATGTATACTTGCTCACACATACATAGACCTTGGAGCTCGTCCCCTATCACTAGGTTTATAGCTACCTCATGTAAAGGAGCTGCGTACCCTCCCGTGGAGTGGGCTACACTGTCAACAACTTCTTTAACTTGCTCCCTTCCTGAACGTAGTTGATTTCAATCTTTTGTTCATACCAGCAAATCTATATTGATTCTACTTAGCTACGTGTCATTTTACACACATACAAACACAACTATTGAATGAATTCCCCTAAGTAGAATTACTTGATCAAATGGTATTTATATCTGCAGCTTTGATAAATACTTCCAAATTGCTCTGCATTGAGGATTTTAGTTTATACTCTCACCAGCTAAGTATGAGGCCTGCTTCTCTACCTCTTCTCCACATATG
Source organism: Ailuropoda melanoleuca (assembly GCF_002007445.2). NCBI lineage: Eukaryota > Metazoa > Chordata > Mammalia > Carnivora > Ursidae > Ailuropoda > Ailuropoda melanoleuca. The sequence goes on along the minus strand of NC_048220.1, from coordinate 17,367,509 downwards.
CTTTGTTATCAAATATTTGGGTTTTTTTTAAAGGTTTTATTTATTTATTTATTTGACAGAGAGAGAGAGAGACAGCCAGCGAGAGAGGGAACAAAAGCAGAGGGAGTGGGAGAGGAAGAAGCAGGCTTCCAGTAGAGGAGCCCGATGCGGGGCTTGATCCCAGGACCCTGGGATCATGCCCTGAGCCGAAGGCAGACGCTTAACAACTGAGCCACCCAGGCACCCCTGTTATCAAATATTTGAGTCCTTGCTGATTTCCAAGTGGAACATGTGCCTCTGTGCATTTCTCTCGTGAAGAGTGAGACTGAACGTTGTATGTGATTAAAGTTATCCGTATTTCTTTTTTTTTTTTTTTAAGATTTTATTCATTTATTCGACAGAGATAGAGACAGCCAGCAAGAGAGGGAACACAAGCAGGGGAAGTGGGAGAGGAAGAAGCAGGCTCATAGCAGAGGAGCCTGATGTGGGGCTCGATCCCATAACGCCGGGATCACGCCCTGAGCCGAAGGCAGACGCTTAACTGCTGTGCCACCCAGGCGCCCCTATCCGTATTTCTTTTGAAGTGATCTTTATCTTACATTATATATTGATTCTTAAAAACAGTTTATAGGAGGTGTTTATGCAATAAAAAATTAGGCCTATTTATGCAAAACATATTACAAGTATTTTGCCTTCTTTGTAATTTGGATTTTGACTTTGTGGGGTTTTGTGTGTGCTGCCATATAGAAATTTCTGCTCTTTCTAGAGTCAAAGTTATAGGCTTTTTACATCCAATTCATCTGTGTTAAAACAAAAGATGACATTTTCACTAGAATCCTATTATATAAATAGGTTGTCTTACAGAAAATGGACATCTTTGTGATACTTTGTTTTCCTATCTAACGGTCTTTTTATATGCCCCAATAGAGTTTGATTTTTTACAAAATATAGAACTTCAGTATTTAACTTTTTCTTAGGTATTTTACCTTTTTTCTCACCATCGCCAAGTCTCTTCTTCTACTGCATTTCCTAATTGAGTGTTACTTGCATATAGGAAGGCTATTCATTCTACAGCATCAATTTTGTAACCATTCACCTTATAGAACTGGCTTGTTTCCAACAGTCAGTGAATTGATTTGGTTTTACTCATCCTTTACCATATTTACACTTCTTTTTTTATTTCTCTCACCTAACTTTCTTAAACTAACGAGGATTTTGTTTGTGTCCTACAATCTGGTCTGTTTACTCCAATATTTTACGGGTGCATGAAAATAATGCGAAGGCATGATAACTTAATTCCACACAAAGCCAGTATACCTACTACTTTCATTATTTACGTGTTCCATGGACAAACACTTCTTCCCTTGCCATGTCATGAACTGAGATGTGGGAATTAAAATCTTCAATATCTAATAGGTCTCTATTTCCTTTTGTGTTTCCTGTAATTTTTGCTTTCATTATGCTGCTACAGGGTTATTTGATTCATAGGTGTCCATAATGGTGAGATCACCAAAATTTATTGGACCCTTTACGTTTTCTTTACATTTGCCTGACAGGCCTTTGCTCATTCTTTAATTTTCAATTTTTAGGAGTTCTTTTATTTTAGGTCTATCTCTTGAATTCAGAAATATAATTAAATTTTGCTTTATGATTCAAATGTTCATCTTTTTCTTTCAAGGAGGACTTAACTTACTTTTACTTATATGACATATATGTTTAGTTTTTATCTGACATCATATTATCTTTTCTGCTATATTTTTGTAATATATTGTTATATTGTCTATAATGTACGTATGTGTATTTTCTGATAATTTAGCAAATTCATGTTTTTGTTCTAATGATTACCTTTACAATTACTACTTTATGCAATATATGTGACACCCTATAAAGCATCTATGGAAGATGAAACTATTATATGCCCATGGCCTTTCCTTACCACTACCCACCCATTTTAGCTGGTTATATATTTTTGGTAGTATCTCCCCATGTGTTTTTATTTTATTTACTTATTTTTTTAAAGATTATTTATTTATTTATTTATTTGAGAGAGAGAGACAGAAAGAGAGCAGGAGTAGGGTTGAGGAGGGGCAGAAGGAGAGGGAGAAGCAGACTCCCCACTGAGCAGGGAGCCAGACGTGGGGCTCAATCCCAGGACCCTGAGATCATGATCTGAGCCAAAGTCAGATACTTAATCAACTGAGCCACCCAGGTGCCCCATCAACCCTTATGTTTTTAAATCAAACACCTATGTTATTTGACTTATTAGTTTAAAACAGTTCCCAAGAGCCCTCTTCATCTCTCAGGCTATATCGCCAACCTTAAACCCTTACCTTATCTGAGAAGCAAAACCAGAGACTAGGACAACCCAGAAACCCAGTCCCTGCAGCAGAAAATCTGACAGGGCAAAGGCAAAAATCAAATCAGCAGCTATTGGCCATTCTGAGATCTCAGAGTTTCAGACATCGGGAGAAAGAGGAACAAGGAGGTATGAAGGGAAACAACGTTTTTCAGTTATGTTTGGAGAAGCAAAATAAAATGGACTTTGCTTTTAAGACTGTTCATGAAAATGAAGTGCTCTGTACCATTTTTCAAGCAGGAGCCTGGGAAGGAGGTCAGGAAAGGAAAGTTCATGTTCTGAGCGTGGGGTTTTGGCTGCTACTATCTATAGAAGCAAGGGTGCTTCTTGCTACGAAGCTCAATCCTATAATTGAAGATTAAGAGGTAAAACGGGTTTGGCTTCTTGGTGGTGCCAAAGGTTGATCTCCTTGTTAGATCGTCTCCTGCAACTTCAACTCTACTTTGGATTCTGCACTGCTCCTGGCAGGGACTTGTCCCATCTTATCCTCTGACATTTACTATCAAGTACTCACGTCCATAAAGAAACGAAAAAATAGAGAAGTTAGTAAATGTGGAGTGCCTGACGTGTACCAGGCTCTCCCTGGTGCTTTTCAGATGTTTGCTCACTCAACCCCCCTCCTGTTATTATGTATCTATTCTGATGACAAAAATGAATCTCTAAAAGGTAAGAGCCAAAGCCCACACACATTTTAAGTGGTAGGATTAAAATCTTTGCCAGATTTCAAAACTCTCTCTCCCTTTTCCTTGTTAATTAATACTCTGTATTCATTTTCATCTAGTTCAACATATTTTAAATGTCTCTTAAGATTTCCTTGACCCTTGTGGTACTTAGAAATGTTCTGCCTTAATCTCAAGCTGGGTGGGTTTATAGTTTTCTTTCTGTTACTGATTTATTGATTTCTAGTTGAATTTCACCGTGGACTGAGTGCACACATTTTAGGATTTCTCTTCTTTTGAACTTGTTAAAGTGACTTTTGAGGCCCAGAATGTGGTCAGTTTTGGTAAACGTTCCACGTGAGCTCGAGAAGAATGTATATTCTGCTGAAGTATTCTATAAATGTCAACTAAATTCATTTGATTGACAGTGCCATTCAGTTCAACTAGGTCCTTGCTGATTTCCGTCTGCTGGATGTGCCAGTTACTGATAGAGGGATACTGAAGTCTCTCGTTTTAATAGTGGATTCATTTATTTCTCCTTGTAGTTCTAACAGTTTTTGCCTTATGTATTTCGATGCCCTGTTGTTAGTTGCAACACAGTAAAAACTTGACAAAGTGACCTTTTTATCACTATGACCTCTTTATCCCTAATAATTTTTCTTGCTCTCAAGTCTGCTTTCTCTGAAGTTAAGAGTTACTCCCTTATCAAGTTATTGATGAAGGAAGCAAAGCTGATCACAGAAACATTCACTATAAAATATCATTTTTCCACCATCCCCTCAGCTTTCATGGCTTGAAAAAAGAAAGAATCTCTCTCTCTACTAGACTATAAGCTCCTTAAGAACAGGGACTTTGCTTTATTATTGTAACTCAAGGGTCTAGTTACTCAATAAATAGTTGATGATTTGAACTGAATGCGATCGTGACAGATTAGCAACAATTACACAACTTTTAAGAACATTAAAAGAACAACTTAACTCAGGTATTAATGAAATGTGTGCAAATTAAAAAAGCAACCTAAAAGAATTGAGAAACAAGAAAGTGTTGTTTAATAATAAATATTCATCAGCATATACACGTGGAGAAGACATTCTTTTCCTGTTGTAAGCTGTTAGTTCTCCTCAAGCACATAATGACGGATTGGACTAAACAGTATTGAGAGCCTCATCCAGTGCTTTCTAAATTCTGTAATTGTAATAAATTAATCTCTTAGCTTGAAAATATCTTTGTGTCATTTTTGTAAATACCCACAAGGGGGCGAGATAATGTGTCTCGTAAGTAACATGGGTGAAAAGAATAGGCTATTAGCACAGCACCAATACTATGGTGCACATCAATTCTTTGCCACCATGGAGACTCCACTTAAAGTGATGCAGCCGTCTGAATACTTAAAAATACAAATAAGTTTTATGTGAAATTTGATACTTAATTTGTCTGTTTCTGGGAATATTCTCTTTGTGCCAGAAGAGGGAGCTCAAAGCTTATTTTTTTCTTCTGACTTTTCAGCACTTGATGCCTAGGCTCTGTCCTTAAGACCCTGAATTTTCCTAGACTTTATAAAAGATCAGTTGAAGCGGAGGTACTGTGCCTTTATATGCCTACTTGGTTACAAAAAAATTAAACTGCTGTTAAGGAGTTACTTATTATAATAATATGAAAATATTATCTCAGTATCACAGTATTTAGAGAACAATTTACTTGTTATCATTTTAACCATGCAAAAGATAAGAAATCACTTTAGGGGCGCCTGGCTGGCTCAGTCAGTGGAGCATGAAGTTGCTGATCTCAGGGTTATGAGCTCAAACCCCACTTTGGGTTTAGAGATTGCTTAAAAATAAAATCTAAAAAAAAAAAAAAAGAAATAACTTTAGAGATCCTCAAATATTAAAATGAAAAAATAAGAATGAATCATTTTTCAAAAAAAGCACAAGGAGTATATATATGATCCAATATAATAAAACCTATAAGTAACATCCTACTGGCCATTTAGTAAAGGTTAAAATCTTTATATGGGTTATTTTTTTCCTAGTATATATAGATTTGCCTTTTTCTTTAAATTCCATTTTAATGCACAAGTTTGGATATTCAGGGATTTTCTTTGTAATTCTAATTGTTTTCTAATTTCATTGTCTTTGACAATGACTTGTTGAGAGCTGTGTCATATTTCCCTGTATAAGTGGATTTTGTTCATCTTTTTATTTCCTCATCTCTAATTTTACTGCACTGAGATATAAGAACGTGGTCCATATCACATCAGTTCTTTGATGTTGAAATCTGCACTGTGGTTTTTGTTTTTAAGATTTTATCTATTTATTTGTCAGAGAGAGAAAGAGAGCACACAAGCAGGGGGAGCAGCAGGTAGAGGGAGAAGCAGGCTCCCTGCTGAGCAAGGAGCCCGATGCGGGACTGGGTCCCAGGACCCTGGGATCCTGACCTGAGCGGAAGGCAGATGCTTTACTGACTGAGCCACCCGGGTGTCCCTGCAGTGTTTTTCTCAGGGTTTATATTGTGTGTGCATGGTGGTGTGTGAATATGTCACAAGACGTGACTTCTTCTGTTGTCTTGGTGTTGCCACAGAAGTCACAGAGCTTGTCCACGAACACCTTGCTCGACATTGTGAGAGAAGGGAAACTGGTTTTACTACCTGCAGATCATCACTCACGTCAAGGGGGTACGTGACCAGCCTAGGGGGCTGGTTATGGGATGACAAAGGGTCAGAAAGGAAATGGTTCTTCCAAGAGAGTAGGAGAGCCTGGGGGTTCTCCTCTCCATCCAGACAGGGTACTAACGCTACTCTCATTTTAATCAAGGAGCACATTTCAAAGAACCAAGCAGAGAGCTAGATAAGTACTCCCTAGAATTGGGGGAGACAGTAATTGGCACCTGACTCATGAATCAATATTCAAAAGGTGTAAGCCTGGCTAATGCATCCGTGTGAAAATGGAACGTGCTTTCACAGTCTGTCAAAGCAGGAGTAGATGCATAGTCTATGCACGAAATCATCCAATATTTTATAGATGCTTGAGAGGAAGACACCCCCAAGAGCATGACTTGGGGAGATGAGGGGAGTGCAACAGAAGGGTGAACTGTTAGAAGCTAATGGCCAAGCTGGGGGTTTAGGAGCTGCCATTAATAAGGTTGTCTCTTAAAAAAAAAATCTCATAGAAGTGCCTCTTATGAGAAAGAGCCAGAATTTGGGTGTGGCATGCAGGACAAAGTTTCATACCAGACTCTAATTCTGTGAGTCTTCCAAGAGTGTTCCTCTTTCCTTAATCCCATTTTTATGCATCTCCTCTCCCCCATTGGCCACAAACACATCTAGGAAGTGAGGAAGGGCACGTACTGGGGAAGAAGCAAGAAGCCATGGACCACATCCTACTTCCCCAAGGAAGCTTTTAACCCCGTGACTGCTGAGCTGAGGAAGAGATTCATCTACAATTGGGTGAGACTGGGCATTGGGTCATATTGGACTAGACCAGGTATCTATTAAGTGACTGGAAATGCCGAAATTGTCAAGATTACATTTAGGAGAAAGTCCTTAGAGGTGGAAAGATGAGCTGGTTTCTCCTTGCACTTTACAACCAGCTTGATAGTTCAATACATCGTATATAAAGACACAAATACATCTGTATCTTTATTTCTATACCTATATTTATATCTATATGCACACGCTTGTTTATGTTCACCCAAGGTTAATTATGCTTTTAAAAAACATGTTCTGCTGTGCCAAACTTTGACATTTTTCATTTTTCCTTGAAATTCTTTTAACTTTTCTCTGTATATTTGGGGCTACATAGTTAGGCTCAAAAGGATTCAGAATTAGTTTCCGACTATATTATTTTATCTGTATATAAAAATTAGTGTCCCTAATAAATCTTTCACTTTATGGTCTATTTGATTAGTATTAACCTCATGATAGTAACTTTCCTATGGTATTTTTTTGGTGTATTTTTTCCATATTTGAAATGTCTACTTTCCTGCATCATTAAGTGTTAAATATGTCTTTTAAATAGCAGAGGGCTGGGTTTCATTATTTCATATATGACCTTGACTTTTATCTGTCACATTTAATCTATTTGATGGTTTTTATTTGTATTTCAGGTTTACTTCTGTGGTCTTACTTTGTGCTTTTATTTTTATCATTTTTTAAAGTTTTCTTTTGGATTAATAAAGATTTTCATAACTCCCTTTTTCCACTTCACAGACTGCCCCCCACACTGACTTTATTTCTATATTCTGTAGGAACACTTAATTGAAAAAGTTAATTTTCTTAAAAATAATACAAGGAATTTAAAACCCAAAGCTTTTATGTTTAAGGCTTATTATGTAAAGGAGTCAGCTGAGCCTTCCTATTCTTAAATCCCACTCTGCAGAAGCATCGCCTTTGAACACCTTTAAGTCTTTCTTCTAATAATTTCTTCTAATAATCTCTAAACAACATTCACTTTAAAATTTTTAAATTTTAGACACTATCTATTGAGTTACTGCTACGGCTATTTTCCTAGGATTTTCTCTTTACACTTATCCCGGTATTTGTATATTGGCTTTCCTGTCCCTAGACCCCATGACTTATTTCTTAGTTCACCCATCTGTTTTGAGACAATATAGCTTTCCGTAGATTACTTACAAAGGAAGGAGGGCCCAGGAAGCACATTTTTATCTGAAACTGCATGCCTGAAATGATATATATTTATCCTGCTCTCATATTTGATTCTTCACCTAGCTATGCAGGTATGGAGTTCTCAAATGAAAATCATTTTCCCTCGGAACCTCAAAAGCATTTTCACGTGGTATCTTACTTTCCAATATTTCTGTTGGGAGGTATAATGTCATTCTCTCTCTGATTGTGTGATTTGTCCTGGAAACCTTCAAGTTTGTCTCTTAATATATTGGTCTGATATTTCGTAGTGATGAGTTTTCCTAAGAAACTATCTCCCCCAACTCATTCTACTATGCACTCACTGGGGCGTTTCCAGTCTGGAGGCCATGACTTTTGGTCCTCCAAGTTCTCTGTGTTATACCTTTGATATTTTCCTTTTCCAGGTTTTCTCTCCTTCTAAACCCCCTGTTATTTGCATATGAGAGCTCTTGAATTGGTTCTTTAATTTTCTTATCCTTTCTCTCCTATTGCCAATCTGTGCTATTCATTCTATTGTCTGGAATACTTTTTTAACTTTGTATACTGACTCTTCTGTTAAAATTCGTTTCCATAATCCTATAATCCTAAAATTCTATAATTCCCAAAGTTTTTTTTTAATTCTCTAATTTTTCAATGAAAATTCTTATTATTTTAAGGATGTAGTTAGTAACTTCGGCCTTTCACAGAATATTAATCATAGTTACACTAAAAGATCTGCTTCACCTTCAAGTTCCTTTTTTCCTCTTTCTTCAATTATTTTTATTTCTTTTTTTTTTTATGATGGGGGTTTCCCTTTAATGAGTAGCAATGATGAGCTGTCTATTCATATTTAAGAACTAAGGCCCTTAGAAGTGAACTAGAATTTCTACCATTCTGTTGTCCTTCCCAAGTGATAGAGAATGCAGTTTTGTTTTTGTTTTGTTCTTTAAGGTTGGTTAGTTCCATTAAAGAGGAGTCTTTTTGTCTTCCATCTGAGCGTGTCAGCCTGGCTTGCAGCACGCCCAGAGCCCAGAGCCCAGAGCCCCGGCTGAGGACTGAGCTTGCAGACCTCTACGGAACTGCCTGTAGTCATGTTAGCCCCGCACCTCTGCTCGCAGACATGCCCAGGACCCACAACTCTACAACTTTTCTAGTCCAGATTCTTCAGAGACTAGACTCTCGTACCAGCTGCAGGGAGGGAGGAGGGAGTCAGCCTGTTTGAAGCACAGAGGTGGTTTGAGGCTCAGACTGTCCTTGTGCTGTTCTGCAATCCCTCTTACTCTTTTACCCATCTTCCAAACCCAACTTCAGCAACACCTGTTGCCCCCGCTGGCTGCTTCTGACTTTCCTGTTGCTGTGGCAGGAGGCAGCTGCTTTCTTGTGGGCTTCACCTGGTAGATGTTCCTCACTTTCCCTTTCCCTGGCTCTGATCCGTCCTCCTAGTTCCTACACTGCATGTTGCCAGTCTATTTCTTAAACACGAGGCTCCGTGCTATCATCCCCTCTGTTTCCTTGTTTTTTGTGGGTTCTTTCTTACTCATTCCTTGCCATTTTAAATGGGAGTAAGTGGTGCTAAACACGTATGTAACAAACTGGCATGTTTTAAGAAATCCTACCTTTACTTCTGTATGCCTACTTGACTTAGAAAGGATAAATTTATCCAAATAGATCTAGCCTCTTCCTGAATAATAAAAGGTCCATAAATTAATTGAACTGTACCTCTTTGTCCATCTGCCAAGCTATTATGGCCTAGGATTTGGGGTTGATTTTATTATTTATTTATTTATTTATTTATTTTTTAAGATTTTATTAATTTATTTGACAGAGGTAGAGACAGCCAGCAAGAGAGGGAACACAAGCAGGGGGAGTGGGNCTCTTCCTGAATAATAAAAGGTCCATAAATTAATTGAATTGTACCTCTTTGTCCATCTGCCAAGCTATTATGGCCTAGGATTTGGGGTTGATTTTATTATTTTTTTATTTATTTTTTTTTAAAGATTTTATTAATTTATTTGACAGAGGTAGAGACAGCGAGAGAGGGAACACAAGCGGGGGGAGTGGGAGAGGAAGAAGCAGGCTCATAGCAGAGGCCTGATGTGGGGCTCGATCCCATCACGCGGGGATCACGCCCTGAGCCGAAGGCAGACGCCCAACCGCTGTGCCACCCAGGCGCCCCTGGGGTTGATTTTAAAAATCCCACTAACTGGGCTGCCTGGGTGGCTCAGTCGGTTAAGCATCTACCTTCGGCTCAGGTCATGATCCCAGGGGTCCTGGGATGGAGCCCCACGTTGGGCTCTCTGCTCAGTGGGGAGCCTGCTTCTCCCTCTCCCTGCAGCTCCCTCTGCTTGTGCTCTCTCTCTCTCTGAAATAAAATCTTAAAAAAAAAATCCCACTAATTATATCATATGTTGTGGCTGTTTTAAGATTTAATTCCATGTTTTAGGGCCATCAGTCGGTTAAGCGTCTGCCTTCAGCTCAGGTCATGATCCCAGAGTCCTGGGATCAAGCCCTGCATCAGGCTCCCTGTTCAGCGGGAAGCCTGCTTCTCCCTCTGCCTGCCACTCCCCCTGCTTGTGCTCTCCCTCTCTGACAAATAAATAAAATCTTTAAAAAAATAAATTTAATTCCTCATTTAAAAATATCCACATTTAACACTATTGATCCTAGGGCCCATTCCTTCATTTTGGGTTCACTGTTTGTTTATTCTTGAACTATATTACCGAGGGCCTATGAATAAAATGTCTTGTTTATAATGTTTTATCTTTGCCCTCAGTTTTAGATGATAGTTCATATCATGGTTTTGCCTTTAATTTGATTATTCTCAGATTTATATTTCAGATCTTGTTCTGCATTTGCTTGGGACCCATACGAAGCAGCCATCAAGATGGGATTCGAGTACAAGACATTTACTGAGTTCAATGACAATGAAGAAAAAAGGGAGCTGCTGGAGGAGGGGGGAGGCGACAGACTGGTATTCAGTTCTAACCCCTGGGAAAGAGGGAGTGTTGGGTAAGCAGTGTCTTAAGGAACCTGAGAAAGTTTCAGCTAGACCAACAGGAAGCCTTGGCCTCAAGCGGAGTCTTGACAATCACAGGAAAAGGTCTGCCTCAGTTTCCCTAGTACACTCAGGCCCTGCCTGGAACCAGGCTGTTGCAAGCATCATCTTGGCATGAACAAAAGTAGTGGCAGATTCAGGCTACAACAACTAGGCCACCCATCCATTATTCCCCCATAGAAGATCCGAGTGGCACAAAATCATGGCTGCCACAGATTCCTTGCTCAACTGTATATAATCTACTGTTTAACCCTGACAATTTCAAGGATGCTATGCTTCATTTCTAGAAATTTCTTTTTATTCTTTCTGAAATCTTTTGTCTTGATGTCTTTGGTTTCCTTATGGATTCCATTCTTTTGTTTATCCCTCTATTTAATAAAATCGTCATTACTTCGTTCTCTTTCAGATGGCTTGATTACCTCAACTTCTTGGAGGTATTACTCTTCCATTTACTTGAGGCTTGCTGATTTTCACTCAGGGTGTATCATTTCCTTACTTTTTCTAATACTCATTGTGAGCTCATCTTCAGTAGGAACTATTTTATCTTTGATAATCCTAAGTGGCCTGGGTTGTAGAAATGACATCCCTGAATTGTATTAATTTTTTTTACAATATCTGATACTGTAGGGGTATCACTGGCCTCGCAATGATTTTATATCAAATTTTCAACATTAAGATTATTTTACCAAGGGAGTTATTTTCTGGAGATGTATTTTCCTGTGCATTACCATCCTTGGTCCAGAAGATGTGATTTTTTTTCTAGCTTCCTTTTACCGTGAGAGCAGCCCTTCCTATCTTCATGCAGAATTCCAGCTCTTATCTCCATGGGAGATGAAAGCCTTGACTTCTGTTTCTGTGTGGACATTAAGTCTTGAGCCTCAAAACGTCTAAAACCTAATTGTGGGTCTGATGTCGCATCTCCTGACCACGGTGGTATCAGTCACTACTGCCCGCTTTGTTCTGACCACAGGATTGTCCCCTCCCCCCTCCAGTTTTTCTTTTGCAACAGCAGTCATGTATTTACATTACTTTTTAAAATAATAAAAAATAATATTTAAAATAATATTTTCCCAGAATCTTTGGTGTTTGTGGCAGGAGACATTCCACGTTAGCTGTGTCTACCATGTTTTGGGACCTAGAAATTCCTTCTACCTGGAATGGTCTTCTGTATCTTGGGTTTTTTTTTTTTTTTTTTAACGTCTATGTTCTATTCATCCTTGGGTCTTGCTTCCCACACCCTACTCCTTCAGCCAGAAATAATCACTCTCTTCTCTGAACAATACCACATTATTTAATATCTGTCTTGTGGCATAGCAGGTTCCCATTCAATAATAGCTACTGGATAACCTAGAATTTTGAGGAAAAGAACACGTATCCACAGCCAAACACGTAACACAGTATTATCTACAAACACAGTGTAGTGAGGGGGGAAAATGCTACTTTGAGTGTTACATACCCAAGTGCCTTAACTTCATTTTACTTAACTATAATATGAATTATCACACCCATTCCACTTACTTGCAGAGGTGTAGGGGATAACATAAAAACTGTTTACATAGAAGGGCTTTATTAACCTCAGTGAATCATACAAATCTAAAATATGTTTTATTCCACAGTGCATCAATGTTTGTTGAATCAATAGAAAACATTTGAAAGGGTGTATTTTTATGATTGCATGGAAATGCAGTAAAGAACATTTGGAGAGGATGTGACTTGCATGTTAATTAAAATGAATATTTCATTTAAAGAGAAATAAATTTAATGATAAAAATAGCAAACCTAAGTTGCCTATGATGTTCTGGGAGAATTAAAAACTGCAAGTATGTCAGACACATGCAGAAAAAATGTTTCCCTGGTATTTAAAGGAGCATAAAATAATTTAGAAGGTGAGCGAGAGTATAGTCGAGTGCCCCATCTGTTGAGTTATATCAGATTTCACTCATCCCCTCACCAGCATTTTGGTCCTGGAATCTGTTGAAAGTACTCAATGCAATCAGTCAGTTCTGTGAAATTATTATTGCTTGAGTTTGCATAGTTCAGTAGACTGCCTGAGTGTAAGTTTCTAGTAAAATGACCTTGGATCATTAAAGTCTGTTTTGTTATCTGTAAAATGGAGGTAATATTTCCTAACATTAATACTCCCTGTTGCGAGTATTAAATGAGTTACTACATGTTGGGTTTGGAGCAACACCTGGCACAGATGCAGTAGCCACCAAGACAAGCATCTCCTACTGGCCAGGCAATGGGTTAAGTATTAGGAATATGAAGTTGAATGGGGTACTTCTTTTTTTTTTTTTTTAAGATTTTATTTATTTATTGGACAGAGATAGAGACAGCCAGCGAGAGAGGGACACAAGCAGGGGGAGTGGGAGAGGAAGAAGCAGGCTCACAGCGGAGGGAGCCCGATGTGGGGCTCGATCCCATAATGCCGGGATCACGCCCTGAGCTGAAGGCAGACGCTCAACCGCTGTGCCACCCAGTCGCCCCTGAACGGGGTACTTCTAACAAAAAGTAGGAAACTCATCTTGAGCTAAACATTTGTTAGACAGCAGAGGTTAATGGTTGGATAGGAACAGAAACCAAAGAAACTTAGCAAAAATCTTTTTTTTTAAAGATTTTATTTATTTATTCGACAGAGATAGAGACAGCCAGCGAGAGAGGGACACAAGCAGGGGGAGTGGGAGAGGAAGAAGCAGGCTCATAGCGGAGGAGCCTGATGTGGGGCTCGATCCCATAACGCCGGGATCACGCCCTGAGCCGAAGGGAGACGCTTAACCACTGTGCCACCCAGGCGCCCCAAAACTTAGCAAAAACCTTGATGTAAACCATCAAATTACCTTTGATGCATTCAAGGGAAGTACATTTAGCTCTCATTCCCCGGAATGATAAAAAGGAGTAGTGGTACCAAAAAATCACAAACAAAAGATGATCTGAATCCATTTCCATTTGACTTTAAAGAGCATCGTGTTACCTGTAGGTGGCCAGTTTGTCTTAGGGTATCTTACTGAGGTCAGCATTAAAATAATCTTTCATTTTATGAAGACAACAGTCCATCATGGAAAGAATCAGTACACAGCTTGGCAAAGGAAAGCCAGTCTGAATCACTTGGTCATAGAGAATTCACTAAGTATCTAATGCAGAGAAAGGAAAGTCAGCATCGGTGAATGCTCTCAAGTGAAAAATATTCAACATCAGTGTAAAATCATTTTTATAGAAGGAGGGGTTGAAATCTAAGAACCTGTTCTATTGCATGAAACTAAATTTTTTTAAAAAGATTTTATTTTTATTTATTTTTAGAGAGAGAGGGAGCTTGCACAAATGGTGGGGGCAGAGGCAGAGGGAGAAGCAGACTCCCTGTTAAGCAGGGGAGTGGATCCCAGGACCCTGGGATCATGACCTGAGCCAAAGGCAGATGCTTAACCGACTGAGCCACCCAGGTGTCCCTAAAATTTTAATGTACATGAAGTTAAAATTTATTTTTAACACGCATGGGCTAGGTTACATTCTTTGTTCTATTGGAATACTCCTTCTCAGAAGGTAATTGTAATGGTAAAATGATGTCACAGTAACTTGGTTTTTTAACGCTATCTAAACTCTACCTGCAGTGGAACACAGAAGGAGCTCGAAGCTACAGTTTCATGTTGAAATGGAAGCTTCCTGATACTAGAAAAGATCAGAAACAAAACTAAAGTGTGGAATAATGAATAATTCTCAGTCGTGTTTAACTGTCATTTTCATAACCTTCATTTTAAGTGACACACCTCTTTGGAAGTGTGGAATATAATGCTAACAAATTTGGATCTTCATTCAGAAGATTTGGAAATCTCTGTTTACTTTGTTTCCCTTTTTTCTTTGGCTTCTGTTGTGAACTGCTTGCTCAATAATCCTGAAACATTATGAATTGTCCACTCTAATGTTTTACCACTTTTACCACCTATAAAGCTTAAAGGGGTCATGGGAGAATCCATTTATCAGACAGTGGGATAGTTTCTCTATTCACTATTCAGTTGACTAGATCAATCCACAAAATTATTTTTGTTAGTAACAATTGAGAAAAGCTCTAAGGATAGAAAATATATTCATTCTCATGGGGCACCTGGGTGGCTCAGCTGGTTAAGAAAAGAAATTCCTTCTCAAACATTTCTAAGAAAGCAGGAAAGAAACAAAGAGGCATGCAGAGACAAAAACCAATCAAGCATCTTTTTGTGATGATGCAAAAATGCATTGACTCTGGAATTGTAAGTACATTACAGAATTAAAGGCCTTGAAGCTCAACATGACATTTCCAAAACTTTGGAGAGTCATCTGGCAAATGCGGGCCTACAAACACAGTATTTCTACCCTTAAGTAAGCTATTCCATTTCATGCATTTAAACATTCCTTTTTTTTTTTCTGCCCCAAGCATGGGATTCCGAACTCCAGCAGACAATGAACAGAAACCCAAAGATCAGTGTGTCTCTAAAGGATTATATTGCTGCCATTACTTCCCAGACTATTCGTTTATTGTGAGAAACTTAACTCCTTCAAGCTTTTTCAGTAATTCACTCCTTTGTCCATGTCAAGATGAAGTGGTCCCTTGTTTCTAACAATGGACCACATCATCAAAGCCCCTGGAAATGCACAAAGCAAGGAGGCAGGTCACACTGCGCCAATGACCAGGGCGCTGTCATCACTGTGTCACATGCCGGCAAAGCCAGTGCCACAGGGGACAGACAGCCATTGGGCAGGGCCACTGCCCTAGATGGGAGAATTCACTTATGATACAAATGCAGTCCGTGACCGAACTCTTGGGACAAACTTTACTTACTGACAGCAGCAAACCATGAACACGATTCTCAACCCTGCCTGCAAGATGGCTAGAAGTAAAAGGCAAAAATGGGGAAAAATAATCAGAGAAGACAGTATTGCAGAAAGATCCTTCCCCACGGTGAGAATGGCATATTCTATTCAGAAATAATTCCTCTTGGGTTTTGTCTGCATTTGCTTCCTTTGTTCATGAGAATCTGGCCATCCTGGCACCACAGAATTCCATGTTTCAGATTGGCAAGTGAGGCATCTCTTCCAAAGAAGTTGGATGCAGACAATCTAAGAGGGGAGAAAAGGGTACCATTGTGCAATACTTTTCTCCTACTTTTTTTTTTTTTTTTTTTTTTAAAAAAGGGGNAGCTACTGCAGTTACGCGGTTCCTCTCTCCTCCATCTGCACGAATCTATTTTATCACTGTTCACACTACGGTGTAATTTTAAAGCCAATGTCTGTTTCCTCCAATAGCCTATAAGCTCCTCATGGGCACTGTGATGTCCCTCTTGTTTCTTTTTTCCTATTCTTCTAAAATTTACAAACCTAATATTTGAACGGGGTTAAAAAGATCAGAGTAGATGTATAGATCATGAAAAACAACTTTCTTTCCTGCTCTAGAACTATACTCTTTTCACCGGAAGAACTGTGATTGGGTTTTCTGTACGCGTCTTTCAAGAGCTTTCTGTGCACGCACACGTTTATCACAAGGTCACACTGTTACAAAACTTATTCTGAGCATTACTGATTTCCCTCGAACAGCATTTTCAACAAAGTTTTCCACATGACCCTACGATTAACCTCCTCCTTCTGAATCACGGCAAGACTTTCCCTTTTCTAGACAGACATATTTATTTAACTGATATCTTAGGAACAGACATTTACATTGTTTCAGTTTTTGTTATAAACAAAACCTCAATAAACCTATTTGTTCCTTTGAGCACGTATCTGAGTTTCCCTGTATGTTAAATTTCCCAAATCCATCAACAGTGTATGATACTTTTTCCTCATCTTGTGCTGTATACCACTAAACATGACCTTTTCCAATCTGATAAATGAAACATGGCATCTTGTCCAAATGTATGTTTTTAGGGGCATCTGGGTGGTTCAGTTGGTTAATCATCCACCTTCGGATCAGGTCATGATCTCAGGGTCCTGGGATCAAGTCCCAGGTCCAGCTCCCTGCTCACAGGGGAGTCTGTTTTTCCCTTTCCAACTGCCTCTCCCCCCACTCATGCTCTCTCTCACTCTCTCTCTCTTTCAAATAAACTAATAAAATCTTTTAAAAAATACATTTGTGTTTTAAAAATTATGGATACATTTGAACATTTAAAAATATGTTGTCTTAGTCAGCTTGGGCTGCTCTCACAGAAATAACATAGACAGGATGGCTTTAACAACATACATTTGTTTTTCACAGTTCTGTAGGCTGAGAAGTCCAAGATCAGGGTGCCCACTGGTAACGGTACCCGGGGGAGAGCCACTTTCCTGGATTGTAGACGGTTAACTTCTTGGTATATCCTTACACGGGGAAGAAAGAGATCACCCACCTCTCTTGTGTCTCTCCTTAAGGCACTCAAACCATGCACTAGGGCTCTACTCTCATGACTTAATCACACCCAAAGGCCCCACCTCCAAATTAGGAATTAGGGTTTCAACATATGAGTTTTGGTGGGACACAAACATTCACATCATAGCTTATGTATATAACCCACTTGTACTTTATAAGGCATTTTGTAGTGTAAGAGCAAATAATTTTGTAAAATGTTACAGGGGTAGAATTTAAGGTATATTCTCTGCTTTTAGAATACAAAGTTCGGTGTATCAAGTTCAATGTATCTTCTTATTCACTAAGTTCTTTAGGTCCTTTCTCTTCTTACCTATTTGTCTATTTGGTCTGTCACAGACTGACTCAAAGAGTAAAGTCTCCTACTACTATTGTGTTTCTTCCTTTTTCTTCTTTTATTTCGTATCATTTTAAGAATTCTGATTGTATATATGTTTTGATAGTTTGTTGAAACAGTTGTTGATATAAATTATCTTTCTTATCTCATTTAATGCTTACTACCCTAAAATAAGCCTTTTCTGATATTAACATCAAAATTTCTGATTTTTATAATTTTTCTTGATACATATTTTGCTCTTCCTTTTACTTTGAACATTTTGGAGCTACTTACTGTTAATATGCACTATGCATATCAAACACAGCTGGATTTTATTTTTTATTTGGTCCTAAAGTTTTATGTTTAATATTTTAGACTGTTTACATTTGTATATGATATATATACTCAATCTCTTTTCTGCCATTTTGTTTTACATGTCCTATTTTTTTTTTAAAGATTTAATTTATTTATTTATTTGACAGAGAGAGAGCCAGCGAGAAAGGGAACACAAGCAGGGGGAGTGGGACAGGAAGAAGCAGGCTCCCAGAGGAGGAGCCCGATGTGGGGCTCGATCCCACAACGCCGGGATCACGCCCTGAGCCGAAGGCAGACGCTTAACAACTGCGCTACCCAGGAGCCCCTACATGTCCTATTTTTAATAATTCTTTAGATTTTAGTCTTTTGCTCTATAGAATGTGTTTTTTTTACTTTTATGTATCTTTGTTTTCCTTCTAATAATTAGGAATTTGCTTTTCTCCCCATTGAATTGTAACCTTTATAGTTGGATATAATTTACTCAAATCTTTATTTCTTGATTTGTTCCCTTCAGGCAGCATCTGCTAACTTTCCACTATGAAAATGAAGAACAGATATTCTACCTCTCATCCTCCACTGAGATGAGGCATTCCCCCAACTGCACCATCTGATTTTTGCTCATTATATTGCTTTTTAGTTCTCCTCAGTTATATCTTTAACATATTATAATATTCTTGAGCTATCACCTACAGTATCTTTTTAACATATCCCCCACTATGAAAGATGTGTCCATCAATATCCTTAAATTTATTATCTCATTTTTCCTTCTCATGCTACCAATCTGTATTTGTTAGATCACTACTTCTATGTTGTTGTGGTTTATAACATTTATATTCTATTCAAAAACTTTAATTCCAAATATCACAAGGCCACCCACCTGAGAAACTCTTCAGACTCATCTACAAATTTAATGCAATCCCTATCAAAATTTCAATGGCATTTTTCACAGAAATAGAACAATCCTAAAATTTCTATGCAACTACAAAAGACTCTGAATAGCCAAAGCAATCTTGAGAAAGAGGAACAAAGCTAGAGGCATCACACTAGCTGATTGCAAACGATATTATAAAGATATAGTCATCAAAACAACATGGTATTGGCATTGAAACAATGGAGAGATTAATGCAATAGAATGGAGAGGCCAGAAAGAAACCCACACACGTATGGCCAACTATCTTACAACAAAGGAGCCAAGCATATTCAACGGGGAAAGAACAGCCTCTTCACTCAATGGTCTCAGAAACACTGGACAGCCACTGTGCAAAAGAATGACATTGGACCACTTTCTTATAATATGCAAAAGTGAACTCAAAATGGATTAGAGACTTGAATGTTAGACCTGAAACAATAAAACTCCTAAAAGAAAACACGGGCAATAAGCTGCTCTTGACACCATCTTGGCAGGAATTCTTTGGATTTGACACCAAAAGCAAAGGCAACAAAAACAAAAATAAACAAATGGAATTCCATCAAACTAATATGGCTACATAAAGCAAGGACACCCTAAGAAAATGAAAAGGAAACTTATCAAGCAGAATAAAATATTTTTAACCATGTATTTGGTAAGATGTTGATATCCAAAATATATCAAGAACTCATACAACTCAATAGCAAACACACACACACACAAACTTGGTTTAAAAAATGGTCAGAGGATCTCAATAAACCATTTTTCCAAAGATCACATTTAAAGGGTCGACAGGTACATGAAAAGGTGCTCGACATCATTAATCATCAAGAAAATGCAAATCAAAGCCACAACGAGGTATCACCTCCCATCTATCAGAATGGCTATTACCAAAAAGATAAGAAATAAGCGTTGGCAAGGATGTGGAGAGAAGGGAACCCTCGTGCACTGTTGGTGAGAATGTAAATGGGTGCAGCCACTATAAAAAGAGTATGGAACTTGCTCAGAGAATTAAAAATAGAAGCGTGCACCCCATATTCAATGCAGCATTACTTACCAGAGCCATAACATGGAGGCAATCTAAGTGTCAACTGATGGATAAATGAATTTAAGAATGTGGTATATATTCACAATGGATTATTACTCGGCCATAAAAAAATAAATCTTGTCATCTGTAACAAATTGCATCGAGAGCATTATACTAAGTGACATAAGCCAGAAAGAGAAAAACAAACACCGTATGATCTCACTTGTATGTGGAATCTAGCCCCTCACCACCACCACCACAAAAAAACAAGCTCCTAAGTACAGACACTAGATTGGAGGTTGCCAAAAGGGGTCAAAAGGTACAAACTTCCAGCTATAAAATAAATGACTCATGAGGACCTCACGGATGGCATGGTGAACTAGAGCTAATAATACTGTACATTTAATAGCTGCTAAGAGAGTAGATCTTAAAAGTTATTGTAAAAAGTGTGATGGATGTTAACTAGACTTGTAATGATCATTTCACAACATATACAAATACTGAGTCATTATGTCATACACCTGGAACTAATAAAATGTTATATGTCAATTACACCTCAATTAAAGGAATGTGGGAGGAAAAAATGATTGTCAGTATATCCAAATTGTTTTTTCATAGTTAAACCTGAAACCTATAAACGCTGTCAAAAGTGTATCTGTGTATACCTGATGAAACATCATAGTGAAATTGGAAATTGATCCCGATGTATGCAATAAAAAAGGATGCATTATTAATTATATTAGCACTCGGGGCACTAAGAGAATAAAACATTCATTACTGACATTTTAACAAAGCCAGACATCTAAGAAACTCTTCAGCTCCAAGCATCTCTGTAATCCATTCCAGCTCAGGCGCACATGCCTATAGCTAAGCCAGAACTGGCCCAAGTGGGGGCTCAAGGCAAACTGCCATTTCCCTCTCTGACTCATCTCTGACAGGGACATCCACACATGTGAATGTTTGATGGGTTACACAACACTCTTTAGATGTTCACGGGCTACCTCTGCAAACTGGGTTACTTCTCCGTGTGGAGTTTCCCCTTTGAATACAGATCTATGGCCGGAGCTCAATTGCTACATTCCAAACTTGGAAGAATTCCTGCTCCTTCCTGAGTTTGTAGTGAGGCAGAATTTCACCTCTTGTGGAACTCATTTGGTTTCGGACTTAAGCTTTGATCTAGGAGAACTCAAAGGCCTCTCCGAAAAATGTCAAGTTATCAAGCACTTGGACTTTCTGCATTTCATATTGGCTGCTGCACAGAAACTTTATGATGCTAAGAAAAAGCAAATAGCAAAGCCAAGGGGCGTTCTATCCGTGCAGATGTGATAATGCCTCACACTTCGGTGTAAGCTCCAAGCTGTGGACGGCTTGTTTCAAAGCCAAGCCCCATCTCACTGATGTGCCGAAGGATTGTGAAAAAATCTTTAGCTTTCAAAAGTGATAAACGACCATACTCCACTTTCATTTAAGCCATGGAAATACTTAAAAAAAAAAAAAACTTAGGATAGATCACATATGATATGGAATCTGGACAAAACATTTTCTGATAGCAGGAACAGAGATGATAACAAGTATTGAAAAGTAATGAGACCATTGAACAAGGGATCTAAAATAATTGCAAAGAAAGAAAAGGTTAACTGCAGTATCCAACCCTTATTTCTTTTAGGTTTGTCTTAGCAATTTATGCAACTATTTGGGTGCCTTGATCAGAGATAAATGAAATCACTTATTGCTTAAAATAGAATGTGATTTATTGCCCAGCAATGCCTTGACAGGAAGGGATTCAGCCATTAATCCATACATGTTTGGATGAGAAAAGCAGAAGGAAAAAAAAGCATAGAATTGGGCAGTTTGAATGAATTTTAGATTCTTTCAAGCAAATAGGCAGCAATCAGGACAAAACGCTTGCTTACATTTACTTCAATGACCACTTTAATATCGTGAACCTTATGCTTAGGATGCATAGTTGCATTTTAATATTTTGGAGCTTTTCATGGATTCTAAGACTAGCAAGTACTGACGTAAGGTATTTGTACTTTTCCTGGCTTTGCCATCACTCATGAGAACACGTAGTGCGTACAAGGAAGAGAGTTCAGTTTGGACTGGAGGCTCCCAAAGGGTAAGGGTTAAGTTTTTTTTTACCATACAATATTCCACACTGCGTCCTATATAGGAAAATGCATGATAGAAAGAAAAATAGAACTTTCAAAATGCACATGTCTTCTATTATTATATGTAAACAGCTGACATGCTGTTTGATGGGCTCATGGTAGACTAGAGAAAGGTAAGGAAAGAAACTCTGAGATTGAGGATTGGACGATAGAAACTCCTAAAACTGAAAAGCAAAGAGAAAAAAGAGGAAAAAAACCGCAACAGAATATCCAGGAACTGTGGGAGAACTGTAAAATTGTAAATACACATAATGGGAACTGTGGAAGACAGGGAGAGGAGACAAGAGAACAGCAACAGTAGTTAAGCAATAATGACTGACGATTTCCCCCAAATTAATGTCACACACTAAACCACAGATAAAATGGAAAAAGTTGGTGAAACAATAGACAAGCCAATTGGAACAGAATACCAGAAATATCCAACATAAATAGAGTCAACTGATCTTTGACAAAGGAACAAAGAGCAATATAATGGAGCAAAGAAACTCTTTTCAACAAATTATGCTGGAAAAACTGGACAGCCATGTAAAAAAATCTAGACACAGACCTTATGCCCTTCACCAACATTAATTCAAAATGGATCACAGGCCCAAATATAAAATGCAAGACTATAAAACTTCCCAGAAGAGAACATAGGACAAACCCTACATGACCATGAAGACTTCTTAGGTACATCATCATGGTCTAATCTGTGAAAGCGATCACTGATAACAGACCCACCTGGCAAAGAACTGTCCTTCAAAACATAAAGAACTCTTAAAACTAAGAAGTAAGAACACAAATGATTGAAAAATGGACCAAAGATCTTAACAGACACCTCACCAAAGAAGATATGCTGATGGCAAATATGTGTATGAAAAGATGTCCCAACGTTTAATCACAGATTAAAGCAACAATGAGATACCACTTCCCACCTGTTAGAATGGCCTAAATCTGGAACGCTGACAACAGTAAATACTGGTGAGGATATGGAGTAATAGGAACGTTCATCCACTGTTGGTGACCATGCCAAATGGCACAGCCACTTTCAAAGATAATTTGGCGGTTTCTTACAAACCGAAACATGCTTGCCATATAATCCAGCAATTGCACTCCTCGGCATTTACCCAAATGAACCGGAAACTTATTTCCACACTGTGACCTGCACCAGAAATGTTTACTCGTAACTGACAAACCTTGGAAGCAACCAAGATGTTCTTCAGCCAGAGAATGGATAAACTGTGGTACATCCAGACAATGGACTATGATTCCACACTAAAGGGAAATGAGCTCCCAAGCCATGAAAATAAATATTATATTCATATTACTAAGTGAAAGAAGCCAATCTGAAAAAGCTACACACTGTGTCGTTCCAGCTATATGATATTATGGAAAGGACAAAACGATGGAGACTTTGAAAGGTTCAGTGGTTTCCAGGAGTTAGAGGGGAAGGAGGAATGACTAGGCAGAGTGCAGAGAATTTTTAGAGCAGTAAAACTATTCTGTATGATAATACAATGATGGATACGTGTCATTAGACACTAGTCAAAACCCACAGAATTTACAGCACAGAGAGTGGACCTTAATGTACAGTATGGACTTTGGGTCATAATGATGTGTTATTGTAGGTTTATCAGTTGTAACAAATATATCACTTTGGTGCAGGAGGCCGATACTGGAATTGTGCATGTGGGGGGCAAGGAGTATATGGGAACTCTCTGGACTTCCTGCTAATTTTGCTGTCAATGTAAAATTGTTCTAAAAATAAAGTTCATTCATCTATTAAAAACAATATTTCACTTCCATGAGATTATTCCTATATTAAACAATATTTGCCATTTTTATAGCAACATTATTCCAAAAAGGTTAGAACTTTTCTAGAAATTATCGCATGGACATTTTATTCCCCCATAGTTTTTCTGATGTGGTCATCTGCTGGAACCTCCAGATGTTACTCATACAGTAGGAGGTAAAGTGATTTCAACAGGGCTGCCTGGAAGGTTCATCGGCTGAGCAGGCTAAATCAGGATTTGAAATTACTAATTTATCCCTTCCATGGTTACACCCATGACCCTATCTTGTAAGAGTCTACTGAATGGTGAGTCAGCCCAGCAATGTATTTTATGTCATTCTGCTAATTGTAGAAAATTGCTTGTATGTCTCTTCCTTCTTGATCCTTCTACAATGATGATTTGGTAAATTCGAGCTTTGACAAAGTATTTCAATAACTCTTAAAGCTGTTTTATATTATTTCCCAATATTTGGACTTTTCAAATGTTATACATATTATATGTTATGTCAATTCTATGGGGAAGAACAGTGTTGATAAGTGTCAATATGTTTTCTTTTTGGGTGAATAAACTAGAGTCAAGTGAAATGAATTATCTTGACCAAGTTCACACAAGGCATCAAAACTGGAAATCTGTCACCCGTCCTGCCAACAGGACATATTCCCTCTTGTTTCTATCATATTCCCTCTTGTTTCTATCACAGATTTATAGGATGTTCCTCTCAATCCTAGACAGAATCTGTAGTCATAATAATAACTTCTACAGCACTGCAGAAATAGACAATGAATATAGTAATGTATAAAGAGAGAAGGTAAAATAAGTAAGTATGGAGACAAACAAGAACTGTGACTCACCATAAAACTGAAATCAGAATTCCTTAAAAATAATAGCAAAATGGGGCATCTGGGTGGTTCAGTCAGTTGAGCATCCAGCTCCTGGTTTCAACTCAGGTCATGAACCCAGAGTTGTGGGATCAAGCCCCGCGACAGGCTCCGAGCTCAGCAGAGTCTGCTTGAGACTCTCCCTCTGCCCCTCCCCCTGCTTACACAGTCTCTCAAATAAATAAATAAAATCTTTTTAAAAAGTGGCAAAATCTTCTTTGCTGCATAAAGGAATGTTACTTGGAAGAGATGGTGTGGTCCTCACGTGGGAAGATGTGGGGAAAGTGGGGGAGTTCAAGGAAGGGTGGGATGACCCCCACAGAACATCAGAGAGAGATCAAGTCAACGCCTCCACGTTCTATTTAGGAGAGCTACAAGCCTTCTTTCCTCATCAACAAAGCCATGGATGTGCACAAGCAACGGTCTCTCCACTTTTGCATGCTTTAAGTAACAAGATGCTCTGAACAACTGTGAGTCAAAATGTTGAGAAGAAAGCCACCACGACCAGAGGATTTGGGTGCTGGCTGATCACACCCGTAAGAGCTGAGGTCACCGGCCAGCTCCGTCATTGGATAAAGGGCCCATGCCCTCACCCTCTTGCAGGACTCTTGGTGGTTTTCCCAGATTCCTTTGAGGTTTTCCATGGAGAACTTGTTTTTCCTTAGCCTCTGAACCAATTTATAACAATCTAAGAGCTCTATTAAGTGGTGAGTCTAGCTTTTAAAAAAATGAATAATTCAGGATGTAAACACCCAAGCAAATGTTTTCCTTGAAGTAATCACCTTGGGTGGTGACAAGATTATTTTAAGAGAGGCTGTCTTGGATCAAGTCAGCCTGTCTATAGAACCAGTAAAAGTCAAAAAGGAATTGCATTATGTATCATCTTGTATTATGTAATATACGGATTGACATGACAATGTTATAGTACATTATGCTTAGGCATTGAGCTTTCGTTTAATGGCACTGTGGCTTTGTATTATGTGTGCTATTTAAAACTGACTTTTGCTTTGAAAGTGTCTAAAGCATTTAATGAAATACACAATGTTCTTGTATTTGTTCATTCAGTCAAAATCGTTTAATAGAAACCTATTTTATATACACTAGGTGCTAAGCTCATCCAAGAATCAGATGCCTTCCTAAGAGAAAGGGCACTCGTTTAATAATCAAAAAGACATTTTCTAGTAATTAATTTGGCCACATGGTTCCTCATTCCAGGTTTAATGGTATTCCCTGCCAATTACCTTATACTTTTCTCTACGAGGGGAAATAGCAATATTTTGAGCCTCTGCATCTTTTTTTCCTAGCCTTTCCCTCCTTCTCTCTACTCTTTAAATAATACATTCTCCCACAGATCAACATTTCAGCTTGGCCTGTCAAGGTTCTCTTTCAACATTCCAGGCAAGCACGGAAAACCCTGCCTTTCATACTGCTGTTTTAAAATTACCTTTGTCAAGCGACTCAACCCTAGTTTGTTTTCTGCCAGAAATAAAATCTACCTGCAGTACAAATAAAATATTTGGGAACTTCTTTTTTTTTTTTTTAACTTAATTTGCAGCCACAATTCAAGCGTAAGGGCCGGCAATTGCTATGTCTCTGTCCCCCGGCTACTTAGTGAGAAGAAATATTCAAGCATTTCTTTTTAAAACTAGCGTGATATGAAGAATCAGGCAATCCAGTTCTTGTAACATAGTTGTCCCTTTCTAATGGCCTCTGCGGGTTGGGGGTGCATCTGGAAGCCTCATGTGGGTTCTGCTACCCACTTACAGGGGCAAGGAAGCCTCTCTCTGTAGAGCTATAACAACAGTAATGAAATAGCTTTATGCATCAGTGCATCTTTCCCAAATGGCAATTCATAGATAGATCCTCATGCTAAGGGTTCATATATTACATGGAGCCTAGGAACCGCCAATTCGGTGCTTCCCACAAAATCCAAGAGAGGACTCCTTCATGGCAGAATAATTAGACTGAAAATCTCCTAAGAAAGAGGGAATCTAGTTCCTATAGTCTTTTTCCGGTAAAATGTGTACAATAGAAATATGTGCGTTGGAGGAGACCCAGCTTACGGTATTTTTCAGTATACAGCGCTTACTTGAACATATAAACTTGCTGGACTCTGGTTTTTCCAGATGTGAATTGAAAATGGGGGAGAGAAATGTGCTCTGAGCTCCTCCCTTCCAGCTCCTACATTGTATGTACCAGCGTCACTGTTTTGGCTAGAGCTTGTGGACAACTGGAAACCGGGCTGTGGTAATGCTATGCTAAGGAATTTCATACAGGCTTGTGAGAGCCAGTTATGAAGTTTTCCAAAATTTTGTGAGCCAGCTGTTAAACTCAGCCATTTTTTTTAATTTTATTTATTCATTTGAGAGAGAGAGAAAGCACAAGCAGGGGGAGGGGCAGAGGGAGAAGCAGGATCCCTGCTGAGCTGGAAGCCCGACATGGGGTTCGATCCCAGGACCTGGAGATCATGACCTGAGCGGAAGGCAGACGCTTAACCATCTGAGCCACCCAAGCGCCCCAAACCCAGCCATTATTAAAATTGAAGTATATAAACTTACAATTCAATAATTTCTATTCTTATAAGCAATAAGTACTCAAAACTCAACGATTTAATTATTTCACAACCTTTTACTGTTAGTTATGATCTTGAGGTCATTGACATCTATTGTGCTTGTACTGTGGAAATGAGCATCTCTCCCCAGCTCCACATTCTGTGATGCCATGTTGGTACTTTCAAATTGGCCATGGGGGCATTGTTTACACCAAAAATGGAAAAATGCTACAAACCAATGTCTTTTAATTTTTTCAGAGAGCTGATTGTTCAACGGGTTGAGACCAAAGACAGAAGGGGGCCATGAATTTAAGTAATAGAATCAGAATGTTCCCATAAAGCAGACTATACAGATGTTTCCATGGAGCAAGTTTCACAAGGCATATTTTTATATAGGAACATCTAGGTCATACATTCTCTTTAGCTCGATTCAAGTCTGGTCCTATGAAGGAGAGAGAAGGAAGAGTCTACAATGCAAGCACAATTCTAATAAAGTTTAGGTCAGGCCAATGGGGATTCTTTGAGCCAAAAATCTCCTGTCAAAGGAATTCCTCATGTCACAGGAAAAAAGCTTTCTTTAACTGCCCTCCTACGCTTAATCCCTGTGCGAGAGCAGCCTACCCGAAGCATGGCCTTGGGGCGGATGTCGTGGAGGTAGGCACAGGAACAAAGAGAGAGATGGGCAAGTGCAGGGATGAAGATGGTGGGAGCTGGGGAGGAGACTGGAGGCCAGCAAACAGTATAATGTGGCTGGGATACAGGGCTCAATAGAAGCAAAGTGTGGGTGATGGTGATTATAACAGGTTTAATTAAAATCCACTCTTTTGCAACACCTATTCAAAAATACAATGGACACGCTCTTGACACCCAAAATCTCTGGAGCTAGTACTCTCAGCTTTGCAGGTGAGATATCAAAGACCTGACTTGAGCTTTGAAGGAAAGTAAGAAAATATTTTGCTAGGTAGACAGGCTCTTGTCCTACATCCCTTCAGGTTACCAGCTTCCTGAACTTGCAGCTGTCATCATGAATGGCTGCAATGGTAGGATGGGATGGAAGGAGCAAGTCACCCAAGAAGAATCCCAAGGAAAAGCAAAGTCAAACCTGCATTGCCCAAGTAAGCAGAAGCCATTTATTCACTTATTCAATAATTTTTAAAAGATTTTATTTATTTATGAGAGAGCGAGTGCAGGGGGGAGGGAGAGTACAGTCTGAGGGAGAGGGAGAAGCTGACTCCCACCGAGGGCAGAGCCTGACATGGGACTGGATCTCATGATCCAGAGATCATGACCTGATCCGAAACCAAGAGGCAGACACTCAACCAACTGAGCCACCCAGTCGCCCCTCAATCAGTCAATCTTTATTGAACCCTGTCATCGGCTAGACATTAGTGTTCTGGTGATATGGCAGTGAACCATTCGGAAAAGATCTTGCCCTCATGGAGCTTACGTTCTAGTTGAACAGATAAGCGATAAAAGAATAAACAAAGTGATTGAATAATATGTAACTTCAGAGACCAAGCCTTGATGAAGGCAATCAAGCAGTGTCATAGGATACGGGATGATTTCATCCCACACGAGTGGTTAGGAAAGGTCTTCATCAAGAAGTAATGATTGAGCAACAGCCATGATTAAGAGTGTTCCCCCTTCCTGATGAAGAGTATAATTTGACTCCAACTATTCTAGTTTCCTCAGGTGCAGAATAATAGCATGTCAACTAATACAACATCCAGTTGACATTGACCTCATTCTCTACCACCTGCTCAAGAGCTAGTAGATATTACAGATAAATACACTGAAGCAGAATAGTCTACGCTAGTTTCTTTGTTCCAAGGGCAATTTGTTTTTAAAGATTTTATTTATTTATTTGAGAGAGAGAGAGACAGCCAGCGAGAGAGGGAACACAAGCAGGGGGAGTGGGAGAGGAAGAAGCAGGCTCCCAGCGGAGCAGGGAGCCCAATGTGGGGCTCGATCCTAGGATCCTTGTATCACGCCCTGAGCAGAAGGCAGACACTTCACGACTGAGCCACCCAGGCGCCCCTCCAAGGGCAATTGTTATGAAAAAAAATAACCTCTGCAATATTTTGGGGGAAAATAGTAAATTTTTAAAAATAATAATAACTAGAATCCCATGAATATGTAAGCAGGACCACAGGGATTTAAAAATTTTTTTGCTTTTTTCTTTAAAAACAACAGTTACTCCTTTTATTTTTCTCTCAATACATAAAATGTGCAAAATAAAAAAGTTCTTGCACATTTAGATTTCTACAATTTAAGCATTACTATCCTGAGTTATTAAATTTCATCTGATTTTGGATAATAAAAATAATATCTCATATTTTGTATGAGAGGCCCAGAAAGAACTAAAACACTCTTCTTTTTTTTATTACGCACAGGATTTAGATATTTAATCTGAAGCAAAATAATTCATCATTTTGGATTTGATATATTGACTAAATTATTATATCATATAAAAATATATTATTGTCAAGCCAGGTTTACCAGCCATCTATATGAAATACATAGTAAGAAAGATGATCTCTTTCCCATTAATTAAAAAATCAATTTTATAACATGACTCCAGTCATTGGAACATGATGACAAATACTAGCTCTGCTTTCTTTGTAATCCTCTGTGGTGTGTCATGCTTCGTAGAAGTCAAGCACAAAGCCTCCAAACCTGTGTGTGATAAGTAATGACTGCTGTGACAATATACTTTGGCTTTCGTCTACAATCACCAAATTCTTCACCTTAATTTTGGGGTAGCAAATAAAGTTCTACTGTAAACACTTGGGAAGCTAGGTTTCAAATCCCTGATCATGGCTGAAACTTCAGAGAGGACACCGTTCCTATCTGTTCTCCTCATTGTCCCAATGTCCAAGCTGCAGCTAAAATAAAAGGTTCAAATGTTACTTAAGCAGTATATTCTCTGTTTTGTGCTGTATTTAGTAGAAGTTACAAGAAATCTGCCTTTTGGTATTTCAAGATCATTTGTTCCACAAGCGTCGCAGTCCTCTGCTAATAACCAAGTATACCACGGCAGATTGGCCACTTTGCGGCATGTGTGGATTTTTCTATTGATTTATCACCATTGAAGAAGTGAAGGCCGCCAATATAGGAGGAAAGACAGCCTTTCATAACCCTACAGCCATGCAAGGCTTCCAATTTTCTTCCTGATCACGCTTCGGCGATTCCTTCATAGCAAATTCAATGTGGGTGATAAACTGGTGCTTCAGTATTTCTAGCGAATCCTGTGGCAGTCCATCACACAAGCTGCTTTCCCAGATCCTGTGGCCCTGTCTCTTCCTGGTCCATGGAGTCGGGGGAGAGGTTTCAAGCATAATGGAAGGTGGGTTATTTAACAATCTGCTGGCAGGTAGCCACGCTGTCATAGGACAGGATGGGCAGCTGATGTCACAGCGGGAGAATAGCAGGCAGCTACACAACCCTTTCCCTGCCCTTTCCCACCCCTGCCAGACACTTCCTCCATTCAATCGAATTATCTTTCCCTTGTAATTAATCTGCCACTTCTCGTGCCATTTTAAGTTTGTTTTTCTAGCCTTATAGTTTGGGAATGTCACTAGGATTTCTCTCCCTCCATATTGTTTTTCATCAATTCCGTTTCATTAGCCCAGTAGGTCCTTTCACAACTGAAAGAAAGATCTAGAGATCTGAAAGATTCATATTATGGAAGGGTATAGTTTCTGGAAATTTTCTTTGATTATTTCTTTGATTACTACTTCACCATGGTGCCTTTCCCCCCTTCTGTATTAGCAACTGTTTCAATGTTGGGTCTTCTGGGTGAGTTTTCCTGTTTTACTCGTGGTTGTAGTTCATTCTCCGAAACACAAATTCAGCCTTAGCTGAATCTCACATTCCTCTATCAAATTTTTAAATTGGGGAACCACTGTTTTCAGTTCCAGGAAACTCTCTCTGGTCCTCTAATTATATCCCTACAAGAGTTTAAATCCGATTCTATCCAGGTTTCCCTCCATTGTCCACATTGGCTCCGCCTCTGTAACAGAGGTTTATTGTAGTTTTCCATCATGTCAGCCTCTTTTGCTTCCATCTGGGCTGCAATGTTCCCATGACGTGGTTGTGATGTTTCTCTGCCTCTTCATGTGACAGCGTGCTGGCTTTCACCACCTGTGCATCTTTCTGGTTCCTTCTTGTGTACTGACAGCTACGGGAGGGATTTTTCCTTTTGTGTTTACAAGTGATGGCCCCTTTGTGAAAGCCTCTCAGTTCACAAGTCCAAGGAGGGATAGGCTGACCTTAGCTCAAGGTGGAAACTACCCCTCCTGAGATGCCATCAGGCAAGGGACACTTAGCCTTTCACAGCTGCATCATGCAAGCAGAAGATACTTTTTTTCCTTTCCTCAGGTCAGCCGACCCTTCCCATGCAACCCCTCCATAGTCCACTCCCATCAATTCCAGCAACTCCCATTTATATTTTGCCCCCCCATTTGCACATTCTTTCAAGAACTTGTCATCTCACTCTGTGTGGAACCTCTTCAGGTTGCCAAGGTCAGCCCCTCACTTTTTCTGGATGGCTGTATTCTCTAGGATGGGAATGTGAAGCCAGGTCACCATCTTCCCAGAAACCCACATCCAGACATTTTAAAAGCATTCTCAGTTCTTAGGAAGATAACGCACTGCTGGAAGATGAAATCATATTATTATTGCTTTCCTAAATCACCACTCTAGAAATAAAATGTATATAGAATTGTGTGGTACTACAAAAATAGATCGGGATAAGGTCACACAAATATGTAGCTTTTATAATATTCATTAAATGCTCACTTTTGATTTACCAGCCTTATCGTTCATCTGGTTACTATAAAATGGCTCAGGTTATTAGCTAATTTTTCATAATAGTAATGATAGCTAACATTTACCAGCTATCTACTATGTGTCAGACCCTGAAGTAGGTGTTGTGTATGCATAAAGGTGTTAAATTCTCATGAACCCTCTACGAAATAGGTACTAGTCTTTCCAACATATTATAATATAGGAACCAAGGCCCTGGGAAGTTAAGTAACTTACCAAAGTCAAATGTAAATGATTTATTATTTATTTATTATTTATTAGTAAAATGATTTATTTCCCTAATTAAATAAAGAGCTACTTTAAAATAGCTCATAGCTCATATTTTCCTGCATTCCCAACTGTGCTTGGCACTCAGGCCCTCAGTAAATAAACAGTAATTGAGAGAAAGCAATGTTTTATTCATATTCGATCTCTACAACACAGTGCTATAAAGTGGATGTTCCAGAAATGTTTTAATTATAAGGAATTGACAAGCTACCGAGATTTAAGGAACAAATTCACATAAGATGACCTAAAGCTATTTACAGAAGACTTGACTCTCAGCCACTAACCTGGGTTGCTGGAATCCAAATATGTACAAAATGTTCCCTATGTCCGTAAAGAACAAGCAGCCTGAAGGGAAAGCAGATACATGAGCAGTTAACTATAATAAAATGGAATTGTTTTTAAGAGTCTATATAAAGTACTATGGTGCTACACATGAAAAAAATATTAATTTTTCCAGCAAGATCACAAGGGTTTTTTCTTCTCATTAGCAATTGAATCAGACATAGAGATAAACACTACTTTAAAGTTTTTTTATTAGAAAGTTTATTGCATTAATCTATAAACTCATTTGGTGATATAAATGACAACGTAAGCTAATACTGACCAAAGTTTACCATCTTTGGAAAATAGAGATATTTTCACACTGAAAGCATTTTTTGTTTGCTACAATCAGGAAAATTCTTACGTATTTGGACTTTTTTTCCTTTTTAAAAATATATGTTGCGATTTGTTCATATCAAAAGGAAGCCTGGACTAACTACTGAATAAAAACAAGCAGACCCAGGGTTAGGTCACCACTAGTTGGAGGACCCTAAAAGGACAGTTTGCTGTACATCTTCAGTGAAGAAATAAGCACTCACCCACACCACATGACTCACACTTGCACATCTGTATACACTTCCATGACGTAAAGACTGTAAGGTCAAAGTATCTATTAAATATTTAGTTGGAATAATAAAGATGTTACCCGAAGATAGAAGATTTGTTATTTTAAAAAACATAACCTTAAAAGGCAATTTTTTATGACTTCATCTTATTCTAAGAGGTAACTGGACTTGTAATATCGACATGAATTAATAGTGTTATACTCCTGTGCAACTTTTTCAATATTTATGGTTTACAACTCCCCAATAATTATCAAGTACTGCTGTGGCTCTTTGGATGGACCACATTTTCATAAAGTGGTTTGCATTTCTCACAGCACACAGTGGTTGTGCTAGTGGAATTGGTTGGGACAGGTTATAATTATCTTATAAAATTGTACATTGGTTTTCCTAAAATTGATGAATATAATTTACCATAGAGATAATGCTAAGCACATTAAACTCTCTCTTAGCATAACTACTATAGCATGTGAGAGGAATTTATATCAACCATTTTAAATAATTATGAAATATTCCTTATCATATAATTCACCATAAATAACATATTCTCCATATTAAAGCAAGTACATAGGCTGTTAGTTGGGCCACTTTTGATGTATTTATATATAAATACAAT
Source organism: Ailuropoda melanoleuca (assembly GCF_002007445.2). NCBI lineage: Eukaryota > Metazoa > Chordata > Mammalia > Carnivora > Ursidae > Ailuropoda > Ailuropoda melanoleuca. The sequence continues at coordinate 17,333,947 of NC_048220.1, read as the reverse complement.
TAGTTTATAAATTTTCTGACATATCATCCTCTAGGGAAAGAAGAGTTTGGCTGACATTCCGACATGAATGGCTTTTCCTTGGTATCGCCAAGCTCATTCACTGCTCTGACCACTATAGGATGTGAGGAAGAATAATTTTAGGGTCCCAAATGAATGAGCTCAAAGGTCATGAGAATAGATTCATGGTGTATGAAGAATGACATCACCATTAAATTATATTTGATATATCTGAAAGGGTCCCGAGGAAAAAAAACTTGCCAGGTCCTTTTGTCTTTTAATTTTCATTCTTTACCCAAACCTAGATCAAAATATCTAGGAAGTTTTGACTTCTCAACTAGACCCCTCCCAATACACCATGTAGTTTTTATAATATCCAAAATGCTCTATGTGTTCTGATGTTTGAAAAATCTTGAGTGAACTCTGATGTGCAAGACTCGCCTCTGATGCAAATGTGGTGTCTGGACAGCATCAGTCCTGAGCAACTGGTCTACCAGAGAGAATGCACAGGGAGGGAGGGCAGTGCCCCTTCAGAGTCCACATCTGCTCCCCAGGCTTTCTGCTTAAGACGCTCTTGTCTTTGTACAGGAAGCTTTCAGGGTTTTGGTGCTTTTTTTTTTTTTGTAGTGTAATGACAAAAAAAAGAGTTGTTTTTGTTTTATAGCTCTATCAAAGGACTTATGGGGAAACTCAAATGTATCATGGAGCAGTGAAGAGATGATGCTTAAACAAGAAGGGGAAAAAGATTCTTTTCTTACCGGAAAGGACTTTTCGTGGCTACTGACCCACAAGTGTCTAAATTAGGTGCCTACCCACCCCCTTGAGCCAAGGGTCAGCCAAAGGGTAACTGTTGGAATGAATCAATTGGTTCTAAGGTGTGCTCCAGGTAACTCCACATGTCCTTGAATTAACTTTGGGGCTCTCGACAAGAAACAGCCATCAAAGGAGTGAATGTTCGAGGTGTGTTTGTTCTATCATCTCCTTGACCAAACCACCATCACAGGGGGAGGTGTGTGATGTGAACTCACTGGATACCCCAACTCGATAACTGGCAGGGACAATGCCTTCTGTGTACTACCAGCAGAATAGGTGCACAATACATATATGTCAACTGACTCACTGAGATACCACCTAGGATTTCATGTCCTTAAAGATTCACAGCCACTGTTTCCTCTCATGAAGTTGCTTCTTCATGCAGCTTCTCAGCCCTTCCACTTGCTCAGGCAGGTCCAAGAGACACCGGCTTTCTTGCATCGTGTTGGCATTCTCTTGAGACAACTACCTTGAAGTGAAAAATGTTAGTGTGTGCCAGGTGTGCAGAGGATGAGCACCCGTTCTGGTGCTTGGGACTGACCAGATTTAAGCCCATTGCAGGTTAAATATTAATGATGCCCTCATTCACACTCAAAAGTGTCCCAGTTTGGGTGATCAGTTGTGTGATCATCCCAATGAAGGTCTTCAGTAAGACCAGTCTGTAGTACTTGCTCAATAAGCAAGAGCTCTTCCCTCCCCCACCCCCTGGCTTAACCAAGACTCAGAACCCACAGATCAAAAGGAGCTCCATTTGGGAATATTAAAAAGCTTCTCTATTTCAATTATAAGCCATTCACCTATGGTTACTTTACTATTTTAGTAAAGACCGATTTTAACAGGTTTGGTTTATATACTTTCATCTCCTCCCTCCAAAAGAAATAAAAGAACAATGCATTTTTATCAAGCAAAAAGATAAGTGGCAATAATACAAGAAACAATGAACATATAATATAATATTTTTCATTAACAATCCAAGCACTACAAAACATAGAATATACAACTTAAAAATGGAAATACAAATTAATGAAAAATGGGGTACACGTCATATTAGCAATGCAAAAGACCAGCTTAAGCATAGTTTCTCTAAATCAACAATTAATAAAAGGAAAGTGCCCTTTTCTCAAATATGCACAAAAATATTCCGGTCACTTCTAGGGAAAAATTAATCAAAACTTTCTGCTAATTCTATATTACAGCATGTGTTACTAATGGTTTACAAAACCGAAGCGTCTTCTTACACTTAAAAGTTACAACCTTTTCCAATCATTATACACTCGTTCAATCCAGTCTGTCAAAAATAAAACTATTTCATATCCATATTTATGAAATAATTATTGATATGTTATGGACCTTGAGTGGTGAATATGTACGATGGGGACAGTGATCAGAATGATGTCATGGATCAAAAGTGGGCCAAGGGTCAAAGAAGACAACCCTCTGCCAGCCACACCTGTATACTGATTCCTGAAATAATTCTACTATTTCTAAAATAATTCTAATTTTTCATTTCTTCATCCTAAAAAAAGTCTAAAGTTTTCATATTTAAATGTGCTAACCAATTCTAGAGTTTATTCAAAGTCTCTCCAGGTATGCCACTCGACAGAACATTTCTTCCTGGGTTCATATTATCCCTATAATTTTGAGTCCAGCTGAAAAAATAAACATAAGGACTCGATTATATGCCCCTTCTCTTCTACATGTTAAGTGATTCGCACTAGATTTTATGGTAAACTGCACAATCCTCGGTACAGCTCTGCAATGCAAATGAGAAAGAAAATATTTAAATTTTAATCGTTCAAGCCATAATGCCAACGGCCACCGCACCCCATGACTCCCTCCCAAGGACCTCCGCATGTTCATGCTTTTAGCCCAGATTTTATAGGAAGTCATGCTTCACGAGTGCAGTTCTAAAACTAAGAAGAGTAGAAAATCACATTGATCTCTCCTTCTGAGCCACCTGTACAAGAAGGACCTACGGTCAATCAGCCTCAGCTTTGAGCTTTCTGGTTCACGTCCAACAGTTGCCTACCAAGTAGATTAACATTCACCTAAGGTGGCAAACTTGAGGATGGAGAAGAACCGAACTGCAGTTCTAGACACTGTTCCAGCGGCTACCGAGCAGTCCTTTGGTGTCATTCACTGCTGCTGCTGCTGCCGCTGCCGCCATCCTCTCGCTTGGGGGAGGATGAACTGTCTCGGACTGGCAGCAGGTCATAATGGCAAGGGATGTGACTGTTCTTTGGGAGGTCGTATGGATCCTGGGTGAGATGCCCATTATTGCTGAATATTCCTTGGACAACACTCACTGTAGGTTCTGTGACAACCAGGGACACATTAATTTATCAGCAATGGAAAATTTTAAAAAGAATAGAATATGGCATTTCCTGCAAATCTCAAACATATAAGAGGAGCACTTCTAAAAATATAAAGAAACATCATTTTAGGAAACAAAGGATGGTTTTATAATCACATCGAGGTGGCTACTCTACGGCTGTTAGACCAGCTGATGCACACAATGGTGTTCTGAATAAAAACGTGACCGTAGGGTTGGGATGAAGACATCCAGGGACTATACAGAAACCCTGGATGTGAATCATTGTCTGAAAAGCACCTTGTAGATAATCCAGTCCAAACACTTATGGGGATAAGTGAGAAGACTGAGGTCCTTCCAGGTTAACTCACTTTAGGACCCAGGACCCAGGCTCTCAGTTGTGTTCCCATGCTAAAGTGGTGGGTTTACCAGATGGTTCAAAGTGGTATTGTAAATGACTTTTAAAAATAAATTTAGGTCACTACACCTTCCATTAAAAAAAAAAAGCTGTCTTAATTCTTTAAGAATAGTTGTTTATCTTTTCAGTGACATGTCTCTGGCATAAATTAATGACTAGTGACTACAGTGAAATTAGTCACTTCATTTACAAGTAATAGAGAATTTTTTAAAGTTTAAATCACAAACTTGAGAGACAGAGAGAGGACAAAAACCCCTAAAATACATAGCCCTACTCTACCTACCCAGTGACAGCTCTGATGTGTTTTAACTTTCCCCAAATGGTATTTGTAAGGGGCAATCAAAACAATTCTAATTTTAAATTGAATTCTTATTAATTTCCATCCCATTCACATCCAAGAATGTTAGAAACATATCAGACAAATTTAAAAGTGAAATGCTTCCATCCTGCTAAAAGCATTATATTAACATAATGAATATGCAACCAGGAATTGGAACCACCTGTTTCATCCCCTTGACCCATTTGTTTAGGCTAACTCGACACAAGAGCTAATGTGAGGCATACGCTATTCCACAGGTGTGTTCAAACAGTCACTATGGTTACAAAACAAAAGATGGATGGCCAGGTGAGAGATAAGGAAAATTTACTTTAAATTTCCTAGACGTTATTTTCTCTGAAAAATTTATTTGACACCAATTAATATGGTCACTGAAAACACAGGTCGCACTGAAAACATGGACCATTATCTTCGATAATGTTATATAAACTGTTACTGTATGCTCAAGGACTTTAAAACTGTTAAAAAAAATTCCTATATTAGGTTCTTTCTTTGGTTAGGGGAACTCACCAACTTCATAGACATTCTTGTTGGCTGAACTTGAGTTATTGATCTCTGCATAGGGGGAGTCTCTCCGTGCTGGTGACTTCATCTCCACATAGCCACACTCTGAGTTTTTGGGGATAAGCACAGGTGGGTCTTTAATAGTGGCATATGGGTTTTCAGAACTGCTTAGGGAGCAGTTACTTGAATTATATTCGGAATTCTTTCCCAAATCTGTGAAGAGAGATGGGGGAGAAAAGCAAATGCTATTTCATGGACAACATTAATTTTTTTTTCTTGCTATTAATTTACTCAGGTTACTTCTTTTTCTTTCTAGTTTTCTATAATTATATAGACTGACAACAACACCATACATTTTCCACTTATTTTGGAGAGAATCTGCTATAAAATTACCCATCTACAAAGTAATTTTACCTCCTCTCTCAGGTGAGTATCAATGTAAACATTGTGGATTTGATTTCATTTTGACTTTGTTTCACACTCAAAATCAATTCCGTTCTAATTGACTAATAGTCTCTGAATTCTCAGAGGTTTCAATCAAGAAACCACGTGTGGACGCCCCTGGGAGCACAAGAAAGTTCTGTCATCACGGTGAGGGAGGCATGTGACGTGAGACTTTCTGGTAAAACCTCAGGACTGCGCACATGAAGTTATTCACGTAACCATGCCGAGCTCTTTGTTTTCCCTGCTATTTCCTTTTTCTGCATTTCTCTCTTTCCCCGTAAGTCATGTATCTTTTCAAAGAAATATGAGTGTTTCCCCAGCAAACGGAAACCTTTGTTCCCCCAGACTTAGGCTCTAACACCATGCCCCTCTGGTCACACTCTTGACCTCAGTCAAATGTGTTTGTGTGTTTGGTAGGGTAATTAACCACACCAACACCTGCGCATTTTCTCTACACTGCCACTCTTGCTTTTTAAGCCACTTATTTCAGTCTCTGAGATAACTCGTTTTTTAAATGAGATTCTGATAGATGTATTTCTTCCTTAAATTTACACCATACCTTTCAAGGATTTTCCCATATAACTTCTGTCAAGTCCAAAAGCTCCTGTGATAAAGAAGAAGAAAAAAAATCCCCAGTGAGATATGGAAACAAGAGAAACCCATCTAATATTCCAAGGTCATGGAGGAGGATGGTTTGGGCACCCACTATCTCCCCACTGCAGGAAATAACCCAGGCTGCTGCTTTTCAAACCTTTGCACCAGGTCGCTCATGCTTGATGTCTTCAGCACTCAGAATATAAAATACATATATATATATATCATTCTGATCATCCTCCCGCTCATTTACAGTGACTTTGGGAAAGGCTGACGAGTACAGGTAGAAAATAAGGCATGGGTGAATTGGTACACTTGATTCAAGGTCGCACCATAGAAAGGACATAGCCAAGACAGAATTGAGACAGAGGACTTCAATTTCATCACTCGTTCACTACAACTTGGGCAAGATTTTCAACTCTCTCTGTGTCGCTATTCTTACCTCTAAATTGAGGAAAACAAAATCTGCCTTCCAAACTTCAGGGCTGGTGTGATCATTAAAAGAACTAGAGCACATGAAAAGGTGTTGTAAACTCTGAGATGTTGCATAAATGAATGGTGTTTCAGTGACTGAAACACTGAATGTGTCCTATGACCCCCAGCTGCAGTCTACATGCAAGCATTTCAAGTCCTCTTCAATGATCTTTTCAAGAAATGTTATTGACTTACATTAGAAACAGAGAGTAAAGTAATAACTTATGATGAACATTCAAATAAGTTGGAGAATGGTAAGGAGATGATCCCCTACCACTGTGCATGTGTCCCTTAGAGTGATAGTAGACTCGAGTTCTGATGTCCTGGGGGACACACTTTTGTGGAGAAAGAGGGAACACCCCCTAAAGGGAGAGGATGTGTCTAATATCATTCATCGTAGGACAGGAAATGGGAATGTCCTCCTTTCTCAGAGAATGTTTTCCTCTCTCTTGGGTCTGAGCTGTGAAGTCTAGCCAAGCTCCCAGCTGGTGGGAAAAGTGCCCAGTTATGCAGGGAGGCAGGATAAGGATGAATAGTGAATTAACCTAATCGAAGTAAGGTCTGGCCTTTGCCCTTAGTTCCTGGGAGGTGAAGTCCTTGGAATATTCCACCCAGTAAGAGTGTTCGTGTTTACCTGGGGCCTAGGGCTACACTGAATAGTGTAACAAAGTGATTTATGGGAGGGGGTTTGGGCCACTTAGTGTCAGCTCCATCTCCAGATGGACCAGTCGAAAGGTCAACCACATGGGTGGTCAACCATGTTGACCTAACTAAACTCTCATAAAAACTCTAGACACAAGGCTGAAGTGAGCTTCCTTGGCTGGTAATACTTCATGCATGTTGTCATATACTGTAGCCAGGAAGAGTTAGCATTTTCCACGATTCCACTGGGAAAGGACAACTGGAAGTTTCTGGCTTGGAACTTCCCTTGACTCAGCCCACTGTGTCTCTTTCCTTGGGTGATTTTCATCTGTATCCTTTGGCTGTGATAAACTCTAACCATGAGTAGAACAGCTTGCAGGAGCAGAGAAAGATAATTATTATATGGTTTCACTCATTTATGGAACATAAGAAAGAGCAGGGAGATCGGTAGGAGAAGGAAGGGAAGAATGAAGGAGGTGTAAACAGAAGGGGGAATGAAGCATGAGAGACTAGGGACTCTGGGAAACAAACTTAGGGCTTCAGAGGGGAGGGGTGTGGGAGATTGGGATAGGCTGGTGATGGGTATTAAGGAGGGCACATATTGCATGGAGCACTGGGTGTTATATGCAAACAATGAATCATGGAACACTACATCAAAAACTAATGATGTACTATATGGTGACTAACATAATAAAAAATTAAAAAAAAAAGCAGAACAGCTTGCAGGGAGTTCTGTGAGTCTTTCTGCCAAATTATGGATCCTGAGGGTGGTCTTAGGGATTCCCAGACTTTGTAAAGGGACTGCATGAAGATGGGTAGGACCTGTGGCCTCTGAAAGCTCCCTATCAAGGAACTCTGTCTTTGCTACTCTGCCAGATTTACTCAGCTGTCTCCAAACTGTAGCAAAGTCTTGTTAACTGTCTGTCTTGGTCTTAGCTGTGCAACGGCTAGCATTCCCCAAGAGGCTAAGGAGAGGAGCAGTAAATTAGGGAACAGGAGTGGCACTGTGACACCAGCACCCCTGCCAGGTTCTCTCTGGGGGCTCTTTTAATGAGGAAGCAGGCGGGTTTCCTCATATAAACTCCCATATGCTCCAATCTGTGGATAGAAGCTTTCAAATGCTTGGCTTAATCTAATTCATACAATGAGCCACAATGTGATTGTTATTTCTATGTCACAAATGAACAGATCTGCTTCCTGGGGGTGATTAGTCCGGCGCCAGATAAGAGAACCAGGAATCGATCTCAGGGCTTTTGTGTCAGGTTCGGGGCTCTTTCAGACAACATCACAACAACTATTTCATCATGGCAAATACCTATGCATTTCAGCACGCACAGTGTGCCTTACCCTGTCCTTTGTAAGGGAAGACTTTTTCTGGGCAACAACTGTAAAGGGACATTACATGCAGAATTGCTCTTGGATGGAAACACATGAAGGATACCCAGAATTTCCAATGAATATGTTACATTCTCAGCAATCAGTCCCATGGGTCTGACTGAGACAAAAAGCAGAGAAGTTTGTATGTGACCACTGCAGTGACTGTGTTCTACAATCTGGATCAAGTGTAGCAGGTGAAGGTGGAATAAGAGAAATTTCTCTCATTAGGGCCAGGCAGTACTTTACTAATATCAATTCATATATTTCTTGGAGCTAAGTTACTAATGTAATGCAGACCTTAAAAAAATCTCTGTGATGTTAAATGATTTGACCAATAAGTATACTGTGAATCTGGTATATAGATAATTTGTGTTCAGAAATGCATAGCTATTTGATAATGCGGGTATAGAATGCAGATAAAAGTTAAGAACTTGCATTCATTTTCCTACTTTAACTTTTGTGTTTCTATAGTAATAGGGGATTCCAGCGCCCAAAAGGATTGGTTCCTACATCTGGCTCAGGTGATCTGGCATATATTGTGTTCCCAGAAAGAGCAGGGGAAGAGTAGTTGGAAGACAACCTTTGAGACCTGGTTTTACCCTCTTCCTTCCATGAGCTCCTGGGCTTCTCAGTTTATTCCTCTAAAAAACAAGATTCATGGAGGGGCCCACCCAGTAGGGTTGTCAGATTCACAAAAAAAAAAAAAACAAAACACAAAAGAAGGACATTTCAATTTGAATTTCAGGGAAACAACAAATAATTTTTAGGGTAAGTATGCCCCATGCAAGTTTTGGGATATATTTATACTAAAACTATTTGTTGCTTATCTGAAATTCAAATTTAACTGGGTTTCCCAGGCACCCCACAACCAAACAAATACAAATGAAAGGGTTTGCTACCTATAAGATAATGTATACACCTGTTACAGCCTCATCAAGCGCCTCCCTGAAATCAGGGGCAACCTCTTGGCAATGGCACCATTCAATCAGTGGGCTATCACAGCAGCTCTTTAAGGCTGGTCCAGGAGGCCCCACCCCCTCTTCAGGAGGGCCACAAGATCAAAACTATTCTCATAAAAATACGACATTATTTGCCTGTTTCATTCTTGTTTTCTCTCAGCGCAAGGTGGTTGTCCAAGAGCTGCACCAAGTGTGGGATCACCAATGGCTGAATGGAGAAGCAGATTTGAGAACCCATCTTCTCTGAAGCCAGAGGTTAAAGAGATCCAACAGATGTAAAACAGTGCCACACTTCTAATTTGTTTTTGTTTTAGAAAATGTAGTTATCTTTTTCATAAAATGTGTTTTATGTTATCATGTAACTAGAACTGTTATTATAAACAAGCAATAAATAACTATTTTAAATGGTCTCAGTTTTAATTTGTAACATGGTATCAATAGATATGACCCATATTGAAAGAAGCTCTTCAGGGTTCCTGATAACTTTCAAGAGTGTGAAAGGGTCCTGATTCCAAAATGTTCGAGAAGCACTGACTTACTATTTTCCTGTTGATACCTTCATTTTCTCACTGAAAGGGGAAGGGGCTTTCAAGTATGGGTGCCCCATATTAAAAGAGAGCAAAGGGGAACACACACCCTGGTACAATCCTGACAGAATTCAAATCCCAGCTCTACCATTTAATAGGCTTTGAGACTTTTCTCAAGGGACTTAACTGCTTTGTGACTCAGTTTCTCAACTGTTACATGGACACGATGATGACAATAACAGTACCTACTTTTCAGAGTACTTGTGAGAGTCATGTAAGTTCACATATGTAGACTTAGAATGGGAGCTACAAGCAGACATTCTTGTCTCTTTTTATCAATTCCTGGCGTACACTAGGACCTTAATAAATGTTTGTTGGATGAATAAAGCCACTCGGACAGTAATAAGCCCCATATAGGCATTAGGTATAATTCTATCACTCTGTTTTTCTCATGCATATTTCTAGTAGGTCGCTTTGGCACATCATAAATCTACGGCTATCTGAGGCGACTAAAAGATAAGGGAGCTTGTTGAGGATGGACGTTGGGAGAACTTGCCAAGCTCGTTGAGGTAGCCTCCATGTTTCCAGTCTGCTGGCAGCGTTCCTGTGCAGTCCGCCACTGGGCCTCTCTTCCCAGGATTCACATTTTTCAGATTCACAAACAGCTGATTGTTCTTCGACTGTTAAAAATATAAACCATCAAAGATGTAAAAAGAGAACACAGCGTGGCCCAGCACAGTGTTACAGATGTGGAAAAGTACATCCATGGCATGGATCAAGGGCTGGCTCTTCAACAAGGCCATGCAGGGGGGCAGAGGTGGGCCTTGGAGGGCAGCAGGAGTACATGTCCCTTGGCCCCGACTATTCCCCTACTGCCTCAAATTCTTCATTTCCCTGAGTCATTCTGTGCCCATTAGACTTGAGTTAATGTATGTGGAACTTTGAATTGAAAAAGTTAAACTCTTGGTTTGAGCTCTCCTGTCAAAACACTGTATGATTTTTTTTATGAGTCACCAGTGACTCTAAGCAGTTTTCTTAGCAATACCCTGAATAAGTAGGAGAACAAATGCAATGATGAACACGTAAGTCTCTAGGGAATGGGAAGTGCTATTTAATTATTAGGCGATATAATTAAAATCCAGCGGCATTAATTTAATTGCAACGGAATTAATTTGATTAGCTTGGTTTTCTTCTAGCAGAGAGGTAGAATGAGACAATGGAGATTGGAAATATAATTTGGGACAGTTGGAAGGAAGAAATGTTTGGGATTTCCGAGCATTCTCGAGGAGACTGGGGGTGAGATGAGTGGTATGGGAGGGAGTAGCCCTGGCTGTCCACACTCTCTGTGCACCTATAAAATGAGGATAACAATCACTCTCGAGTCACGGGATCGGTGTGAAGATTAAATGAATTTATATTTGCAGACTGATTAGAAAGGCTTGACACATAGTTTCTATTTGATCATTTTTGACCTACAAAAAAGCAATTTCATGTGGTTCAACCTAAATCAATGCAGGCAGTTGTTTTTGTGAGGAAAGGACAGGTGGGCCGGACAGGGCACTAGAAGACAGGTGGTCAGAAAAGACAAAAGAAAAGACCCAGGACAGAGTCTGCTAAGGTCTGCTCTGAGACATCATTTTAAAACCCCAGGCAATATTAGAAACATTTTTCCAAAGAGCTACACCGGAACCAGTGCACATTGGAGACAAGGAGACCGTGACTGCAACTTCCTCCCTCACGACCTGGGGAGTTATGTTTTGAAGTGAATGAAATTCCCCACTGCTTGGGTTTTTCACCAGTGAACTTGAGATTCTAATCCTCAATCAACAAGATAAGAGATATAAAGTGCCTAGAGCCGCATCTGGCCCACAGCAGCTCTCCGTGCTCCTTCCTGTCCTCTCTCCCCAGCCCACCTTCAGGGCATGGGAGTCACTTCCTCTCACCTTGGCGATGGTCATCCTGTCCCTGTTGTTGACATGAGGGGATGTGGCGCACTGGGTAAGTGTGTGATAACTGGGGTTGGTGAAGTAATGGCTGTTCGCACCTCCCCCGTTGCTGTGGGGAAGGGTTTCTGTAAGAAGAGAAGGAAATGGTTAAGGCGACAGGCTCCCCTAAGCCTGTGTGGATAAAAGGGAAGCAAAGTAACCAGAACAAATGTGTGTACCACTTCCATATCACAGGCTGGGCAGAATCCCCTCCTGCCCAATATAGTTAGCAAACTTCTAGAAGCAGCAGGTGTCTGCCTTCCCACCTGCCTCCTGGAAAATTGTGTAAGTATCCTCACACAACCCCTCTTTGTTTGGGGGCTCATACACCTGGGAAGCTATCACTTTGAAGCTACTTCTGCTGTAACTTGTCTTTTTTTTTTTTTTTTTTAGACACTTAAGCTCTCACCATAATACTCTGTGCTAGAAATGCACTATTAAGCAAATCAGCTGCTTTAGGTATTTTCCCAGAATCAGTGTATTTATAAACATGTAACCATCTGAAATCCTGCAGTAATTGCCCAAAATAATAAATACTTTAAGTGCTTAAATTCCTTCATTTAGGTGGTTTCTCCTTCTTCTTCTTTTAGAGAGAGCAAGCATGTGCAGGGGCAGGGTGGGGGAAGGGGCAGAGAGAGAGAACCTTAAACAGCCTCCATGCTCAGTGTGGAGCCTGATGAGGGTGAGATCACGACCTGAGCCAAAATCAGGAGTTGGGCGCTTAACCGAACGAGCTACCCAAGTGCCTCTAAGTGGTTACTTCCTCTGATGAAGGAGTGTGTCACTTAAAAATTTACATTTCTGGAGACATGTGACAGAAAGACTTTAAAGAGTTTTCTTAAAGAACAGCTTTGGTTCTTGCTAATACCACAAAACTGTTTCTTATACAACTTTGCTGCTAGGCACTTAATGATTTGTATGGGCCCAGGGACAGGTTAGAAGGCACCCTGTTAAGAGCCTACAGCCAGAGTCAGAAGACCTGGTCCTTGTCCCTGATCTGCTTCACGACCTTACCAGACTTATGGGTGCCTCCTCCTCTCCGCACCCAGTCCCCAACATATGACAAAAGCTTAGTTGCCCAGCAAAGCTTCCTCCTGGTTGAAATTCCCAAGGTCTAAAGCAACCTCATAATGAATCCAATTTAAAAACCCTCGTGGAAGACAACAGCGATGATTTTGCTACTATTGACCTATACAGCACACCCATAACAATGTATCTTTTCCAAACATAAAATTTTCTCAAGGCTAACGGATAGCACCAACAGACAGCCCATCCACACGTCTCAGTTTCAAAGAACCAGGATGAAATATTCCTTCTCAAGGAGTAAGATGGCTCTAGGGACTAGTCTTACCTGAAATGGCATAGTCTGCATTCATGACCCTCAGAGCAGGGGTGTAGGTAACTGCTGGCATGCTTGATTCCTTTCCCTTCTGCTTCTGTCTATAAATAATGAACAACGCCAGCAGGAAGAGAACCACCAGCACAAGAATGATGATGCCCACGATGGCTCCAATCTGGTAGGAATCAGCAGGGAGAGCCGTACTGGTCCTGCTTAAGCTGTTCAGATTTCCAACTATTATGACACCAGCTAGCAAAAGGAGAAGATGAGATCTGAGTAAGGACGACAAGGTGCTGGATAAATGTTTGAACTCTATTTACAAAATTCTCCCATTGGGCTCATGCCGGGATATTTTCAGTTTGCGAAAGGTTAATTTGGAAACTTTAGAAACTGCAGGAAGGAAAAACAAACATTCTTCATTTGCGGATGTTGTTGACTTGTCTATGCCCAGAAAAGGGCTGCTCTAAGCCTCAAAAACAAGACTGGATTTCCTGAACCCAAAGACTTCACAGTAGGGTTTGGGAGCTTCTTGCATAAACACTAAAGAAACACTCAGACCAGACCAGGAATTCATTGGAGGTAATGATTTACCTAGTCTTTCCTGTGCTTTATTTATTAAGCAGTAGTAAGCTTATGAAGAGCTAAGTTCTAAATGCCTCAACAGCCTAACTTAATTTTATGTCTATCCTTAGCCTTTCTAAGAGTAATTGTCCTTCCAAGCAAGGATAATTCCACTGTAAATCTGGTCCAAGATGAGGGTCTGCCTTATTCTAATTTTAGTGGTTTTTTTTTTTTTTTTTTTTTTTTTTTTTTTTTTTTTTTTTTTTACCCTGGGAGATATTGCTCTATGCAGTTATTTTCTATGACAGAATGGTCTGTCCCAGTAACACCTGACAACATCACCCTAAAAGCTTACTCATTAAAATTTAAACTATAGTTTTACATAATTCTTTCTTGTGTTCCATCCAGTGATGACAGGAAAGATATGAACTGTGAGTCAAGAAACCAGGCATCTTAAAAATTGATTCAGAGAGACTGAATTTTCCTTTAAGCACTCAGGCTAGAGTTTTACCATCTATAAAGGAGGAAACTGGCCTCCAAGCAGGTGCTTCCAGTTCAAACATCCCTGTAACTTTATGATTCTGAGGGTTAGACTTCCTTATTAGACAGCCTGGCCCAAAACACAGAGCATGGAGGCCAGTGCTGTGTGATCACAAGGCATGTGTCATAATGATGTGATTGTGGAATATAACATCCTATTGTTAGGGCAAATATAAACAAAGAGCATGTAGAAGTTACTTAATGAAAGGAAATGAAATAGGAATGCCTACATAGTACACACTTTAAGGTGACAGCACCTACAACACCATATGAATTTTCTAAAGCCCCTAGATCCCATGTGTGTGTGACCTCCTGAAGAAAGCCACACACACCAGGAGCTCTCCGGGGGCCATGCTTCGGAACCATCAGAATAACCTTCCCCAAGGCCCCATCCACCCTAGAATCAGGATTGCCTACATAGGACTGTGTATAAGACAACTATTCTCAGGTTATTGTGATACACACCCTACTTAAAAACCACGGGCACAAGTTTTTTTTTAAAAGTTAAACATATGCCTTTTATACGAGCCAATCATTCTACACCTATAAATTTACCCAAGACAAATGGCAGTATCTCTCCATACAAAGACTTGATACACTAGTGTTCACAAGAGCTTTATCTATAATAGCCCCAAACTGGAAACAATCCAAATGTCCAGCTACAGGTGAAAGAGTAAACAGATTATGATATATCCATGTGATGGAACACTACTTAGCAATAAGAAGAGAACTGAAGTACTGATATATACAACAGCATGGTTCAGTCTCAAAATAATTACACTGAGCAAACAAAATCAGACAAAAAGGAGTACAGTGTGAGTCTATTTACATGAAATCCTAAGCAGTACAAACTCATCGGTAGTGCCAGAAACTAGATCAGTGGGTGCCTGGGGCCAAGGGGGCAGTGGTGGCAGTGGTGGCAGGGACAGGCAAGAGGTAACATGTGGGGGTGATGGCTGCAATCACGATCTTTATTGTCCTTTATTGTGTGGTTTCATGGGTGTATGCATTTGTCCGATTTTATCAGGTTGCACACTTAATGTTATATGTGTATGTGTAAGTGTGTATGTGTGTGTGTATAGTATACTAGCATGTATGTGCTGCTTTTTATAGGTTAGTTATACTCAATAAAGGTGAAAACACTTGTAGGCACAGTGGAAATCTCATGAGCTTTGGAATCAGACAAACCTGGCATATAAGCCCTGACATACAGCCATGTATCACATATTAGCTGTGCAACCTTGGGCAAATTACTCAGCCTCTCTGAGCTTTAGTGTCCTCACCTGTCGGACAGCAACATTAAAGCATCCATCTGGGAACTACATAACCAGCTATGCCTTGCAGCGTCCTGAGGAGGATTACATCAGATAACGTAAGTGCCAATTCTTAATGTTGGCTGGTACGTGGTGGTTACACAATTTGAGGCAACAGGTATCCTTCACTGGTGGCCTTACCTTGATCGCATCGTGCGCCCTTCCAGCCTGGGCTGCAGTAACAGGTGCCGGTGATGTGGTCGCACGTGGAGTTGTTCAGACAGTCACATATCTGGCGACAGCCGTAGCCATATGTTCCTGCAGGGCACTCTGAGAAGGAGATGAAAGTCCAATGTAAGCTCTCCAGCCTCGGGCATCTGGGCAAGGCTGTCTTTTACTATATGATCCCATGTCTAGAGGGCAGGACTTCCAGGGGATCCTTGTGCAGGTGGAACCACCCAGGGAGTCCTAGAGTTGGCCAGAATTCCCCAACTCGTGGGGGGGACTCACAGGCCAGGCGGCACAGAGCCAGAGACTGAGCTCCTTGCCACAGCTCCTGACTCCTTCAGCTTTCACGCACCCACTTCCCTGATGGGTAAGTAGGAGTCTGTAGAACCCAGCGGAACTGAGGAAGATCATCAGCAAGCGCCTTCTGAGATGACCCCACCGGGCAAAACGGTGGGACGGAAGACTGACGAGTATAAACCAGAGCTGCAACCTTGAGAACATGAGCATTTTACCGAAGGCTCAGGGATCCTCCTGCTGGCACATTCTGACTTGAGTTAGCTGGGAGCCCAGGACAAGGGAGGGGCAAGTTTTAATTTTCTAGGTAAGAACATCATTTGCCATAGAATGGCTCAAAATTAGGATGTGAGGGTGAAGCGTGAGAGAATAAAATGGAGAGATTTTTATGATGCACTTTTAATAAGAGCTGGGTGTGGATTTCAAAGAAGAGCACAGGCATGTCAAATCTAAAAATCATCCCCAAATACTGGCGTTTTTTTGAAAATGAGCAGCAGGGGGCAATGTACTATTATTATTGGAGCTCTAACACAGTGTTTCTGTTTACAAATGAGCATCAGGAGGGGTCTCCAAAAATAGGAACATTTTGATTTGATGCTCAAAGTAATCACGGGAGGACTTAAGCAGCTTCTATTTAATAAGACCATAACCGGTCTGGCTTCCAAGTGAAAGTCAGTTTAGAGCCTGTTCTGGTTTCTATGCATATATGTATGTGTACATATGTTTACACATTTATACACACAGACGCACAATATTTACATACACAAGGGTGTGCAGACAACTGTGTGACTCAGTATGGGTTTCAGGATGAAATGAAGACCAGTACAAAACTCACATTGGGCCATCTCTGTCCAGGCTGATTCCTGGAGGTCACTCCGGTTATGTACTAGATAGGAAGATATGTAAAAATAGCTCAAGGGTTCAGCACTTGGCTGTAGCCAAGTTAGCAATAAAGAGAACTAAAGTACTTGGCTGTCTGGGGGTGCTATGAGGTGCTGCTGGGGTGGAGAGAGGGTGACTGCTTGTTGCCGAAGTCCCTATACTGACCCACCTTTCGAGGCCACACTGCCCCTACAGCCATGTAATCTTTGCTGCATCTTTTCCAGGAGCACCTCCTCTGATAAGCAAGAAAGGTCCTACCCCTTTCCTATCATCTATGATAAGAGGGTGAGTCCATTCAGCTCCAAGACCATTATTTATTCCAAGTATCGAATGAAAGTCACAGAGGAAAGGAACAAGAGACTACTTCGAAATATTCAGTTTAACACTAATTTTCTTTCTTTTTTTTTTTTTTAAAGATTTTATTTATTTATTTGACAGAGAGAGACAGCCAGCGAGAGAGGGAACACAAGCAGGGGGAGTGGGAGAGGAAGAAGCAGGCTCCCAGCAGAGCAGGGAGCCCAATGAGGGGCTCGATCCCAGGACTCTGGGATCATGCCCTGAGCCGAAGGCAGATGCTTAAGGACTGAGCCACCCAGGCGCCCCTAACACTGATTTTCTTTCTTTTTTTTAATGATTTTTTTATTATATTATGTTAGTCACCATACAGTACATCCCCGGATTCCGATGTAAAGTTCAATGCTTCATTAGTTGCGTACCTAACACTGATTTTCTTATAACCCTGAGGACACGTAGCTGTAAGGGCGGAAATGGCAAGACAAGGATGCGTAATTGCAACAGAACATATTCTTCCGGAGTGGGATTCTTACAACAAAAAAGTTTAAGGCAATATATCGTCTTGAAGGTTGTAAAGATTAAGACGAGAAGTTGCTAGGGGAAACGGTGTAAAAGTACTACCCAGAGAAGGTTGTCAGAAGGAGGGCAATGTTTGCATGGACCTGGTTCCACTCCTGCAGTGGGGCTGGGAGCCCACTTGCCACCCATGCACTCGGCCTGGCCCCAGAGAATGCACTCTCGTCCAGGGTGCGACCCAGGCTCTGTCTCTGCCATGAAGAAAACCTGACTGGCTCGTAAAGCTCTGAGCAGCCCCGTTCCAAAAATAAGCAGGAGAGTTAGAGAGAGCCAGGGTGAACAGATGGAAAACTTGAATTCTGTCTGCATCCTTGGAGCCACACCCCCTCCACCCAGAGTGCTGATTACTTCCCCAGAAGAAGTGTGAGGGAAAAGACAGGGAGGACCCCAAGGTGGCCAGGTCTCTGGGAGGGGAACAGTCAGCTGTGCCGGAAAGTGACCAGTCATTCGTTCAAATAATTTAAAAGTTGCAGGTCCTGCCTTAATATTTTCAGACATATAGGAACACTGGTTCTAGGAGAAAATAACCACCTAGACGTGTCATACTCTCATACTCACTCTGTTCACAGTGCTTCCCCATGAAGCCAGTGCGGCACGTACACTGCCCGGAGATGTGGTCACAGTCCGCTCCATTCTGACACTGGCATATCAATGCACAGTCCTTTCCGTAGAACCCCAGAGGACATCCTGTGTTGGGGAGGGAAGGACAGCAGAGTCAGGAGGCTGCCGAGGGAACAAAAAAAGGGCACTTGCTTCCAACCGTTTGTGTTGAAACCTGAAGGACACTGAGCCACTGGGGAGTGAAGAAAGACAATAACGCAGATCTCAGCTTGTCACAAAGGATTCTTTGAAGTGCCAAGATGGGGCTTTTGCAAGGAGGTCATAATTCATAAGCAGGAAGCGGAACAGTTCTACCCCTGACGGTTTAACCCTTGCTGGTGCTTCTGGAGACAAGACGGGTGTCTTCTAGCAAAGCATGCCTTCGACCCCACGGAAGTATGGGGGCATTTCCTTGTATTCTTTCACTTAACTACTAGACTCCCGGATTCAAGTGCCATGGACTGGAATGAGTACTTTATATTAGAATCACATGAATGCTTGTACTTACTGCACAGAACGTCTCTAAGCCTGCTATACCTCTGTCCACTGTATCTGTCGCTAACTTAGGTAATATTAGCTCCTTCATCAAAGGTGTGTGGTAGGATGCTAAACTTCCAAAAAAGACAAAAACAAACAACAAAAAACCCCTGCACTTCATGGGGGCTTTGTAAAAAAGCAATAAACCTTACCCCGGTGCACGATTTACAAGACGAAGACCTCTGGGGCCGTTGGGCTGAGGACATGCATGAGCCCTGTGTGCTGTCACGGGCCAGCAGCTGCCCTGCAAGGGTGTTTCGGGGCTCCCTGGCATAACGCAAGCTTCAATACAGCCTGCGCCTAGGGCCATTTCTAAATATCACATGGGATTTTTACTTTCCCTTTTTCTTAGAGTGGTTGTAATGAAAGTTCAACTTTCAAGAAACAGAGGCACAGCACAGTGGCCAGCATGCATGGACAACTACCATCGCCACGTTTTTATTTACCACCTGCTCCGTGTTCCCTCTCACGGACTCTCTATGGTAGCCCTACCTATAGATGGGAACTAAGCCCTGAGGGCCCTCTCAGTCACAGAGCCAGCCAGTGGCAGGTTGGCAGGGCCATGATAGAAATGCAGGCAAGTCTGGCTCCAGGCCCCACGTTCTTCCCACCGTCTTATGCTATGCCCACTTAAAAGGGTCCTCTGATTGAGGTAGACCCAGATTTTGGAATGATGAATAATAACCCAAGATGTTCTCTAATGAGTTCAAAAACATTTCTGTATATACAATCTTGGGAGAATATGCTCAAGACGTGCTCTCGCCTTGCCAACTCTCTCTTTCGAATCATGGCTCAAGGTCTACACCCCCTTCCAGAAAGTTTCAAAAATGCTTGTTTGGCTTCTTCTCTAAAATGTTCCCTAATTAGTATTCAACAAGAATCACCTAATTTCTCACCCATCTTTCCTTCTCAGCTCATTTCTGTGACTTAAAATTATATATTATTAAAAAAAAATTTTAAAGAATAAATTATGATTTTTTATTGATAATAGCCGTAATTTGTGCTTTCCTGTCTTGTCCCCTTTATTCATTTGAAGGCAAGAGGACAGAGAAGAGTCTTTTTTTCCCCGACAGTGCTGAGATGTGGAGTAGTTTGCATATTATATGCTATGATGGCAAAAACCTCATAGAAGAAGAAACGATTAGGACACTATGGGATATAAAATGGAAAAAAGAACTAGTGGCTCTTAGAGCATGACCCCAGCCTGGCATCACCATGTGGAAAGTTGTCAGAAATGTGAATTCTCAGGTCCCACCCCAGAACCAGTGAATCAGACACTCTGGGAGTGGGGCCAGCAGTCTGTGTGTATCGAGCCACCTGGTGATTCTGAAGCTCACTCAAGTTTGAGAACCACAGAAAGCAGTCTTCTCCAAGAGCACACATTACGTTAGGGAATGAGGCTTGTCACCTCCACTGCCTTCTAGTCACTGTCACTTACCCCAACCTTTTGTTATTAGAATAAATGACAGGGTTTACATTCATGTAACCACACCCCAATTTGAAAAATTATATGGAACACTTTCATCACTCTCCATGCACGTTCCCAAACAATTGATCTATTTGTCTTTGTTCTTCATATAAGAGGTTCACATACTAAAAACAGTGTATGTGTGTGTGTACACGTACACATATACACGCACACACATAAACATGTATATGTAAACAATAGGGAGCTGGGTGCGTATAAACAGGGTCTGGTCAAAGGAGAGCTAGGAAAGAAGCTGCACACCATCCCATCTCGCACTGTTCCACCTCAGTGTCCTGATACGACATACGGACTGAAAACCCAGAACGTGCCAGCTCGTAACCACACAGAGACATTTAAACGTCCAGCGGTCATCAGGGAGAGGAAACACTCCAATGCCAGGAGTCCTGGCTGAGCCCAGCTGGTGCATGCAAAGGACAAGGCTGCTCCTCCTCGGGTGTGGCTCCCCTCGGTGAGCCTCAGAAGGCTCGTCTCTTACTCTGAGTGCAGTAGAGCCCCGTCCAGCCAGGAGTGCATTTACATTCCCCGTCGTAGGCGCTGCAGAAGGCCCCGTTGTGGCAGCTGCACGTGTGGATACAGTTCGGGCCCCAGTGCGCAGGTGGACAGGCTGAAACCACAGCATGCATGGAGAGATCTGTTAGAGCCTGCAGGTCAGCACCCAGCAGAGAGAGCTCCGTCCTCCTGCCCCATCTCCTAGCACACGAGAGGTTAGCCATGTGCATCAGGACTGAGAAAGCACGGTGCTCCGAATCTAATACCCAGATGGCAATGCTGACGGCAACAGCAACCATCATTACGGACGCTGTATTCAGTGACAGACTGCACAGTAACGTGGGCAGAGCAAAAATCATCTCAAGTGTGTCGATTAAGTTCCTTGACAAAGGCACATGGAGCTCCCATGTGCCCAGAACCATTCTAGACACAGAAGGGAGAGCAGAGGACAAGACAAGGTCCAGACCACCCTCTGAAACCTTACATTTTAGTAGGGGAGGCAGGCAGGGAAACCAGCTAACCAACCAGCCAGCCAGTCAAGAGAGAAAACAGCGGCAACAAGTACTATGAGAAAAAATAAAACAGGGTAATGGGGGAAGAATGGCTGGAGCTGCTCCTCCAGGGAAGGCTTCCCCAAGGAGAGGACATCTAAGCAGAGATCAGGGGGGCAAATGACAGGACTTGAGAGAAACTAAGGGACCCAGTGTCACATAAAGTCTACCCCGGAGCTGTCACTAGAGACTTCCTTAAATTTTAAGGTTTCAATTATATGTAAGAATTGTTTACTCAGAAAAACTCTTAATTGGACGATGCAGAAAATAATAAAATGGAATCGTTGGGGGTCACTGCCCAACGAAGAGCTATAAGAACTTCAGATAAAGTGTGAAATTGTGTCACATTATGGGGTAAAATGATGTGGTTTACCAAAAGCAAACAAACAAATAAAAAATACAAAACACCTATTTATTTATACTAATGCTTTAAGAATATAACTGCTTAAAATGAGGACCACCATTGGATCGACATGAGACAATGGATGTTAGTTGAAACTACTATGGTGATCATTTCATGATATATACACATCAAATCGTCATGCTGAACACCTTAATACAGTGATGTATGTCAATTACTTCTCAATAAAACTGGAGGGAAAAAGAGGAAGACCATCTAAAATTTCTATTTGGTTACGCAGTAGGGAATATGGCCCAATAAAGATAATACGTCTGAAGTAATTTCAAAAAATGGAAAAAAAATTCTCCTATGATTGTGTGCACCACTGTTGTCCAAGAACAAGGGAAAATTAACAGCTGACCCTTGAGGTCTGATCTAAGACTGAGAAAGGACTTTCTGAGTACAACGTGCTCATTTTACAGACGAAGCAGCACGGAAAAGTGAATAAGCAAAATGCTACCTATTTAGGTTCTTTCTAAGACATACTTGGATTTAACACAGGAACATTGCATAGAGCTCTTAATGGGGAAAAAAGGCCACTTAAAATTAATATAATGTATATCATAATCATTCACGTATTATTTCTTGATTATAGAAACACTCCTACTTCCAGCCTAAGGAATGTGAAAACAAAGAGATACTACATGGTCGTTCTCAAACAAGACTCACGTTGAGAGCAGTCGCTGCCAATCCACCCTGGGTAACACTGACAAGATCGGTCAATGGGGTTACAGGTCCCGTTGTTGGTACAGGTACAAACTCCTGCACAGTTTTTCCCAAATCTGCCACTAGGACACACTGTGAAAAAGTTATAGGTCAGTAATGCACAAGTACATCTCAGCTCACAGAACTCTAGTCTTGGGGCAGGAAATGACTTTGAAAGCCGTCCACCCAGCCGCCCGTTTACTGGCTGCCTCCACTCAACAGCATTCCTCATCTTGAATGGGCTCATTTTTGCAGACACATGAAGCCAAAGATTTCTCATGAAGGCATCCCAAACCAGGAGACATCATCACATTTCTAGAAACCTAACTTCATGAACACCCGCTCAGGGAGTCGAAACCCTTCCTCCCCCTATTGATCTTTCGTGGGAGGCTGTTTCCAGTTAAAACTGAAGAGTTGCACAGCTCAGAGAATAAAGAGATTCTGCCGGAGCAGCAAGCCAGCTTTTCAAAGCTCCTGGTCATATTTGTAGACGTTGCAGACACAGCACACCAGAAGGTTTCGGGAGCAGAGCACTGAAGACGTGTCCTCGGGGAAGCCTGAGGACAGACTGCGTGCGGTTCGCCCATCATCGCACGCCTCTCCCAAAACACTCTCACCCCTTACCTTCATTGCAGAGGGCACCTGTGAAGCCAGGCAGGCAGTCACACAGGCCTGTGATGTGGTGGCAGGGCCCACTGCTGTGCACACACTGCGGGCACGTCTGGCTGCAGCGATGCCCATAGAAACCAGGGGAGCAGACTGAAAATAGAATGGAAATCAACAGTTATCGTTCCTGGGATGTGTGCCTCTCAAATTCCACATCAGCATCTAGCTCCGGTTTGGGGAAAAAATTCTTTTTTTATTTAACAATATTGAGAATTTTCCAATTATAAAACTACCACCACGGAAGGAAGAAGGGTACTCTTTAATAATGAAAAGAAACCACTAGACTGGATTGCTCAAGGGCAGGCAAATGTCTCAGCTCTCTCAATTTTCTCAATTATGGTCCTAGTTAACTTGAGGCATGGCACAGAACAGGGGCTTGAAGAATTTTTGTTGAAGAAACAAATGAAAGGAAATATAATTCTAAAATCCCAATAAGTACTCTCAAGCCATGTGTCGATCCTTTATTCTTAAAGAATAAATAAATCTCCGGTCTGCATTTAAACGATTGTTCCTCCTCAACGTGGTCCAGATAAATGATGGTGATTGAAAAGTGAGCAAGCCAAAAATGCTACATAATTAGGTCCTTCTCAAGAGATTCCCTGGATTTAAATACAGGATGAATGCATAGAGCTTTTAATGAAAGAAAAGTCATTTAAAAATTAGGATAGGGTATCTTGTAGTCATACACTCTTCTTGATTACATTTACTAAAAAACTTAGTAAAATCTTATGGATCCCTTCCTAACTTCAAAGTCTTATTGACCCATGTCAACAGCCCCCATTTTTAACTCTACAGTGCTATTTTCCCCATAGCACTGGCTGTAAGACTACTAGCAGGATGTATGATTTGCCGCAAGGTTTGGCTGATGTTGACTTCTGGTAATTGAGGTAAGACCAATGCCAAAATTGCTGAATCAAATATTTACAGGTCAATGGATTTCTGGAACACCATTTGTAAGATTTACGGCAGGATCAAGAGACATATCCTGATGACGATGCCAGTGAGGCATTGAAATCATTACTGAGAAGGAACGGCTAAAGCCCCATCTGTTAGGCTCGTCCTGAAGGCTGGAACGAATAAAGCTCTTGGGGCAGTGCTACCAAGGACAGCTCTGCAAGGGATGGGGAGACCTATTATTGTCTCCTGTGCCCTCGACTTGAACGTAACAGCTGAGGGGTGGGACAGAGGCCATAATTCCATACCTACCCAGTGCCTAAGAAGGGAAGACAGACATCGTCCCCTAATGAGACACTTACTTCTCTGACAAGTGGTGCCTCGAAACCCTGGTGCACACTCACAGATGCCATCGTCTGGGGAGCACGAAGCCCCGTTTTTACAGTAGCAGGGCAGAGAGCAGTTGGGCCCCCAGCGTCCCTCAGCACACACGCTGTCACAGTGGACACCTGAAACAAAGCACACGAACAAGGCTGAGTGAGAGGCAATGCAGGCAGGCGCCTCTGGGGTGCCAAGTCCCAGACGACGACCACGGTCATGGTCCCCAAGCTGAGTGATCCCAGGCAACAGTGAGCAGGGATGGCATAAGGTTTAAAATTCACTTCCATGCACCAGTACGTTATCATATACTGCGTAATCATGTATTGTGTCACCATAACAAAATAATCCAAAGATGATTTTCTATGGAGTCATAAAAGAGCAGGAATAAAACACCTTTGTTATATGGATTTTCGGTTTTTTAGAAGGAGGGAGAAATGGGAAGCCCAAGGGCTCTGTCTATTAAAGGCAAAATTTATCAAAAAATATTTTATCATTGAGCCCTCAGCAACTTCCTTCTACCCCCCTCATTCTTTATCTTTACAGAGAAATGAACAAAGCGTAGAAAGATAAAGAGAAGTAAAAAGTGGTAAAATTGTTCTACATAAAGAAAACCTTCCCCCTGGAGCACATACCATCTTAAAACATTTTGATGATACATTGTACAGGATGGAAAGATACACTCCTCTGTGCCACTAAATTCTTCTTTAAAAATTTCATCTGACACTGGGCAGATAAAGGCAGAATATCACAACTCATGCTATTTACAGCTGTTGTCTAAGTTATTGATTACTAGGATACTCTACGTAGGTTTTTAACTCTCACCCTGGGAACAGAAACTCTGAGGCTGGTCATGAATGAACAAATGCCTAAAGGAAACACAAGGGGGAAAAAAAACCAAAGTTGCAAAAATAAAAATAAAACCAGGTTTCTTTGTTTTTGGGGTTTTTTTTTGAGGTAAATAGAAGTCTCTTTGGTAAGTCTGTCTTTGAAATACAACAGGCACCTCTTTCTTGTAAGTCAGAACTCTCCACAACTCAAAGACATGCTCTCTGCATTGAGAAGCAATGAGTTATAATTAGTAGTGAACTGACTACGGCTGGCTTGAGACCAAGGGAAAACACAGGAGGAACCAGCAGGCATACACTCAGGGATTCCAGAATGCTGTCACCACCCAGCACCAAGGAAGCTGAGAAAGGCATGTTTTGCATTACAGTTTTTGCTTCTATGGCCCAAAGCTTAAAACAGGAGCAGCCCCAAATCATAACGTGAACATGGCTCATTGGTACACAGTCATTTCTGCGGAACCGTAACTCCACTTTGGACTGTTCTCATTTCTCTCCTTCTGAAAGTCTCCCACTTGGTAAGGACTGTTAAGTAGGCATGAAAGCGCACAGACCTCATTGTGTCTAGCTTGAACCAACAACAGACGATTATCTGAGCTTGCACTGCTGGCTGAAGAAGGAGTTCAGACCTCTTATAAGCTCACCGGGGTTTAAGGGTTCCCTATAGAATAAAATACCGAATTTTGGCCTACTGTGATTTTTTTTTCCCTTGAGTTCACGAACACATGATCTTTTTTTTTTTTTCCTCCCCTTCAAACCTCTTTTGAAAAGCTAAGGTGGAACGGTGTGCAAATGCTATGCTCACCACATGTGACTGGCCCGCTATAGAGTTACCTGGTGTTTTGGCTGACACCTGCACAAGGGAGAACATCAAACACATTGAGGAATAAACCACTTCAAAAGGAGGCCACAAACCTAAATTTTGTTTTGTGAGTCTGAAGGGAGTATCAACAAGGCTAACCTGTTACAGGCTTCACTCTGTTCGAATTCAGGTCCTGAGCTCTGACCATGAGCCAGGACTCCTATTTAATGGCCGCTAAGATGGGGATATCCGCTTCACAGATACTCAGACAACCCTGACCATTTGGGTTTGGAGCCGTGCATGCAAATCCCAGTTCGGATTTTTGAGATGTGGAAGCCGAGTTAATCTGAAAATCATCCTGAAAATTACTCCTCATTTTTGGCACATTTTTGTGGGGTGGGAGCTTGAGGAAGGGTGGGACTTAGCCATTCATGGTGATTTGGTTCACTAGCTACTTGCCAAATCTCTCCTTCACATTAAATAAATGCAGTTAAGTTGGAACGGAGCACACTTTAGGTCAAAATTATCTGCTGCTTTTTTACATTACAGATTATCATAATTTACAGATGACTTAGCACATTCTCAATCAAAGCATGTTAAGAAAAATGACTCCAGGGCAGATTGGCAAATCTGAATAAAGTGATCCTTTATTTCATATCTGACTCGTCTTCCCTAATAGGTTTGTCCAGCTGGATAACATAACCATCTGTCATAATCAACTTTATCGAGGTAATTTTCATAGAGTAACAGGGCCCACAATATAGCAAAGAGATCCATTACAATGATACGCTTGTTTCACATGATTTACCCATGATTTCATTTCCAGAGAATCACAGGGAATTCTAGAGAT
This sequence comes from Ailuropoda melanoleuca, assembly GCF_002007445.2. Classification (NCBI taxonomy): domain Eukaryota; kingdom Metazoa; phylum Chordata; class Mammalia; order Carnivora; family Ursidae; genus Ailuropoda; species Ailuropoda melanoleuca. The sequence goes on along the minus strand of NC_048220.1, from coordinate 17,307,392 downwards.
CATCTATCAAATCTTCTGTCTCCAATGGCATAAGCATATTTCCACAGAACCGGGTTTACTTTTAAAAATCTTTTATTTCAGGATTGCAGATAAGTCTTTCCTTAGAAAGCAAATTCTAATAATTCTATTACTGACTTACCCTAAAAATTCAATCCCTTTTCTTTTTCTCTACCATCAGTAAAAATGAATCATCATTTTTCAGATATTAATGCTTAATCTATTTGTAGACAAAGTATGAAGCTGCGTTTTTTCTCTTGCTGTCCCATTTTCTCCTATTGCTACTCCTCCCCTTCAGACGTCTGTGCCCTCTTATTATCTTTCCCTTCATCTTATAGTTAAGACAAGATAAGATAAATCAATTATTATTGAGTTGTCACCTTCTCCAGAGAATACTTATATTTTAAGGGAATTCACATGTGAGGGGCCTAAGAAATAAATCTCTAATTGTGAAATATCAGGCAGTGAGGCTCGCAGAAGGGGTAACTGGGTAAGCACTTCTCTAGGTTATATTGGGTATATGGCTACTGATGTGACCTCTGCGTAAAGCTAACCCCACAATAAATTTTTTTTTCAGGATAGGAAATTGTAAGTTTGCTTTAACCATTTTTTTAGTGTGTTATTTGTAAATTATTTCCATCAATTTCACCCCAATCTTCGCAAACTAGGCTGGAATCCTACAAGATATTTTTCTGTTTCCTTTTTACATCAAAGACAGAGAAAAGAATTCAGCTTAATCCACATTCAAGAGGTCTAGCGGCTATTGGCTTATTGGTGATAAGTTCTCTAAGAAAGACCTCCTATTGGAGAATGATAACGGCCCCGGAATAAGCACCCCTAACTCTGTCTGGGGATCACAGTCAGAAAAGGAAAAAAGTTTGTGAAGGTGGACAAGGGTTCCAAGCTAATGGAATGGTGGGTACAAGACTCAGAAGTTCAAAGAAGTACATGCCACACTAGGGACAGCTAAAACTGGGGTTGGGAAGAGCAAGACAGGTCTTTGGGCAGCCAGGTCGTGGCATGTAGACAAAGCCCAGAACGCCATGCTGTGGAGTGTGAGCATTCCCCTTGGGGTTGACAGGGACCAAATGGACAATTAAGTAGGAGAAGCACATAATTAAATTTGTGGTTGGCAGGAGGGCAGAAGACAGTATGAGGAGGATGAGCCCGGAAGACAGAGGACCTGTGTCGGGTGGCTGTTGCAGGTTATGCAGGAAAAGAGAAAAGGAAAGAAAGAAAGAAAGAAAGAAAGAAAGAAAGAAAGAAAGAAAGAAAGAAGAAAGAAAGAAAGAAAGAAAGAAAGAAAGAAAGAAAGAAAGAAAGAAAAAAGATAAACAGGACAAGGTCTTAAACTAAGTCATTGACAGTTGGAATGCAGGGAGGATAAATTCCAGAGAAATGTAAGAGAGAATGGAGATGAAAGGTCTGTAGCTGCCCCACCTCCACATCCCCTTTTTCCACGCAGGTAATGAATGAATTCCAGCAGCTCCCTGAAAGAGAGATGGGAGTTTTGCTCACTACAGGGCCTAGCACATGGAGGGGGTTACAGATTTGTGGAATGCATCAATAAGCACAGTCCCTCTTTCCAACATGATATTCAGAGCCATTTGCCAACTAGATGGAGCAACTAAATAATTCTCTTTCCCTAAAGAAGGGATGAAAAGCACATGTAAACCAGGAAACCCAGCATATTTCTATTTTGTGCGCCTAAAATGGTGACCCTTCCCATCTAAGGGGGTGGAAATGTCTGCCTTGCTGATTTTTGAGAAGATATACCTTCATGAGCTCAGGTTTGTTTTTTTTTTTAATGCTAGCCCAGATTACAAAGCAATAGAAGAATTCTGGAAACATCCTGAAGAAATTCTTTTGGAATGTTTACCAAAGAACAGATAAAGGTTCTGATAGGAATTACTTCAGGAAGCAACTCCCTAACACATTTGGAAGAGGGGACAAAATGGGAAGGGGGTATCTTTAAATTTGCAGGGATCTCTGGTTCAATGGAAGCATTTTTTCCTGATAAACGTTCTAACGCTGATAAGGCGATCTGTGAGGGACTGTTTTTGCCAGGACTGAGGACAAAGAGCTCTTTGATAGCCTTCCCAAGTTGCTAGGCAATGGCTGAATGATCATGATAAACTTCAGCTAAGCAGCTCTAAAGAAATGTTCGTGCATTTCATGCCTGATGCATTATGCCAGCAGCCTCAGTGTGAAACCAGCATTCACCAGGCATTTGTGACTGCATGAATGCGGTAAAATAAATCATCTGGGGTGTCATTACTTCTCCTTCTCAGAGATAGAACCCAAACTCTTCGTCTTGCTAATTGTTCATATTCCTTCTGCCAGTCCTGCAATCTTTGGGGGCATTAGTGAATGAAGGACATGATTTCAATTCAGTGTCTGGTTCCTGAGCAACAAGCTATTAAACATATATTTGAGCAGAGAGAGATTTGTTAATAATAATTGGGCTTGATGATTATAGAAGAGAAGAACCACAGTATAGAGTCATAATACTTTTTCTGCTTTTCTAATCCTCTTGCTAACAAAGCAGCCGCTTCCTGTTGGCGTAGAGACATTACTCACAGGCGTATCCACCTGTGCCCACGCGGTGTGCGCCGAGAGGACATGAGCTTCTGCAGGCCAGGAGCTGGCAACGCTTCACCCTTGTGTTCCCGGCACCGGCACCGTGGCTGCATACAACTTGGGAGACACTTAACAAATGGTTGTTAAGTCGTTCTATTTGGATGCTATGAATTTTAAAGACAGATTAAAAAAAGGATCTGCTTTATAGAAATGACCAAGTTGAAAAAAAACATCTTGATAAGTCATGCAAATCATCGATGTTTGCATTTGCAGCTGCAAGACAAAAGCACCGGAGAGCATGACCTGCCTCAGTCCTGACCAGGATAGAAGCAAACAGAACAGACTGCTAGGCAGATGGGGAACTTGGGCAGCTCTGGCTGATTCTGCAGTCTTTCTTTTCCCAAGACAAACCTCTTCCTCTGCCCTCACCTCAGGGACCCCACGTTCTGCTTTTGCAGAACTCGCTCCCCACAAAATTGCATAGACAGACACACATAGGCTCCTGCATGAATGCCGTCCACACTGGTTGATTGGGTGCATGCATCTTAATTAAAGCTCATTTGCACTTGAATTTGTACTTTTATGTCACTGCTCAAAGAAAGGTAGGTACCCCCTTACTATAACAATTCAGGCATCACTAAGCCACATGAGAGATCATTTTGTGTCAGGTCAGTACCTATAGTAGCAGTTCACTTGCTCACCCGGTCGGTCCAACTTGGAGTGTCTGGGGAAATGCACAGAGGGGGCTGTCCTTTGGGAGAGGGGCTGGGACCACTGCAGGCCTAGCTGTGCTTGCTGGGAAGAGCAGAAGAGCTGGGCTCTTCCCAGAAACTTGCCTGCAGGCTTTCCTCCTAACACCCCCACTCCAGGCCAGACTCAGATAAGCATCCCACCTCTCTTCTTATTCTTGCCCCTGCTTCCCCTCATCCATGGATGCTAGTTCCTCTCTCTTTTCCATCACTCCTAGAGACTGATTTGGTGTCCTAATCTCTCTTCTCTTAGTTCAGCATTTAACTTCTTTTTTTTCCTGGTATGAGTGCATTCCTAAGCCTTCTGCCACTGGTTACAAGGCTTCTGTCAATTCACAGAAATGCTCCCTGGGAACACCCACCTCTTCAAGAGTGAGAGTAAAAAGGCATAGCAAAGGCTAGTCTACAGACTGATAACTGCCAGTGCATGGACCACTGGTGCAATCTTCGAAATGACAAACAAGGTCACCACGTAAGGTTGTGCAGGCTGTATACTGCACAAGAGCCCCTGGCTGTAGGGCAAAGGGAGGGCAGAAATCTAGCTTGCCCTCAACCTGCCAAGAAGTGCAACCTGAAGGATTTCCAAAGCTTCTCCAGATTTGTACAACAGGTGCTTTATGGGCTGGCAATGGCTCCATCTCCCTCCTCACTCACCCTCCAGATTGTCATTCGGTAGGTGTGAGGCGGGGACAGGGAATACACAAGTTAAAAAAGTTCCCAGGTGACAACGATCTTAGCCAGGGCTGGGAACCAGGCTGGAGACGGCATATGTTCCCACACAGCTGGAAGGAAATGTTGATTAGCTATAACACTCGATGAAGAGGTGCTCTGGCTCACTGAAGTTAGGACAGAAAGGGAGAAAAAAAGTCAGCATGTTTCTACTGTTTTGGGAAAATATAAAGTATATTACTTCATTACTCTGGAAATACACCCACACACAACTAATTACATTTCATTGACATCTGGGACTTTAGAATAATCATGAAAAGCCAGTCTCATTTTATAGCAGTGTGCGTGCGTGTGTGTGTGTGTGTGTGTGTGCACGCATGTGTGGGCTCATGTGTATGTGTGGAGAGGTGTGGGAGAAGGAGCCCAGGGTGCAGCCTATATTTTGAATGATGTTTCATTCCCTTCCCCCATTTTTTTTTAACTGCAATCTGTCTCTTTTTGATAAAGGAGTAGACTGGCTAAAAGATCCATATAGTAAGGTTTTAAATAACTATGTATAATAAAAGTGCATGTCTTTGTTTCAATGGTTCATTTCTTTTGGAAGTAGCATCTGGGATATCAGATGCAACTTTTGCTTTGAGTAATCTGTAGGGCGGTACCTTTTGAAAACCTATTTTAGAACGAGGTAAAATGGAACAGTCAATGATAGAAATAGAGTCTCGGTTCCTTTAGGAGAAAAAGAGTCCAACATTAGAAAAGAGGGTAAAGTCATAAGAAATTGTGGATTAGCCCCATGGTAAGAAAGCAAGCTGATTTCCTAAGTATATCAGGTTAGCATATGATGTCCTCCATTGAGGTGTGTCATTTTCTTTGTAAAGAAGAATAAAGTTCTCCCCACCCTTATCTCTGGCTCTAAACCCAGGAGCCTGATGAGTGTCCCCCCCACAGTGTCCTCCATGACCTAGCGTTGTCGGTGACTCTGTGCCTTCTTACTGATTTACTCAGGGGAAGAGCCCAGGTCCCTAGATATTAGACCACACCAAAACCTCACTGTTAGCCCACACACTATTACCCTGTCCAGTGATACCTAACATTTCACCTACAGCACTCTCGGCAACAGGGAGGAGAAGAAACAGAACCCCTTACTTCCCCAGACTCATTCTATTTATCTGGCCTTGCATCTGGTATCCAAATGAAAAGCAAGGTTTTCTTTATGTTGAGAAAGATTCTTATGAGGTACTTCCTCAAATACAAGTTTGTTGATGAAAAATTATGTGTCTATCCAGTGTTGACAATGAAATGGTGCTTTCTGTAAATAACACACAGTCTACTCTTCCTTCCTCTTGGGAAAATGAAGCAATTCTTGGTCCAATTGTAGGGTGCTCTTTGGAACTTTCGTAACCTTCTTTTCCTCTCTGTACATTTGCATATACCTAGTGTGTACTGTGAATGTGGGGGACGAGTTCTCTCAAAAAAAAGTCTCCGGGCAGTCTTAGCTCCTCAAAGATCAACAGCCTACACAGAAGACCCAGAGAAATGAGACAATGGGGCCACGAAGCAAAGAGACAGTGGGGTAATAAGTGAAGAGCAGCATAAAGCAGCAGAGCGTCTTCCCCTTTGGAGAAGCAGACCAGTCACAGACGGACAGAGTATTACAAGATTATGCTGTGTGACAAAGTCACTACATTCCCGCAGGAGCTCCATAGGTCTAAGGCCAGATGGGATAATTTGTCTTACCCCATGACCCAGACTGTGGAATGCAACAAACACATTTTCTGGTTGGCTTCAGGCCAAATCATATCCCCTGCTTTTCTCATGTAGACACGAGTATGCCTTCCACAGTCTGGCTCTAAATTAGCAAAGCAGGTAGATACTTGAGCAGTGACTGCTGAGTTCAGGAACACCTCACATTTCCTCTGTATCCAGAAAAAAAAGTAGATTTGGTGGGGCATGGTCCAAAACAAATGATAGGGCTTCTCTGTTAAGGAAAGTCCTGAATTTGCCAGGGGGATCAAAATGCTATTTCACTTCATTGTGGTCATAGAGGACTTAGTACTGGTCATTTTGTTTGAGGAGTTCAAGCACGCTAGGGAAGTCACAAAATCTGGTTTACTCTTAGCGTGATGTAGTTTAAACATCTAGTTACCAAGAGCCACATGGAAACATGGGGAGGTGGAATTTCACACTGTGAGGTCAGAGTTATCTTAGCTTTTGCAAGTCAAGGAGAAACTAGAGGGCAAGAGAGTCCTTGTGTCTGTGGGTAACTCCTATTGACAAAAAATAAAGTCCATTACCCCAGCCTTGGTCTGTTTCCCAAGGTAGCTCTCAGACACTAGAAATCAAGCACATGATAGTTCATCTCAGTTTACTTCTGTCAGAAGCCAAAGCAGCTCTCAACAACTTCCAAAGGACTGAGAGACACGGCTGAAGAGGTCACTCATGACATTTTCTGTCCAAGGATCTGAAGACATGTATTGTCAAGTTAGCAGTACTCCCCACATTGATCTATAGACTCGATCCTCATTAAATCCACCTTGTTTCTTCAAAGGAATTCATATGCTGACCCTAAAATTCATACACAAGTTCAAGGGACCCAGGATAGCCCAAATAATCTTGAAAAAGAAGACCAAAGTTGAAGGATTACACTTCCCCCATTTCAAAACTTTCTACAAAGCTATAGTAATTAAAATAGTATGGTACTGGCATAAGGATATATATCAGTGGAACAGAAGTGAGAGTCCAGACATAAATGCTCTCACACTTATGGTCAGTTGATTTTTGGCAAGGGTATCAAGACAATACAGGTTGGACTACTGTGCATTTACCCCAAAGATACAGACGTAGTGAAGAGAAGGGCCATATGCACCCCAATGTTCATAGCAGCAATTGTCCACAATAGCTAAATCATGGAAGGAGCCAAGATGCCCTTCAACAGATGACTGGATTAAGAAGATGTGGTCCATATATACAATGGAGTATTACTCAGCCATCAAAAAGAACGATTTCTCAACATTTGCTGCAACATGGACGGGACTGGAGGAGATAATGCTAAGCAAAATAAGTCAAGCAGAGAAAGACAATTATCATATGGTTTCACTCATGTATGGAACACAAGAAGTAGGAAGATCAGTAGGAGAAGAAAGGGAAGAAGAAAGGGGGGGTAAACAAAAGGGGGAACAAACCATGACAGACTATGGACTCTGGGAAACAAACTGAGGGCTTTAGAGGGGAGGGGGGTGGGGGAATGGGATAGGCTGGTGATGGGTATTAAGGAAGGCACGTATTGCATGGTGTACTGGGTGTTACGCAAGTAATGAATCATGGAACTTTACATCAAAAACTAGGGATGTACTGTATGATGACTAACATAATATAATAAAAAATATTATTAAAAAAAGACAATACAGGTGATAGGCTGGAAGGAGGATGAATGATCTCAACACATGATGCTGGAACAAATGGTATCAGCATGCAAAAGAACAAAGGTGGACCCTTACCTCACACCATATATAAAACCAAACTCAAAATGGACCAAAGATCCAAATGTAAAATCTAAAACTATACAATGCTTAGAAGAATACACAGGTACAAATCTTTGTGACCTTGGACTAGCCAACAATTTCTTAGATTTGACACCAAAAACACAAGCAGCAAAAGAAAAAAAAAACAGACAAACTGAACTTTATCAAAATAAAAACTTTTCTGCAGAAACAGACATCACAAAGAGAGTGAAAAAGTAACATACAGAATGGGAGAAAATATTTGCAAATCACATATCTGATAAGGAACATACAGGTAAAATACATAAAGAAATACAACAACTCAATTATAAAAACATAAATGACCCAATTAAAAAATGAGCAAAGTATCTGAATAGATATCAGATATACAGATGGGTGGAAAAAGATATGCAGATGGCCAAACGAAATACAAAAGATGCTTAATGTCATCATTTATTAGGGGAATGCAAATCATAAACTCAATGAAATAACATTTCACACCACTTGGACGGCGAGAATCAAAAAGACAGATAATAAAAATTTTTGGTGAGGAGACAGAAACTTCATGGATTATTTCATGGGAATGGAAAATGGTGCAACTGCTTTGGGAGCAATTGCTACCAATGGTAGTAATTCTTTACAAGGTTAAACTCAGAGTTATCACACAACCCAGCAATTCCACCCCTAATTTATATACCAAACATACATATCCACACAAAAACTTGTATATGAATGTTCTTAACAGCATTTTTCAAAATAGCCAAAAAGTGGAAACAACCCAAATGTCCATCAAGTGATGAATGTGCCAACAAAATTTGGTCTACCCATACCATGGAATAGTAGTCAGCAGTCAAAGGAATGAAGTACTGATATATGCTCCAATAGGAATGAACCTTAAAAACAAGCCAAGAGAAGGAAGCCAGTGGCCAAAGACCTCATATTGCATGAATCTATACAATATCAGAATAGGCAAATCTATAGAGACAGAAAGTAGATTAGTGGTGGCCTGGAGTAGGGAGAAGGGGGGGAAAATTGCCTTGTGGTAAGTTGGGGGTAAATGGAGAATAACTGCTAGTAAGTACTACTGGAGTTTATGATGTTGAAAATCTTCTAAAAATGATAGTGATGATGATGATCTTTATACTAAAAACCACTGGATTACACAATTTAAATAGGTGAATTCTATGGTATATCTTCCTGTCTCTCTCTCTGCCTCTGCCTCTCGGTCTCTGTCTCTTTAAAGATAAATGCATACATATAAACATATGCATATATACTCTCTCTCTCTCCCTAGGCGTGTATATACACACATATAAACATACACATATACACACACGTGCACATATATGAAGAGGTTGCTGGTTATCAACACTTATCACCACGGTCCTCTCAGAATTCTCAGAAGTCCACATTCATGCTCAGAATTAATCTTAGCCTAACTGCCCTTTCCCCAGCACATTCTGGAAGAAGTCTGTGTACGGCAGAGGGTGCAGTCATGAAGAGAGCTGGAGATGCAGTGAGAGGGCATTAGTGCAAATCCTGTCTCTCACGTTTACTGACTGGGGCCTTGATCAGACACTCAACTTCTCTGTGCCTTAGTTTCTTCATCTGTAAAAAGGACAAAATGATATTTTCTACCTCACGGAGTTGCTGTGAGCCTGCTGTAAGCATTCAATAAGCATTACTTATTATTACTTCTCCGTTCTTCTTTATACACATTTTTGCTAAGAGGTAAGACCACTCTGACTCCATAATTTCCTAAATGTCACATCTCTGGCTTGGAGGCATAAGATTCTTTTCTGAGGGATCCACCTTCTCAAAATACGAACCATCACTAAAGAAGACGATTGGCTTGTTACTACCAGTTTCTCTTTTAGGAGACAAGTTAAAAAACCATTTTGGAAGATAGTGAAGCATCATCGATATGGAAACAGCTTTGTCCTACAAATCTGCCTCACTTCTCTGAATATAGGCACATATATATTTAGATATAAATACAATATATACAAATACACATGCAAACACACACACACAAAGGATGATGAATGAGAATTTTAAGAGAGTGTGGGTTCATTTAACTACCCCTAACACGCACCCAAGTCTCACAGTACTTGACTCTCAACTGGCACGCTAGCAGTCAATATTTTCTTTTATTTTCAGAAGAAATTGCTCATAAATATACCCAGTGCACTCATTCCAATGTTCAATAACTTCCTTGGTGCATTCCCATGTGGGTAATTTTTTCTAAGTAAGCATTACAATTCCATTCATTCTCTAAGGTTTTATTTTGTTTTTTAGAATAGGCTTGACTTCAGGAAAGAAACAGAAAAGCAGGACCCCAATTTGCTTGGGCATTCGGTGCCCTCTCCTGCATCTGTTTATCACGCGCAAAAACAGGGTTAGCTTTCCAAGACCACTGTTAGTCTGATCAACTTCTAGCTGGAACCGTGAAGCCACATAAATAAGGAGAAACCTCCACCTTATGGCTACAAAATTGGTACTCAATCATATCATGAATTTTTATGACTGAAGTATTATTGTAAGAAAAAAGAATGTTTTCAAACTTTCATGTCTAGCAATGAATATTTTAATACTTGCATATTCACCGTATTAATATTAATATTGAATATTTTTGCCTCACGGAGGTGCACTTCGTTATGTTCTTATGGTTTATTTCCATCCTTCTCTCCTTGGTGCTCAAAAAGGCCACAGAAGTCTCGCTAGACCCTTCACAGCAATTCACACGTTCCCCCCTCTTGCCGGCCTGAATTCTGATAGTTGGATTTTCCATTAAGGCTCAAGACAACTGCTCCTGAATGTTTCAACAAGAAGTCATTTCCGGATTATAGATGAATTAGGCCTCGCAGTAATATCTCTTGGGTAAAAATGTGGCCGTGTACTGGAGGTTTTACCATTTTTTCTTCTCTGAAAAGGTGACCTGTGTGTGTTTCTCTAAAGCAGCAGGGAACGGCGCTAGGTGTGAGTTGGCGGATTTCCCATTTCACATAGCGGTCCCTGGCTCACCTGACCATCCGGGGAGGCAGCGGCAGTGGCCCGTCGTGGGGTGACAGCCATCCGCATGGCTACAGTCACAGCGCTCTGCACAGTTCAGCCCATACGTGCCATCCTGCATGGAAGACAGTGATGAGCTCGTGGAGATCCACAGTTAGAGAGGACAGAGACCTCAGTCAGCCACCTCAGATCCAGGACCCTCCTCTCCCAAACACCTGTCAGCAACACACATTATAATCCCCTCTTCCCATGTCTGCTCAGTCCCCTAAATGCAGGCGGTGGTGGTTTAAAATCACTCAGACTGTGGTTGATGTCTAATATAATGGTCGGTCCTATGAATGGTGAAACCAACAGATATGCACATATGCAAATATATGTAAACATGCTCGTTAATTAGGAGAATCTTTTGTATCTTATCATAAGCCACCACTCATAAAGAAATTTTCTTTTGCTCCTAAAGATTTTTATAAAGTGTTTCGGTGTTCCTTACAAGGCATGCTACTCATTCGTGGAAAGGGAGGACCCTAACTCATATTAAGCAGCTCTAAAAATAAAAGAAAATCATAGCACTAATTGAATGAAGTTCATTTCTGTAAACGGCCAATGCTATGCAACGAACCATTAGGAGAAGTGAAGTTTTCTGTTGCTTTTCCCAATCAATACCCTCCTTTCCATGAAGAAGTCTCAATGACATGAGTGTTCTGCTTCGAGATCCTAAGGAAGGCTGGTGTACTTGTTGGCACACACTCCTCCCTTATCTGTTTCCAGCGCTTACTGTTTTCACATGTGCATCAGCAGAGACGAGCCCCTTTGTGGATGCGATCATTTAGTTTGCGGGAGTGGGATGGAAAGCTCTGCACTTAGTAACCTTGAGTTTTCATGCCAGGTACTGATGAACTGAGGGAGCACACTAGAAACCTTCAGAGGGTACACAGTTACCAAGGGCAAGGAAGCTGAGAACCAGCATAAAACAGGTTGTGGGTGTCTGACAGCATCATCATTTGACTAGAACTTACTAAAACAAACAAACAAACAAAATTAGGTCCCACCAATGTTTGCTGGGGCTTTGCCACCATATGGGCCACTTAAACCATCATTGGACTTCACTGAATTTTCTAGTGCATTTAATACACACACACACACACACACACACACATGGGTGAGATTGTGCCAGGGGTTTTGCTTCATCTACCATCAGACTGGGAGTGCAAGGTGCTCTTCAAGCCCATCTCAGAGCACTGATAATTTGTTCACTGGTGGAGGAGAGGCAGCAAAGCTAACTGAACTCTGTCCTAGGGGTTTAGAGGGCATGGGATAGCCTAGAGTGGGATCCTCTCTAGTTGGGAAATGGGTTGTACTTGATGAGGAGGAAGCCCAGGGGAAAAACTGCTCCCGCCACAAGGGGCCCAGTTCAGGGGTCACAGTGTCATCTTGCCTTTTCTCCTAGAGGCAGAGAATACACATCACTGAGAGAATGCTTAATAGCTCAGGACTAAAGAAATGAGATAGGAAGAAAGAGTCATGAAAAAGAGGGCAAGAAACGGGCCAAGGGCTTCAGAGGAAAAAAGTGAAATCAGCACGTTATTAGAGAACGTGTGTCCCATTTGCAGCCTCTGTCAGCCTGCAGTAGACGCGGTATGGGATTTATAATGCTGACTACTGCCAAAGTAGGTCAGGGAAATGGAGCCAGCATTGAGCAAGGGAAATCTTTGGAGATTCTTGTGACTCGAGACATACTTGTGTTTAACAGACAACCGTTTCTAAACCTTTCACCACCTCGATGAGCATTTCCGTGACACCGGTCACCACCCCCTTTCAATCCTCTGCCACTTTCCACCCCAGAGACGGGAGGATTTCCATGACAATGGAGACACAATATTTGGAGAGTTGACAGGCAGACGCTGGGTGTTTGACAAATGCTGTTGACTGGCTGCCATGGAGAGATGGGTATATAGGAATGGAGACAACAGGAAGGGTGGTGGGGGGAATATGGGCAGAGATGAAGGAAAAGAAGGGAGTGGTTCTCACAGAGCTACCTAACCAGTTACCATATCTATCCCTTTTCTGATCTTATGTCCAATTTGACTTCGAAGACCTCAATTCTTCTAATAGTTTCCTTGGGTTCACACTTGCATGCCTGACCCCAGCGACACTGCAGGGTGAGTGGACAATCTGCTCTCAGAATGTCCCCCATGCCTTCACAGCTGGGGCACCGGCTCAGTCGTACCTGGCAGGGGACTTCACACTTCTCCCCACGCCATCCAGGTGTGCACGTGCAGGTCCCATCTTGGGTGTTGCAGGCTCCCCCGTTGTGGCACTGGCAGGTCAGGTTACAGCTAAAGCCCCAAGTGCCGCTGGGACAGCTGATGGAGCAATCCACCCCGTGCCAGCCTGCCGCGACAAGAACGCCAGAGCATGGAGGAAACAACAGCAGCACGGAGTTTTCCCGAACCTCTTCAGAAACATTTTGGAGGTGCAGAGCAGGGTCCCCAGCCCCAGCAGGGAGAGCAATGGTGCTGCCAAGTGCAGCCTCTGTCAGCAATGACCAAAGTACCCAGAATCCATCTGTGTCGCCTAATTGGTCAAGGATGCCAGGAGCAAGAGGCACTGCTGGGCTACTGGGAGAAGATACAAAGCAGGGGCACCTCAACTGTGCAGTGATACGCCATGCAGAGCGTTCAGTGTGGCTCCGGGTAGGAAAAGGAAATATTTACATGGGAGGGTAAAGGAAGGTTTGCATTTGAAAGAGAAACCCCATCTTTATTTATTTATTTAAAAAAAATTTTTTTAAATATTTTTTATTATGTTAGTCACCATACAGTACACTCCCAGTTTTTGATGTAAAGTTCCATGATTCACTAAGTAATTTTCTTAAATTCATTCAAGCATTTACTGACTGCCCCCTAGGGCCGTTGTAGATTCAGCGGGAATGAGGATAGGCGTGGTCTCTGCCGTCCTGAAACTTACTGGATAGCTGGGGTCATGCGGCTGCTTTAGGTGCAGAGGCAGGATTTGAATCCACTTCTGTCTGATTCAAAAGCCTTGCTTCTATGACCTTCCATAATAAAGAGCTAACATTTACTGAATGCCTGTTCTGTGTCAGGAACTTTTCATGTTAGTGTTCTCATACTGACACAACAAGGTGGGAATTATAGGCATCAACGTTTCACAAATGAGGAAATATTACGGGACTCGCCCAATGGCCATACTGTTAAGGAGTAGTCAAGTGCCTTATGTATTTGAAGCCCATGTGTTTTCCCATGACAACGTACTCTAGATGTCTCCTAGGATCAGAAGACATCTGTACCAGCATCACCTCATTCTGTCCAAAGGTTACATCAGTTACAATACTGATAGATTATGAAACCAGAGTGGTATCTTTGTGGTTGAGAATAATCTGAGATCTTCAGATTTAGCACTTTGTGCATGTTGGTGAGACAGCCTTGGTATTAGCATCATGGATTCAGAATGAAAGATCCAAGATGGAGGCTTTGCTCTCTCTTTCATGAGATGCATGACTTCAAGCAAGTCATTTAACCTTCCTGGCACTCCATTTCCTTGTTCATGAATTGTGAATAATATGTATTGCATTGGGTAACTAAAGATGCAATGAGATAATTTGTGTGAAAGTGCTTTGTACACCCTGAAGGAAAACCTAAGAGTTATGTCAATCCTTGTAAAAATTCTTGCTATTGAATCTAGTCCAAAACCTGGTATTCAAGGTCTTTTGTACTCTGGTTTCAAACTCTCTTTCCAGTCTTATCACTCTCTTTTCTTCTACACATAGACCTAAAAATCCCAATTAAAACTGGCTTAGGAAATAACCCCATCTTTAAAGCAAACCCAATTAACCATGAGCAGTGAGTATCCAGGACCCTGCCTGTTGCAACAACTATAGATGGACACATTTTGGCCTTCACGTAAAATCAGTGCTTGGCTGCATTTCTTTTTGCGACTCCAGGCCAGTTTAGGGGCACGGATGTATGTCTGCTTGCTCACTTTTACCCAAAGCCCAGAGACTTCCAGACTTTAGGAGCTGGCAGCAACTTTGCAGAGCTACATGAGACCATTTCTCCTTGGCTCTCAAAAGCAGGAAAGCCCACCCTGGACGTGGGGCTGGCTGAGATTAGTCGCTGAACATGGGCACCGATGGAGCTAGAACCCGTCAAGGTTTCTTCCCTGTGACTTTAGGAGGTAACAGGATGAAGATCAGATAAAAGACTCATTCACCCACTTACCTGCCTTGCAAGTACAAGAGCCATCTACAGGTGAGCAGACAGCATCGTTCTTACAGCCACAGAGAGAGGAGCAGTTTACTCCATAGGTTCCCAGTGGGCATGGGATAGAGCAGTCAATTCCCTAGACAGGCACGAATAGGAAAATGCATGCAATTTTACTGAACGAAATAAAGCCAACACAAATAAACATAAATACATCTTGGCAATGCTAATTATACTCCCTAATTTTAACACTTGTATTTTTTAAAGTTGCTAAATGTCCCCAGTATACCAATTTTGAAGATTCAAGGGCAATGCTAGCTTGCCTGTTTAGGATACTGTATTAAATGGGACTCAAAAAAGCCTGCTGCCTTCATGAGCTTCCCTTCCTAGCAAACACAAAAAAAAAAAACCTTTTGTCTTTGGGGCGCCTGGGTGGCACAGCGGTTAAGCGTCTGCCTTCGGCTCAGGGCGTGATCCCGGCGTTATGGGATCGAGGCCCCACATCAGGCTCCTCTGCTGTGAGCCTGCTTCTTCCTCTCCCACTCCCTGCTTGTGTTCCCTCTCTCGCTGTCTGTCTCTATCTCTGCCAAATAAATAAAAATAAAAATCTTAAAAAAAAAAACAAACCAAAAAACCTTTTGTCTTTGCTCAGACCAAGCAGATATGGAACAATAAACTATCAATTGCAGTCAATAAATAAATAAACATAAATATCAACTATACATAAAATTGCAATGTTTCTAGCCTTCCTTGTATAATATGTAATATGATTAGTGGGTGCAGCAAAGCAACAGAACACACACTCTGCCTAAAGCACGATTCAATTTAGTATCTGACAATAAGCCTAAAACACAGAAGTGGGCTGTCAAGGATGACTGGAGGTCATCTGCTTTAAGACTAGAAGAGACTTGGGGTGCCTGGGTGGCTCAGTTGGTTAAGCATCTGCCTTTGGTTCAGGTCATGATCTCAGGGTCCTGAGATCAACCCCAGGGAGCCTTGGGCTCCCTGATCAGCGGGCTCCCTCCCCGCGCCTGCTCATGCTCTCGCTCTCTCTTTCTCAAATAAATAAGTAAAATCTTTAAAAATAAATAAAAATAAAAACAGAGGATACTTAACACAGGCTAAATCAAGGGCTCCACCAAAGACGAGTGACATAGGTTAGAAAAACCTGTAAAGATCCTCTCAAGTCTGAGTCTTTATCACCTACTCATTCCACATTACACGTTCTGGAATAATTATCAACATCTCCATCAGTTAATACAGTACTCTTTCAAAGGAGAGAAAATAATCAAGACCAACCCGTTTCCCTCTAAAACAAGGATTCCTAATCTGTAGCTAAGAAATTCAAGAAACTAGGCAAAATTCTGCTTGGTTGGCACACGGGCATATTTGCAAGGTCTAGGTTCTCAAAGGCGCTGAAAAACGTCCATACTGCTAACCATCGCATGTAAATCTGTAATTAAGTGCTAACTTGGTACATTATGTGCCTTCAAATTGCGTGGAGTTAAGACAAAACCTGTTAATAATAATTACTTGGAAAAGTAATTTCTTTGTTGCCTATAGAATGTAGTAGAATAATTATGTAAGGAAAAAGTAATTATGCAAGGAACAATTATATCATATTCTATGACATATATTAATTACATAATTAATATGAAGGCTACATTTGTCGTTTTACCAGCTTTCCAGTCATCGTTCTAAGGTAATTACTTATGCTTCTTATTAGTACTTCTCATTCTCTTTCTTGTTAATGATGTGACAGATCTTAGCACATTCCCTGTACTGCAGGAAAGGTCCTATATGGTGCGTGGTGTCAGTATGCTCCACATTGTACCCCGCCGCTCCTTCCTCCAGAGCCACTCACTTTGAATCCTGGGGCACAGGTGCAGTTTCCAGTCACACTGTCACAGTCGGCCCCGTTCTGGCAGCTGCAGATCTGTTGGCAAGCTTCCCCGAAGAATCCAGGAGAACATGTCTCGTTACAGTAGAGTCCTGACCAGCCCCGCTTGCAGGCACACTCTCCAGACATGGGGTGACAGCTGAGAGACATGGATGAAAGGAGAAAGTCACTCCCGGGTGAACATGACACCCAGGGCCCATGCAAATGTTGCTTCAGCCATAAGCAGTGAATGGGTGGGTAATTCCATGCACAATAATTTAAACTTCATTCCCAGGCTTGCTATGATTTAATTAATTGGCTGAAACCCGACTGGTACCACAGAAATGTGGCATGAAATCAGCATCATGCTCTAACCAGAAGACTATTACAACCACTTCCTTTTGTCTGAAACTCATGATAATCTTCATAAGTTGAAAGCACGAATTCAGTAACAGGTGACCTAGATGGGAAGGGTTAAAGAACGACTCCGTCCAGTGCACAGTACCAGATCAGTTAACCAGGGTTCTGTCCAAAGAACTCCGAAAGCAGCGACCTTCCTTGCCTGTTTCCGATCTCGATTCTCCATACCTGGTGGTGGAGCAGCTGTCTCTCTCTACCTGAAGCAGCAGCTGCATGGACAGCCCAGGCAGCCAGCTGTCACTCCGGAGCAAATGGACACATCAGCTGCACTGAGAGGCACGCGTGAGTGAGGCTGACACAATAGGGCACTCTGTGGCACGCAAAACACATGTGCTTCTCACCACAGGAACATTTCAACAGTCAAACTAGCTCTGCTCACAATTGGAAGGCTGTTAAAGACTGTCTTCCTACCCCGGCGGAGATAAACCCCTCCCAGTAACTACAGCCCACAGCAGAATCCACTGTCTCATCCAGACGTTTCTTAAGTGACTCCCATCCAGAGACAGTCCATCGATTTTCACTCTTAGAGAGAATGATTTGATGGAACAGCCACTCTCCCACTACCTGGGTAGCTTAGTGAAAACACACAACCTCTCCGGCCTGATGTCCGAGTCTGTCAAGGGCGGGTCTCAGCCACACCCCTGTGGGGGGCACGGTTTGCTCTCTGCGGCAACTAAGCGCCCACAAGCAAAGGTCTAAGACATCCATCACAAGTATTACTCAGGGAACACGCTATGAAGAAATACCCAAGTACCACTCTACATTGAACATGGTTTCTTGGGTATAGAAGGTTTGGATTTGAGGGGCACCTGGGTGGCTCAGTCGGTGAAGCATCTCTCATCGGCTCAGGTCATGATCCCAGGGTCCTGGGATTGAGCCCCATGTTGGGCTTCCTGCTCAGCGGGGAGCCTGCTTCTCCCTCTCCCTCTGCCTGCCGCTCCCCCTGCTCATGCCCTCTCTCTCTCTCGCTCAAATAAATAAATAAAATACTAAAAAAAAAAAAAAGGAAGGTTTGGATTTGAAAGGCAAGGGTTTGAGTCTCAGATCTCCTTAGACCTACTCAGATCTACTCATCTGTTCCTTATCCTTGAGCAAACACCGGGCACCTTCATCTCAAACTTCGGCATGTCAAATACCGAGTCTTAGTTCTTCCCGTCCATTGCTCCTCAGTGTTTACTCTCAATCACCCCCCTGGAGCAGTGGTACCACCAGCCACTCAGCTGTTTAAACCAGAAAACTCAGAGTTATTCCTGGGAACTCCTCCCTCATTTCTCATCTCCACTTCATCACTGGGACCTAACAGCCTGCCTCCGAAATATCCTGCCTGCACCCCCATCTCTCCATCCTCACCGTCACCACACTAGCCGATGCCAAGGCCACCTAACTCAGAAAACCAGGAGAGCCTTCCGCCTTGCAAACTCTGTACTCACTCATGCCTTGTCATCTAAAAAGTAGATGTTACCCTATCATTCTCATTAAAACTCTTCAAAAACTCCCCACTACACTTAGGATAAAATCTGTGCTAATATAGCTACAGTGACTGTGTTCTTTATTGTCTAAACCAGGACATTTTAAAGAGTGAAGAGGGAGTTATTAGGACAACAGGCCCTAATCCAAACAGTCCCTGTGACCCTAGACATAAAGTCACCCTACATGCAGCCCACAGGCCATTGTTACCTGGCCACTGCCTACTTCCCAACCTCTTCTCTAGTCAATCAGTCTCTCTTTATTATCATGCTCAACTACAATGGATTTCTTTTCATTGGGAAAGGCACTGAGTGTTGCCAATATGAAGGCATCACGCGGGCTATTCCATTTGCCTCGCATACTGTTTCCCCATTCTTTGTCTGGGCCTCTTCATTTTACTCATGTCTTCCTTCCCCTCTAGACCTCGAGCTCTGTGAAGGCAAGAATTGGGCATGTTTCGTGACCTGTCCCCAGCCCAGAGTGGGCGCAAAGCAAACACTGACTGAGTTAGGGAAAACAGCAGTTGATGGACAAGGGGATCTGACTTTGAAGTCTTGCTTTCCCACATGGATCTGCTTCCCCCCATGTCTCTGTGTCATCCAGCAGCACTGAATGATAATCTGTACATCTGCACAGAAAGGCAAGATTCACCCTAGAATTCGTTTTTAAAATATCAAAGTTGTGGCTGGAGGGGACCCACTCTGAATTGCAGGGAATACTCACTCACATGACGTAAGTCAACGCACAGGCTAGCAGCTAGCAGTTAGCAGCTAGCAGTTACCGAGCACTGAGCATGGTTTAACGTCATGCTCAGGAATCCGTGCCCCTTATTTCATCTAATCCTCACAAGCCATTCTAAGTGTTGGGTATCATCCCACTTTAAAAATCAGGCAAAAGCGACCTAGAAAAAGTAATTAATTCAAAGCCCAACACAGGTAGTAGCAGAATCAAACCTGAACCTAGATTTATTTGTTTTTCACACCAAAGAAAAAGGAAGCTTGGTTGCAGCTTTCTAGGAGGGCTAGATATGAAAAAGAATGGCTAAAATTTAGTATTTAGCACCGATCAATGGGTTAGCAGGGCCAATAAAAGCCTGTATTGTACAAAAGCAGAGACAAATTTAAATTTATTTCAGAAAGTCCTACATTTGAGAAAGGGAGAAAAAATATTTTAAGTGTGGATTGGTTAAAGTAGTTTGACTTACTTTGACATACTATTAAAAAAAGGACATCTTTTAGTAGAAAATATTACTTTACGTTAAAAAGTAGAAAATCATATTCCTGGTGTACACACAAATGTTAAACAAAATAGACAACCCGGGCACAGGAAATTGACTGAGCTACAGGCAGACACAGAAATTGATATTCAGTGCCCCCCAGTGAGTATTAGTGCAACACACTGGTTCTCAGATTGATTGACACCAAAATTAGTATTCTGCAATTTGTAATTAGATATAGGAAGCCGGAGCACTTTGGAGGCATTTGATGGGTTCTCATGCAGGCAGCTTAATTGGTAATGAGATTTACGTGTTGATGTTAGAAGCAGTAGATTGGAGGGTGAAGGGTAATACACTCCTACACATTTTCTTTCTAGAGAACAGATTGCTTTGTGTATATGAAGATAGGATGATACACACATAGGAATACCTATCACTTCATACACATATATAACTAGACATAAACATTCTAGTAAATTTTTCAATTTAAGAGTTAAATTATCATAAGAGTCCAATACAATATTGGCTAAAATACAATGAGTCATTGAACTTCCCTTTATTCATTTCCTTAGGTGTTATTAATGCTCAAATGGAATGACAATTACGTGGCATTTGCCAATAGGCACATGCTGATTGCCCACAGCTATTAAATGTCCTTATTAACAAGAGCTAATATACATCTCCCATGTGGAATCTTAATAAATCTCAAATTCTATTTTGCTGTTCAAAACCATTTCCACCATAAAACTTAGTTTTTGGCTGAAAAGTACAGGTCACTGTGAGTGTCTTCAGGCTCTATATAGTACTATGATTGGAAACACAAAATTTCTAAATTTATTTAACTTCATGTCAACCCTATGATAAATTGCAAAAGTAAAAATGGCTACAAAATCTTGGTAACTCCTCCTATTGGGAGGTGGAGTGTATTGAAACCGTAGTTGGTTGTGTGACCTGTTTCGTCCACAAGGACAACAGCAAACACTACATAACTGACCGTTTGAAACATGTTTGCATGTTGGCACATGCTCTGTGTCTTGCTGCTTTTGGAAGCGAGTCATCATGCAAGGAAGCCCAGGTTAACGTGCTAGCTGCTACAGACATGTGGCATAGGAAACCATCGACGGGCCAAATGCTGGACAAGTGAAGGAGGAATTCTAGAACCAGTCTACTGCTAGCTGATCTGCCAGCTGAATACAGAGAGGAAAAGAACCACCAAGCTGAGCCCAGCTCAGACAGTCAAGCAAAAAACCAACTGCTAATCAATAATCATTGTTTTATACCAGTTTGCGGTGTTTTGTTTTTTTTAACGCGCAGAAGCTAATGGATACAAACCCCCAACCCAATATGTGGCTGCAATGTCTGTCAATATGTACATTCATATAACTCAATGTTTACTTAAAGACAATATAAACTTATAGTCTGCTTTGCATAAGTTATCTCAGTAGCTAAAATGAAAGTTTTTAGGATAAATACACATTGTGAATCATGTAATAGCGAGCTCCACTTGTTTGATTAAATGGTAAAATGAACAAGCTAGATTTTCAATTAATACAAAGATTCTATGCCTTTTGGTTCAAAGGAATCTTGTTTTTCCAGTAATTTTACATTGAAGTTTAAGGTACGAGAATCAGGTGGATGGCTCTGATTGTGAATTCAACAAGACAGAGTCATATCAACACTGAACGGTTTTAAAAGAAATATGCAAAAGCTAATTTTAATTTTTAAATTTTAAAAAATCATTTATTTATTTATTTATTTATTTATTTATTTATTGCAAAAGCTAATTTTTAGAACTGGCTTTCAGGGAAACACTTCATAGGTCGACTGTTTTTATTTTATTTTATTTTATTTTTTTTTTTTTAAGATTTTATTTATTTATTTGACAGAGATAGAGACAGCCAGCGAGAGAGGGAACACAAGCAGGGGGAGTGGGAGAGGAAGAAGCAGGCTCATAGCAGAGGAGCCCGATGTGGGGCTCGATCCCACAACGCCGGGATCACGCCCTGAGCCGAAGGCAGACGCTTAACCGCTGTGCCACCCAGGCGCCCGGTCGACTGTTTTTAATCTGATTATTTGTCATACATTATTAGTCAGATTTTAGTGTTCCTTTGATCTATGCGATTGTCAAATAATTTCCCCTAATTCTGTGGTAAAGCATACATGCTTAGGTACACGTGACCTATGTCAAAATTATCATGGTATTGATGCCAGTCAAGTAACTGCCCACTGGGACCTTGCCACTATGAGCATGGTACCCAGTTCCAACAAAACCAACGTTCTCTCTGCGTCTCCAGTTAGTTCTTCTCGTAACACAGTTCCTTTGCATCGGTTTATTAATCTATTTGATGTCAGGCTGCACACAATGAAACAGCATTCTGATTATTAAAGAGTTCTTGGCTGTCACTACTTGAGGCTTATCTTTTGCTGGGACAAGTCTTAAACACAGCAGGAAAGACAGTCAAACTCATGACTTGTCCCTAATCCTGCCAGCAACTTAAACATTGGAGAGCTGAAAATCAAATAAAATCCTGCAGAGATGATTCATTTTCACTCCCCAAATGTTTACTTAGCCTTGTCATGTAAAGAGTGGCAATATTTTCCAATGAGGAAAACCAAAGTTGATTAAAGCAGCTTGCAAAGTTGTCTGAGATACAGTAAGAATGCACTTCTTTGCTATGTCCCAGTAAAATGTATCCCAAGCATGCGCACGTGCACACACACACACACACACACACACACACACACACACCCCCCTCATGGTACAAGATCCATTTTTTTGTTCCTAACAATGGTTTAAAGAAGAGACCAACCACAGGCTTCTGCTTACATTTAACTTTCGTGGATTTGAGATTTGAAGGGGCCACAAATTATCTTTCAGAAGCATGAACGAAGTAACAGCTGTGCTGAATGCAATTAAGCAATTCTTGTAACATTTAAACTGCTATCCAATGCACTACATTTTTGTCAGACCCAACTTTTCCAGCAGTCTGCAAATGAGGTCCAGAATTCTAAGTGATATGTATCTGGTCCTTGGGGGAGGGAGAGGAAGAAAGGGGGTGGAAAGGTATTTTCAGGGGCAGACAAGGTACAGTAGGGTGGGTGGGAACCATGGTTTCCTGTTCTTAAATTCTTCGAGAGATTTTTGAGCTAAAAGACCCCTGTGAGTTTTATGTCAGAGTAATCAATTTTGAAAACATATTTCACATGTGACAGCCACATGTGAAACACTTTTATAAAACTTCCACCGGTACACTTCCTTTCTACACAAATGTGCTGTCAAGTCAAAGATGCTGCAGTGAGAATCATTTTTGTGATATTCTTACATACTAAACTGGGCTTAACTCATGTCTCTCATTGCATCTTTGCTTCTAAGGGAATGTCACAGAATCCCTCTCTTAGGGCAATGTTCTACTAATCCCAGCAAATTTAATTTTTGGCAATGGCCATTCATTGAGAATAGAATTTAATACCCACCCATGGCCATCTACCAATTGTAATGCTTCTAACTTGGACTGTCACCCACTAAAGAAAGAAGCTGTCCTTGTACTTGGTGGTTCCTCCCCAGGATGACCCAGAGGCAGGAAAGCTCTCAGGGTGGGCATCTCTCTGGCAATCCGTCCTTCTGAACAGTGGACACTGCCATTCAAACTTCAACAGGGCACATCCTTCCAGGGGTGGCTGACCCTCACCTGTGAGTGTTGTCGAGGTGGCAGGGACACCGCTTGTCACATTTGATGCCGTAGAGCCCTTCTGGACACAGGCGAGCCTCACAGCGCTCACCAGCAAAGCCTGCTTCACAGAGGCATGAGCCGCTCACGTGATAACATTTCCCTCCATTGACACACTGGCAGGTCTCAGCACAGCGAACTCCGTATGTGCCAA
Organism: Ailuropoda melanoleuca; assembly: GCF_002007445.2. Classification (NCBI taxonomy): domain Eukaryota; kingdom Metazoa; phylum Chordata; class Mammalia; order Carnivora; family Ursidae; genus Ailuropoda; species Ailuropoda melanoleuca. Next base: position 17,283,801 of record NC_048220.1, on the reverse strand, counting down.
CGGGACACTCGTCCTGGCACCTATCAAGCAGGGAGCGGGAGCAGAAGATAGATTAGGTAATGCCATGTACAAATACACGGTCCATTCAGACAGGCTTTGTGATCTATAAACTGGAAGTGCTTTTTGCATTTGCTGTATTTTTTAGTGATTAACCCATTATGGGTATAAAAGCAGGAAGCTGAATTACTCTGGCAACAGGTAGTATTAACAGCAATATGACCTGTTCAAAAGAATAACCAAAACAAAAACAAAATAAAATTATGAACTTAGCACAGGAAGCATGTTTTACACCTAGTGCTTTGCTTGCTAAAGATATACATACATGCGTATACATATATATGTATTCAAAGAGAAAACTTTGCAGCATATTTCAAACAATGTTAACTCTCGTGGCTTTCATGGTGACATTAATATTTAATCTCAGCCTTGCTTCTGCTCTTTTCAAAGCTGAGTGGCAGTAATTTCTCCTCATTTAGAAAGTTAAGGAAGAAAGGGGGGGTAAACAAAAGGGGGAATGAACCATGAGAGACTATGGACTCTGGGAAACAAACTGAGGGCTTCAGAGGGGAGGGGGGTGGGGGAATGGGATGGGCTGGTGATGGGTAGTAAGGAGGGCACGTATTGCATGGTGCACTGGGTGTTATACGCAAGTAATGAATCATGGAACTTTACATCAAAAACTAGGGATGTACTGTATGGTGACTAACATAATTTTAAAAAGCATCAAACTGGAAAGGAATAAATAAAAATGTCACTACTTGCAAAAAAAAAGAGAAAGTTATGTATTTAATAAACAAAGTCCTCTGTAGATCTGGGGAAGTCAGAGCTATTGCAATCAGGTTTTTTTGATTCCACCTGGGGAACTCTTGCCAGGAGATTTATGGATAGGTGGAGTTCCCTAGCACAAAATTTTTGTTAAGAAGGATACTGTCCTCTGTTTATAAGAAGCAAGGAAAAAATATCAGGTCTCAAAAATTCACTTTATCTTTTAAAAAATGACATTAGAGTCTGGTCCTGGAGGAAGGACAGGCTCTGGATAAGTTGGGTCAGGTGGGCAGCTATGCAGCTGGAAGGAACCGTGATAGAGAAGAGAAAATTATCACTCCACAGAATGCATGACCAGTTGTCAAGCCAGCCAAGTTTCTTTTTGACCTGGCAAGGCGACTTCACAGAGCCTCCTGCAACAGAAGGAGCACTTCCTGCCAAGGGAGAGGGAGATGGGGTCTCGTCTAGCTGAGTGCCTGCCATAAGTATGGTACGCTTTGTGGGTGGAAATCAGCAGACACTTCCCATGTGGCTCTCAAGTCACGCCAGATCCATGGTCAGAAATGTAGGTCAGCACTGCATTTTTTCAGAGCAGTATAATGCAAGCAGCAAGTGCATAATAATGAATTGAAGGATACTTAAAGGCAGTAGCAAAGGGGCTGGGTTGAAAAGCAAACATTTTCCACAAAGTTTTGCATATTTTTAATCATTATGATTAGTAACAATACCAAGTTTGGATGGGAGTTGATTTAAATGGAAAAAAAAATCTTGAGATCCCTCTGACACTTCTCTGGTTAACCCTGGCTCTAGCACATAGCTAATGTGATAGAGACAAGGAAAGCGGTGTCTTGTAAACTTGGTTTCACCAGACACTTAAATGTGTTTGTCAATAGGCGGGGAGCCTGGATGGCACAGCAGTTAAGCGTCTGCCTTTAGCTCAGGGCGTGATCCCGGCGTTCTGGGATCAAGCCCCACATCAGGCTCTTCTGCTATAAGCCTGCTTCTTCCTCTCCCACTCCCCTGCTTGTGTTCCCTCTCTAGCTGGCTGTCTCTATCTCTGTCAAATAAATAAAAAATCTTTAAAAAAATGTGTTTGTCAATAGGCAAAATCTTCAAATCAACTGCTCAACAAACCATTAGCAAAATTCTATAGTAACTGCCTACCATTTAGCATAAAATCAGATCTGTGCTTTAAAATTACACAGGAGTATACCTATTTTTAGACCAGAGTATTTTTAAAAGATACTCTATTTTTAACTTGTAAGAAGCCTTAATAAGCCAAGTCACTTAGTTTATTCTCCAAAGATGCAAACTTTGGAGAAAGAAATGGCAAGGTGTAATAATTGGGCCTCGTCTTGGCACTGCTAAAGGCTGGTGAGACAACTTTGCAGCCTGTTTGTCCAGATTTGCTTGTGATTCTGTACCAAAAAGGAAAAGATAAACAAGGTAAAATAACATTGCTTTCTCTCTCTTATATGGATTTGAAAACAAATCCAACCGTTAAGTTTTGGGACCCATGATTTTAACTTAGGAAAAAGCTTAGCTCTAAAAGTGGGTGAACCGAGTATAGATCGGAAGCCTGGAAAAATGTCTGCTGCCAAATGACAGGGAAGCAGTGTGTATATTTTACCCTATCTTGGCAGAGACTTCCTTTTCTTTGGGAAAATAAAATCCATAATAGCTGGTCCTGACCCATATTTACCTTTTGAACCTATAATAAAACCTACTACTAGTTTGTATTATAAGTGACAAACAGCCATTTGAATTTCCCTTACTAAAGTAACCACTGCATAAAGTTTGGTTCACATTCTCATTTTTTTTCATCAAAGTTGTGCATGTAAGAAAATCCTGTTAATAATACTTTTGTCTACTTCCACCTACCAAACCAAGGTGGTAAGATATCTTTCTAGAAATAGACTTTGAAAATAAAATCAGGAGTACCTGAGTGGCTCAGTAGGTGAAGTGCCTGCCTTCACCTCAGGTCATGATCCCGGAGTCCTGGGATCAAGCCCTGCATCAGGCTCCCTGCAGCAGGGAGTCTGCTTCTCCCTCTTCCTTTGCCTTCCACCCCCAGCTCATGCTCTCTCACGGGCACATGTACTCTTTCTCAAATAAATAAAAAGAAAAAGAATCTTAAAAAAATAAAAAAGGAAAAAAAGCAATCATGAAGTAACTTATACCTCTCAGAGGTTAGCAGAGTTAAAAGTCTTTGTCAAACAGACTTGTCTCCCTTTTTTGGCTCCTTTATCCAAAAGGAGCATCATTTCTCAGTGAATTTTATGTCCTTAATGTTGTTTTTGTGGTCCCAGGCAGAACAACAACAACAACAAAAAGCTGTCTAGGAACTAGTGAAAGAGGTAATACATTTTCTTACGAGAGAAGGCAGAGAGACTCATAAAGACAGAGCAAAAAATATCAGCCACAGTAGAAATATGGAAATTTGGAGTTTATATATTTTTTTATTTTTGGTTTTGAATAATGCTCTGGAATTGGAAAAAAACAGATAAGCTTTAAGTAGAGACAATATGACACCTGCTCCCACACCAGGGTCACAGGCTTGTTTTAATACCATTTTGATTATTATGTTGCATCTTATTACAAATGGATGGAAAAGGAAGTGATTTAACATATAAGGGGTGGCAGCTCCTTTCTCTCTGGTCCTTTTGAGCATGTCCCTCCCCAGAGTGCCTGGAATAACTGGGCCAAACCATGATTTAGGGTGAAAGAATCACATTCCTCATTAAACCTGGGATCGATGGATCAGCTGCCTGCCTTTCAAGCATCTGGAACTACTGCTCTGGGGAAAATAGAAAAAGTGCTGGAAAACAGCCAACTTTCCCACAATGCTAGATCCCGGAAAGTTCCCCCCTTGGAGACCAATGCTGCATCCCCCAAATTCCTGTCTGTCATTTCTGACTTTGCCTCCTTTGACTCACATTCCTTCTTCACTTGCAGGTTCTAAGGAACACAGGCATGGCCGGACAGTCCTGCCTTCGCCTTAACAGGGAGCATGACCATGACAGAGGCAAAGATCTCTCCCTCCAGCCCACTCTTAGGGAGCAGCAGTTGTATGCATGGACCCCGAAGGCCTGAGCAATTCCATGGCAACCCATTAGCATGAAGAACACTCTGTTAACCCCTTCAGAGGAATTTCTGCGAGGATCTGGAAACCATCCTCTCTTCCCTCTTGCTTGGCTGGGCCTCATTACATTTCTCCGCCACAATATCCGCTCAACCTTTCCACAAACCCCCATGACTATTATTTGGACATCCCATGAGCTGTTCTGCCTGCCTACTAGGTGTCTGTTTTGTTTGTTCTGTCTTCACTCTGGCTGGGAGGGCCGTCCCCACATCCTGGGAATGCTCTGCTGGCAGCTGCCTGTGGTGGTACCTGCACCTCCAGGCAGCAGTGCTCTGGTCTAACCTCAGGGATCAAGTTCCGCTGACTTCTCAAAACACAGCAACACCAAGACCCCAGGACCTCAAAGCTGCTTTCACCATACCTCTGCCACAAACTGCCCCATAGCTACTCATTTTTCCCTAGCATAGTGACGAATGTGCATGCTGTCAGTGTGTGTGTGTGTGTGTGTGGGTGTGGGTGTGTGTCTAGAACCCAGACGGGGATGGTTTAATTGAAAACAGAAATCATGTTGTCAGTTCACTGGCAAAACAACAGTTATCAGAACAACAACTCAAGAAGTTCCCTCTTCACCTCCCTTGTCTTTCTTTGGCTCCTTGCCCTCCTTGCCTTAATCACCTGGAAATCAGCTGTTACTCTCCTTCCCTGCATTCTAAATAAGATGAGTACAAGCTCGCCTTACATGTTTGCTGTTTCTGTGTTGCCTCAAATTTGAGATTTAGACTGTGAGAGGACAAGGAAAACAATTATACAGCTGATCCTCGAATAACACAAGTTTGGACTGCACAGTAAGTCCACTTACACACAGATTTTTTTTTTTTATTCCACAGTGCTGTAAATATATTTTCTCTTCCTTATGATTCTCTTAACATTCTCTTTTCTCTAGCTCACTTTATTATAAGAATACCATATATAATACATATGACATACAAAATATGTGTTAATTGACTGTTTATATTATCAGTAAGGCTTCCTAAACAGTAGACTACTAGTAGTTAAGTTTTGGGGGAGCCAAAGTTATATGCGATTTTTGACTGCACAGGAGGTCAGTGCCCCAAACCCCTGAGTTTTTCAAGGGTCAACTGGATTTACTTTTTTAGTGCCCTAAAATATTAGACAAAGCTATTATTTGGGATTCTGCTTGGTCCCATGCCTCTCCTTTCCCGACCCATCTTTCTAAATAAGATAGTAAGTCCAGAACTCATCTAACAATATCTATCCAAAACACAATCATAAGACAGGATGTAGGTCACAAAAACTTTCTGAGAAGCCCTATAACATATTACAAAAACCAAGCTCTAAAGGGTGTCGCGATAATTTGTAACATCAAAAAATTAAAGGTAAAATACATAACTATATTAACAAAAGATGAAAGCCTTTTAATGAAGTTAAACAGATACTAACAGAAGTTCCTAATAAAAACAGGATTAAAAAAAAACCACTCAACACAAAGAAGTTTACTAAAAACCAGTAACAAATGTGAAACTACACTGAAGCCATTTTCAATAAAATTAAGAACAAGACAGGAATTTTGGCTGTGACTGCTATTTGTCCTCACTGACTTAGAGGTTTAAAGTAATACAATCATGTCGAGAATTGAAATAATCATTATAAATACTGAAAAGTAGAGGCAAGTATCTTTTTTTGTAACTGATGAAATAACTTTGATGTTTGCTAAAAATAACATTAGAATTATTAAAAATTTTGGTGGAGAGGGGTGCCTGGGTGGCTTAGCCATTAAGCGTCTGCCTTCGGCTCGGGTCATGATCCCAGGGTCCTGGGTTCGAGCCCTGCATCAGGCTCCCTGCTCGGCGGGAAGCCAGCTTCTCCCTCTCACACTCCCCCTGCTTGTGTTCCCTCTCTCACTGTCTCTCTCTGTCAAATAAATAAATAAAATCTTAAAAAAAATTTTTTTTTTTGGTGGAGAGGGTAAATAAAAATACTCACAATCGAGTTTTTCTTTATCCTGAAACAGCCAGCCAGTTAGAAAGAGAAATGAGATTTTCCAAAAAATACAAATTACTTAGAAATAGATTTAATAAGAAATTCTAAGTTGGGAGGTGGCAAAGGTGGGGGGAACCACGCTACAGTATCTTACTAAAATTAAAAAAAAAAAAAGATCAGAATATTAGAAAAAAAAATAGGAGGGAGGAAGTTTGAAGAAATGCTTAGGTCACCGATCTCACTAAAAAAATAATGAGAGCTAATTTTGATTCAGTTCCCAGACATCACTCAAATTAATAATCGCTAGTATTTATACAGTTCAGGTAAATCACTCAACTCTAATAAGAACTGTTTGTTAGCTTCCACACTGTTCTAACATTAATGTATTTATTCAATCCTGATAACAACCCCAAAGGGCAGCAAAATTATTATTTGAATATTAGCAATAATGATGTGTCTGATTAGAATATAAGCAACAGGTTCTAAAAATGTTTGTTTTGAGCCAGTTTAGTCCCCTACCTCTCTGGTCTTTTTTCTTTAATTTTACACACATCCACTAAGCTTGATTGTCTGGTCTCTCAGGATGTAAGAAGTGAAAGAGCAAATTAGAAGGTGTAAGGTTAGCAAAGCCGTCTGAGGTTAACACTTTATTATCTAATATGAAAAATGACAGCGGATGGAAGAGTCACGTGAGCACAGCCACGCATTCGCTTTTATTTCATGTGGGACCAGAGGGCCCTAGAAATCCCATAAGATTTTCCTTGGTCACTACTGCACAGGAAAATGGCTGATGTTCTTAACAGACTACCGAATCATAAGACCGTAACTTTATGCCCCACATCATTGCTAAAGATAACCAAGTACACGTTCAATTTTGAAATAAATCTATCAAAAAATGTTTAAAATATAAAAAGTTTTGGTCTTTGAAGTGGCTGTCCAACCACTTGACTGTTGAGCCTGACATATTCATCATGGGTTCTGGATAGCTGATATTTTATTTATTTTTTTGAGTGCTTTCTCTGTATCTTCGATTTGCCCTCGCTGTCTATGGCTCACTTTCTACACACTGACTGTAGAAATAATCTGTCAAACACACTGATACTTAATAGATGCCTCTGGAATGTTACAGAATAGTCACAGACATGTGGTAGCAAAGGTGCTCCCTGGGCTCTTTGAGCTTTCCTTTCATGCCATTACGAGCAGTCAGAGAAAGACGAGACTCTCCCTTACCGTTCCCCTGTGTATCCTGGACTGCAATGACATTGGCCTGTGGCAGCATCACACGTCCCTCCATTATGGCACTGACATTCTTGTGAACAGTTCTTTCCGAAGCGACCCTCGGGGCAAGGCTGACCACACACTGTGCCCTGCATTCAAAGAGACTTGGAAAATTACATGGGCCTCCAGCCAGAGAAGAGCCAAAGGAGGAGGGAAAGAAGAGAGGAAACAGAAAGGGAGGAAGGTATAGGGGAACAGGGCTGCAAGAGAATTAGATGAAGAGGATTTTAGAACACATGCACTCCATTCATCATCTTAAAAATGTTAGAATTTTTAAATGGACTTACTTACCGGGTAAGCCTATATCTCAAGCTATGTTCAAAGGTGGCAGAATAATCTTAAGAAATACCCATATTAAAAAACTGAAGTTTAAGATAAAGTCACATGAAATTATTACGGTAACCTAAGGAAATTATAAATCCTCCTAAGCGTTCCTCCTTGTGTCCTTACGTGTACGATAAGTCAACAATACTCACTGAGCATCCATTACAGAAACTGCAACATCTGGTGCAAATGGAATATCCAAACGCTTTACCATATGTTCCAAAGGAAATATATATGATCATTGGTTTTATGTCTTATAAGGTACAATGGAGCATGAGACGGAAATTTTGTGTACCTGAATTAACAGTAACATCGCCTAAGACAGTAGTCCTGTAAGAATGAACCTAGACATTTTATTTCAGAAGAAAAACACTTTTATTTTCAGCAGGTTGAAAAAACATTGCTGGGCCAAGATCAATAGGAAAGTTTATTTCCTGGGAAGAAAAATCAAGGGAGTAACTTGGACGTGTCTCCTCACCCTAGAGGCTGTCCATCTAGTCAGGCAGTGTCGTTATATTTATTCCAATCCTATGTTTATAAGAATAAGTACCGATAAGTCAATGAAAGACTCTATGATTTTCCTACTTCACTTGGCTATATAACCCGGGCTTATAGCTTATCATCTGTTTATTGGAGTTATTGTGAGAACAAACAACATATCCCAAATAACAGGGATTTTTAAACTGTTTTTTTAACTGTTGCAAGCTGTTGCTTTGTCCTCCTTCTCTCTAAAAAAAGGCAGACTGTGGGCACTCTGAAATTGGAGGCTAGCGAACACCAGATGGTTTTGTAAATGTTTATTCTGGATAGCGTAAGAAAATACATTTCCTCTAACTCCTGGCTACCCACAAAGGCAGTTGGTGTGCTAATTAAGTCTCCTCTGGTGGTTTCTAGCTATCTACAAACAGGGAAAGTTCTTCCACAGACTCTTGGAACAGAAAAAGCCTTTGAGAGATGATTCAAATCGACGCCTCACTGAGAATCATCTACCCATCAGGCATAGAGCTAAGCTCTGAGAATCAAAGATAAGGTCACAACCTTTAATTTGTTCGCAGTGTGGTGGGGGGATAGATGCAAAAATAGCTCGAATCCCTCCATTCTAGCACAACTATCAACATGCCTCAAAAAATAGTGTGCCAAGGGTCAATCTGTGGTAAGCAGGAGTTCTGGTGAAAATTTTCATTCTCTTGGGGACTGACTCTAGCCACATCTGTAACGGTCCCACATCAGCTTCAGAGATGCTGTTGAAATATTGTTTATGAATAAAGATTAATGTGAGCAAAGAGCTTTAAGAAAGACATTATTCTTAGAAGTTGAAATACATACATGTGTATGTGTAAAAGGGATATATACATTCATCTTTGCAAAGCACCTAAACAGACGGCACAAATAAAATGTTGTGAAGAGAAGTATAAATTAGAATCTCAGCTATGCAGATTGAGAAATGGCCTGCAGCATTCGATAAGAAACTTCTATCAAGGTAGGGAGCCCAGAATATAGAGAAAGTGGTGGAGGGGAGGTTCCACTGGGCTGATGGATCCTTCCACCTAGTTACTGGGACTCACAATCCAAGCCTGTGATTGCCACTATCCCACACCATACGCACCCCAATCAAGAAGAAAGCTTCAGTCTCAAGATGAGCACTGTCTATACAACAGTACTAAGAGTAGAATGCCTACAGCTCTTTATCCAAACAACATGGAGCTCTCTGGACACTCTGGTACCCCAACAAAACCCTTCCCTTGCCAAGGACCAAACAATGGCCAACATGGCAAAAGGCTGCGCACAAGAAATGAAGAAGAGAAGGAGTCAAAGATACTTCAGTAATTCTACCTTGAGCAACTAAGAAAGAAATGCCAGCTTTAACTAAAATTTTTAAAAATCCAAAAAGAAGTAGCCTTAAGAAAGGCTTGGGTGTATGACAAGTTTGCTTCTATTAACACTGACTTTGATGGGCTTGTACTACTCAATAGCACCTTGTTCACCCCATCATCAGGCACTCAATAAAAGGCCCCCTCAGTCTTACTCCATTGTTTCATGGAGTTTCTCCAGGCTCTGCCTCTAGAACCAGACCTTGTCTCATCTGCTTACCTTTCTAACTCTCACCTTGGGTCTGATATTTCTTTTCCACTTATCTCTGTGGCCCTCACATCTTGAGTTCTCCCTTTATTCCCATGATTCTTACTCCAGTTCTCCTTTGCTTCAGGACTACAACAAGGGCATTAGTGGACCCATTCCATCCCAGATTTGGCTCCTAAGGCTCCAGCTTGGGTGAAGCCCCATCAGATAGTGGCTTCACATTCTACAGGTCATTTAGTTTGGGGGTCTAATAGGATAGTGACAGATACATGTCTGGACTCAGGTGAGAGAAGGTCAAGATTTAGAAAAATTACAGGATGACTGTTAAAGCCATGGATCTGGGTGAGATTTCCAGGGAAGATCCACAGTGAGAAAGGAGAAGAAGGATAAGACCAAAACCTAGGAAATACTGTAATAAAGCAGTATGTAGAAGAAAGGGGTTAGGAAAAGAGATCTTCAGTAACAGAGGAAGAGGGTTAGCAGAGACAAGGACAGAAAGATTATGAAAGAGGGAGGCAGGTGGGCAACAGGGTCATATGCTTTGGTGATATCAAGCGGCATGAGAACAGAAGGGTCATCACTGGATTTGGTAATTAGGAAGTCTGTTATGACCCTACAAACTCAGTTTCACTACAGCTCCTGGAGATAGCAGGTGATAGTGAAGTAAACTGCTCTCTTAAATTTTGTTTGTTAATGAAGGAAACAGACATTGGTCATTCACTCCTGTGCCTTCAGGCAGATGTACGCACGAACCACTGCAAGTAACGATCAGTATCATTCCCAGGTTTCGTAAAAATCTGGTCCGCAAATCAGCTTTGACATTGAGTGTGTCACATAACTACATGAAGAAAGCGTGACACAGGTCAAAGTTTGGGCAATGTGGTGAGTTGCGGCTACTCTTGGATTTTCATACGAAAGGTTTTGAGAAGCTCTGTAATACTTGGTAAATGGGTTCACCTCAATGTGTCTCTGGATGTACATGACCAGATAATTTTTTCACATAACACTTACTCCATTGAGAATAATGTTCTCAAAGAACAATAGTGATCCATGGAATTTAATTATAAAAATAATTACAGACATAGTTCATTTTATTCTGCTTTGCTTTATTGTGCTTCACAGATATGTTGTTTTTTGTTTTTTAAACAAATTGAGGGTCTGTGACAATCCTGCATTGAGCATGTCCACTGGCGCCATTTTTCTAACAACATTTATTCCTTTCATGTACCTGAGTCGTATTTTGGTAATTCTTGGCGATATTTGAAAAGCATTTTCATTAATATTATGTTCGTTGTGGTGATCTGTGATCAGTGATCTCTGATGTTACTACTGTAATTGTTTTGGTATTTGGTTTTTTAGACATAAGGCCATCGTACTCTTCATAAACTACAGTATAGTATAAAACAACATTTATGTGCAGGAGGAAACCAAAAAATTCATTTGACTCACTTTATTGTGATAGTCACTTGATTGCAGAGGTCTGGAACCAAACCCAAAGTACCCCCAAGGTACACCTATATTTAGATACCTCCAATATTTGACAGCATTGTCGGACGTACGTGAGATAAGGTATTTCCTCTTTTTCGTCCTGAGGGAAAGTGCAGGACAGATGGCCGCTGTGTTTTCCATGAGGACCCTTAGTGCACGTCAAGATTTAATCACCTTCTACCTGAAGATGGACTGAAGGATACCAGCTTTGAAAACGGTCAGCTATCTCCAATTCTGCAATCTTTAACCATCAGTGTAACTTTCGTTTGTGCTAAGGCCCTCTATGTGCATTTGCACTTGAGTATCCTAGAACATGTGACTTTGGGAAGGGAGGAAGAGAGCTTACCAGCCAGCCAGGAGGACAAGAGCATTCTCCAGTGACGTGATGACAGACGCCTCCATTTTGGCAGGGGCATCTCTGCTCACACTGTGGACCATGCTTGCCAGGGGGACAAAGATCCTCACAGCTGAGGAATTGATGTGTGACAAAAGACATCGTTATTTCCCCAATCAGACAACCCTCAGGTTCACAGACACAACAGGCCCCAGGGGCCCTAAAACAGACAAGCTTTCTCTGCTCCACATTCTTCATTTCATTAACATCAAAGCATTAATCATATTGGCTGGAAAGATGTTTGAGGGGTGGCCTAGACCTTTCCTTTCTTTTGGGGTATTTTCTAATGAAACTATTTCAATTTGAAGAGAATGTGTCCCATCTGAGAGGGCCAAGGATGACTCTTCTCAGCCAAACACTCCTTGGTGACAGGAGCTTTCCATGTAACTATTATAAAGCCCCTGTGTTGCGTCTGAAGTCTGCTTTTGATTGTGGGTTTATTCCAACCTCAGAGGAGATTGAAACGTTTGCACATCCCCTGCTCTGTACACATATTCTTCATAATCAATTTTCAGCATTCTCTTCTTGAGACTCATCATTTTCCGTGCCCTTGACCCCCACACTTTTCCTATGAATGAACCTTCCTCTCCAAGCCGTTGATTGTCTTGTTTGCACTCTTGTAAAACTGCTCCAAGTTTTCCAAAGCCCTATGCAATTGTGGCCTTGATAAAAACCCATAAAGGCAATATTAACAATAAAGTAGTTTGAGATGATCGTTCATTCTTCTGAAAACGAGGGCTTTCTAGGCTAATGCAGTTTCTTTCTTTAGCTCTACTTTATGGCTGTTAAAACTGTTGGCAGGAAGTATTTACCTAATCAGCCACATTTTTTCAAGTTTTAGTTCTGTGATTTACAAGTGTAATTTTCTCAGTAAGGGAACAAGATTTTTCTATTCCCCCCCCCTTTTTTTTTTTGGCAAATTCTGCCTCTTATTCTGTTTGCTAATACAAGCCAACTGAAGAATGTCCTTCACACGAAATAAAGTCGTGGAGGTTAAGAAGTTGCTTCAGTTGTATCCAGAAAGAATTAAACCATCTGTGTGCACATATCTTACACTGATGTGATACATTTCTTTTACGGTCACAAAGCAACATATGTATCCACAGGCAATAAATAACCCAGATAACCTTTTATAATGGACTGCTTCTAGCATCGTCCCCTTTTTCCCTTTTCTGTGGCCCTGAACTCACCCAGCTTTATCCAGCTAATTAGTTGCCACACAGAGCAGAATAACATGGACCATTAACAATAAATGCAATTGTGGGGGAACTGAAGAAGAACCTCAAACCTGCCCCAACAACCCCCCGATATTACCACTCAATGCAACAGCCTGGTCCTCTCTATCTCTGCCCTGCTGAAAGGAAAGCATGGAAGTTGGCCCTTAGACTCTGGCTGGTCTGATGTTCAAGAGTCAAACAGTAGGACATGTCGGGGCTGTCACTGCTGATCTCCCCCTCTGTGCCCAGAGCTCCGCCCTTTTAGTGACTTCAGGCAGCAATAGAAATAGGGGCACAGGAATATGACGGTGACAGCAGCATGAATGGAGAAGGTGAGTGGACTTTGCCACGCTGTTCAGCAGCATGTCACTTACAAGGCTCCCGTGTATCCTGGTGGGCAGCGGCATTCCCCCGTGACGTGGTCACAGGTGGCTCCATTCTGACACTGGCATCGCTGGTGACAGTCATTCCCGTAGGTGCCCTGCTCACAGCGGTCCTCACAACGCCAGCCCCGGAAACCGGCCGCGCAGTGGCAAGCCCCCGTGATGGGGTTGCACAAAGCCCCGTTTTTGCACTGGCACCGGCTGCTGCAGTGGGGCCCCCAGTGATCACCATCACAGGCTGGAGGGGGAGAAACAATAGAGGGCATCACAGTACGGATGTGGGCAATGGCAAGCTCTTCAGAACAAGCTTTCCTCTGCTCTTGACAATGGCTTGATGATCCCTTCATCGCCATTCCGTGGCTGGACAGTGGGGCTTGATACCAGCCCACAGCAGTGCCTCACCAACGTGTTCAGCACTAAGTGGGCCACTTCTAGCCACTCCACTGCTGAAGCAGGGCTGCATTTTCCAGCCACATGCCTTTGCTTAGCCTGTTTCCTGCACCTGGAGTGTTGAGTTTGATGTGGCTATAGGAGGATGTAAGTAGTGCAGGGGGAGAGGAGGCCGGTTCCCCAGATGGGAAGGTTCAGCTCAGGCAAGGGCTTTAGTACACTGAGGGGGTGGACTGCATCTTGTGAATAAGGAATTGGTTGTAAAGGATTTTAAACAGTGAGAGACAATGCAGGTTTGAATCTTAGTAAGGTCAGTGGGCTATAGTCTGAGGGAGAGGCAGGGAGACAGGGCAAGAGGAATGGCAGCAGATCAGGAAGTAGGTGAGATTCAGGGGCCTGACCTCGGGCGGTGATGGTGAAGACCAAGAGGGGCCTTACAGGCTGACCCACTGTGAAGCAGACTGACCCCGCTATAGGTCTAGCCCAGAGCAATCCAAAGGAAAAGTGCTTTCAAGGTATCAGTCAAAAGATGCATGGATTGGGAGGTAATCAGAAGAGACAGAAAGCACTTAATTCCAACACTGAAATTCACTGACTTACTTCAGCAATAAGATGAACATGAAACTGAAAATAGACAGCAAAGAAAAAACAATCGGCCTGATTTCAGAGTTGTGAGATGGAGGCCAAGGTGGAGCTCTGTGCTTCCTTTCCCTCTCCCACCCTCCGTCTCCCCCACCCCTCCCTGCCCCACCCACTCACACATGCAGGAACTCAAGCATTCACTCTCTCTCTCTCCAAAAACACAAGAAACAAAACAAAACAAAAACAGGTGTATGAAACAAGTAAGACAGTAACAGAAAACATCATTTGAGAGGTAGATTTAAAAGCATAGTCCCAAGGAAAAGGAAGAGTGACTGCAATTCAAGCTGATGAGCAGGAAGAGGGGAGCAGGAAAGGAAAAATTCTCAATCCCAAACATTCTAAAAATTATAAAGGGTGATGATAAGCAAAACCAACTCTCAATATTCATTGCCTAGCCAGGTGCATATTTATTTATTAATTAGATGGTATAAAAATCACTAGGGAAGATGCGCTCTGCCTGGAGCTCTTAGGATAAACTGCTTTTATGGTTTAAAAAACAGCTTCACGTCATAAAAATTTTGTAACCTCAACAGATCGAGAATGAACTATTGAAAAAAAAAAAGAAACAAAACCAGGCACACAGTAAACAATTTATTAGACAAGCAGGATTCGTCTTCCAACAGTAGAACCCACCTTCCATTTCATAATATCAAAAGGTTTAAATGAATACTTTTGTTTTTAATCAGCATGGCTTTGTTCTCATTGGTACTTTAATAAATAAACTTTAACACAATTAAAAACAATGAGAGGATTATGGAACCTAAAGCAGATCAAGAAAGCAATTACCTAAGAACTCACAATCTTCTTTCACAGAATAAGATTATTAGTAGTGAGATTTAAGCCTCATTGTTATTCATATAGCTGCTTCTTTATTGCCAATGGGTATGGTCAAAGAATTTTTTTTCAATTACAACTCTTTCAATCTAGGACCTATTCTTTAAAAAAAAAAACAAAAACAAACTTATATTGCATGTTTCTTTAAATGCCCTCAGGTATCCCAGGTAGAGAAGAATTTCTCCTGTTTTTAAGGGACACCCAAGTAAGTTACATAGTGCTTTGCAACTTGTTCCCTGGTTCATCAATCCTGAGTAAGGAAAATCTTCATTCCATGTAAGTCAAATCCGTTATCCTAGAATCTGACAGTTTTTTCTCCTGTGTTCATCATGGTATATCTGATACGGTTCATCACTGTTGTCTGTACTATAAACGATCTTATTCCTGAAAGGTGAACGCATCCTTCACCCTGCTCCTTGCAGGCTAAATACTCCAACCCTCAATATTTTTACTTAATTTTTAAAAGTCTGTTCGATTTCACTCATTTTCTTTGCTGAACCTTCTCTAAAGTTTCCATATCCCTCTCAACTTCTGGGAACCTCAGATACTAAATGAAATACTCATTTTTTTCTTCATGTGCCATGGAAGATAAACCGATCGACACAAAACACAATCTTAGCTAATAAAACTACCTTGATAAGGACATCCAGATTGTGTCAGAAGCATTTAGAAAGCAACAGCCATGATGGGTTAGAGTTCTTTTTCTCCACTGTGACACTGGGATAAGGGTGGGCTGGAGCACACACATTTTATAGAACATGTTTTACATCAGGAGAGTAGTAGGAAGAAGTCAAGGTACTGAAGGGACAGAACTGCTCTCTCTTCCTCCTTGTGACACATTTCCACATCCCATTCAACAACTTCTCTCCCAGAAGAGCAGTCAGGCAGAGACCACTTCTATTTTCTTGGGGTTAGATAAATGCAAAAGACAAAAAAACAAAAACCCTTAAGATACCTCCTCATGACAGAAAAAAGCTCACAGCAGAAACTGATAACTCTCAGCATCAAAGAAAGTGTTTCAGGCTTTTAAGGAAATATTATCATGCCGACATGGTTAATTTCCTGGCTCTATCTAAGCACTGTGGCATGCTTTGAAGTGACAGCTTCTCTCCTTGGGGCTGTGTTTCCCTAACAGGCCACTGATACATGGGCCTCACAATATGAATACTGGGCATCAACATAAGCTGTGCTGAGGGAAAAATCCACATACAAAAGTGTACAGACAAATAAGCAGGAAGTAGACAAGTGGGACACGGAAGCCTGGCTTGAATTTAAGCATCATCGGAACTTCCTTTCCTTTCTTTGTTTGTCATATTTAACTACTGCAACATATCCATTTTTACAGCTTATCACACAAAAGCCCGATTACTCCAAACACAAGGGTATGTCGACTGTCTTGACTAGAGGCAGAACTTGTTCCTTTTGAACGTCAAGGTTGACCAGTTATCCTGAATTCATGTGCTGTGTTTGGAAAGACAGTTTGGAGACTCTGAAGTCAAATCACTTCATATCTTTCACTCAACACCTCACTCTAATCTCAAGAGGCAAGTGGTTCACTCCTGAAGAAAAAGCAACTGGGTTTGTTACTGTCACTGACAACTTTAAAAAAAAAAAAGTAGTTAATGTTAATATGGCAGTAGCTGGAATATTCTAATAGGAAAGGGTATATGAACCAACTTTTGTTTCAGATGAAACTGAAAAGAGCCTTAATGCTCATAAGGGACTCATTCTCAGCTTCTGGTTTCATCTCTCGTTGAGTTGTGCTATCAGCTAGAAATGGGCTCTAGACGCAGTATACCCAGATTCATGCAGCTGTTTCAGGGGGCAGCTTAATGAGGGTCTCAGGCAGCACAGATAGCGTGCTCTAATAAGCTCTCACAGTAAGATGGGAATAAAAGGAAGTTTAAACTACTGTGTAATATCAGAAGTATAGGGTCCACGCTACAACCCTCAGTGACAACTAGTGCAGCCCTGGATCCGCACAAGAAAATGGGCTTACCCTGGAGCCCTTACAGCTACAACCTCCAGTGACACCAGTAACCACAGGTTACATCTATGGGGTAAGTACTGAAAATTCACTCAATTTATTATCTCTCAAGGGCCTGCCATGTGCCAGCCATGGTACTAGGCTTAGAGTTCAAAGGAGAATGGTAGAACACCTGCTTCCAGAAGCTTACAGGTTATCAGCAGAGGTCTTAAGTTATTAGACAATAAAATAACCTGTGATAAACAGCAGGGTAAGGATATGATGAGGTACAACAGAAAACACAGGGATGACCCCTAACCAGTGCTGTTGAGTTGAGAAAGGCTCTCCAGCAAAAATGATGTCCAGGCTGAGACTGAAGGCAGAGTGTGCCCTATTTAGGTAAAAGTGGAGGATTTGTACACAGAAAGAGGGGCAATGGGGGGGGGCTGCAGGAGGTTCTATATTCAGAGAGGATGATACATACAACACTCACAAGGCTTTGAAATAGCAAATGCCCATGAACGCCTTCTTCTATTGCATCATGGCCACTACCATCTTCCTGTGCACAACAAAAGAAGTAAGTATAGAAATAATTAGACACGGAGAGATTCCCTCTCACTCCATCAGTACTCCCCAGTCTTCCAAGCTCAGCACAGAGCTTCTCTGTCCTTCAGGTACACTTTTTTCAGACCCAATCTGAGATGCTCTCTGAAGAAGACGTGAGTAGATATTTTCCATGAAACTCTTCTTGTACTCGGATCACAATTTTTATATATGTTTTCCTTGTTCCCTATCAAATAAACCTTAATTTCACAGGTGTTAAGACACACGGACAGCCTTTCTTGATCTCAGTCGTTGTCAGTAGAAGTTGTCACCCCACCGTGTCATGGCAGTCACCCAGTTGACTCTGATGGTTAGAAGCATTCTGATTTCAGGGATATTGAACTGGGAAAAAACTGTGCACCCTCAGTCAGGAAGTAGGGTACCAACAATGATGAGCCTGATATTTATAGTGACAGTGATAACCTCTCTCTTTTCATGAAAACCAGCACTTTGATGCACATCTATGGGAGGGCAGATTACCACATCTGTTTTAGACCTTAATCTCGAACAGTGTATCAAAAGCTCTTTAGTCATAAATTCTTATTTTGATATTTTTCCAACACAAATAAACATATGGGTGTAAACACAGTAACAATTCACAATAGTTCACAATATCAGCCCACAGACACCCATCTAAGCCTAGAGATAGATGAACTCTCGCAGTGGCCCTGTGAAATAGGTACTATTGCAGTTCCTATTTTATGGTTGAAGAAACGGAGATGCAGGTGACTTTTGCTAAAGGTACATGGGCAGTAAGCAGTGAAGCCAGACCTCCTGTCTTCAGTCTGTTTTTTAAACCACTGTATTTTACTTCCTCCAAAGCTATCATGCTGTTTATCCCAGTACTGTTTATAGTAACAAAACTGACAAAATCTAATTTTCTAGTAATAGAAGGTAAAGTAAAAAGGAATTGGTATAATCACGTAATGGAATATGATGCATCAACTAAAAGTGATATTAGAGAAGAATATTTAATGAACTTGAAAGATGTTAGCAATATCTTAATTGCAAGAAGTAGATTAAAAATGATAGGCACCATGGGATCCAATTTTAGCAATATATTAGAATGAACCAGATGAAACTGTTATTAATTTAGGTCAAAAAAGGCCAGATATCAGCAACTGTATATGGCTGAACCTAATATCTGGGGATGGAGGGGAGAAGAGAGCATGGCAAAGACAGAAAGAGAGACAGACAGACAGATAGATATTGAAAGGCTCTATGAACAAATGGTACCATTGGGAATCTCTGGGTCTTAAGAATTTGCTCGATTTTTCTTTTGTTCATTTAGATCAACCAGCTTTTCTAAATTTTCTGCAATCATTGTATATCCTTTTGGCAGTAAGACAAAAGCAAGCAGAAAAAATGGTTTTTTAAATGGTTCGATCTGCAGAGCATTTTTATTGTGCCAGGTTCTGCGCTCCATGCTTTATACACCTCTTTCTAGTCATCACAGCAATCGCAACAAGGTTGGTATCATTATCACATTCAGCATACAGAGGACATTTAAGATGAGACCATTTAGGTAAAATGTCCCCAGACACCTGGCTGGTAAGTGGTGGCATCAATATTCAAACCCAAGACTTTGTGTGAACCAAAGTCCAAGCATTTTTCATGAGGCCATCCAGTTCCTAAAGGAGTGAAATTACATATTTTGGTTAAACAGAATGCCCCACAGTTTCATCAAATATGATCTATGGAAGCAGAGCAGCAAATGTTAAGAACTTTCACTGAGCAAGCCTATGGGGTCAGCCAATGACTCAATATTTAGGGGCACTGAAAACAGGAAATTACCTCAGTCATGAGAACACAGGGCATTTCTTGAAGAGAAAATAAAATTAAAGAGATGTCAGATCTGAAGAACTTCCGTGAGTTGATAATGACTCTATGCAAACAAAAAAGCCAATAAACTCACTGTGAAAACAGCAATGATGTCATTTAGCTTTAGGAGCGCGCTGAACTGAACACTAGACCCACATGGCACATGGCCAGAGTTCAAGGTCTGTTTGGTGAACGAATGAAAATGATCAAGAACGTAAGGCACCATAACTAACTTTCGTAAGCAAACAAACCTCTCGTGACCCACTTTAAACCCCCAATCCAACTTCCCATTCAAAGGATGGGAAGAGAGTGAAGGGGTTTTAAGATACATCAAGTTTCAAACACGTGTCAGCATTATGCAGCTATTTTCTTCAAACATCACAATAACTCAAGGAGATAGCTATAATCATTCCAACATTTCCTGTGCAAAATGGACTCAGTAGATAATTTGCTCAGTCACTTAGCATTCAAGTGGCAAATGCACAGCAATCACCCAAACCCGTCAATGCCTCCAAAACTGTGATCTGGCCCGCACACCATGTGGACCATCCCAAGCAACTGATGTCCATCAGTTATGAAATCTGGTATCAGTGCACATTCACTGTATCTCCCTGATTTTCAAAGGAGAATATTCTAAGACAAAAGTCTCACAGGTGTTTGAAAAATAATTTTTTTTTGCCTAAAAGTGGTGTTTCTCAGGCTTTAAAGTGTTAAAAGCAGTGTCATCAGAATGGTTTTGATACGGAATGTCTCCACATGTCCACAGACACACACATGTTGACAAAACAAGGAATTGGAACATTCTTTGAACAAATGGCAGATAGTTTAGTAAATCTCGTGTCTTTGTGTAGAGGGAGACTAAGAAAAGGAGCACAATGAGAGATAAACAGAAATGCCAAATTGAGAGATGCTCTGGAGGAAAGAACAAGGACATGTTAATACATTGCCTCAGCCAAAACACTCCTCAACAACCAACGAAAAGGAAAGGATGAAATCATTCTTCCCTTAGATTAAGGAGTAATGTTTACCATCAAGTTCACCTTGTTACCAAAGTCATCAATCACTGGCTGGCTCAAGGAAGGGTATAATCATTTAGCATCAGACAGACTTCGGCCCAAGCCGAGCCACTGTTGCTTCATAGCCATAGAACCTTGAGCAAGTCCCCAACCTTGGTTACATTTCATTTTCTCTTTGCTACATGGGTATGGTGGAACATACTAATCACACAAAAAGTACTTGTTGGTATGTGGGACACAGCACAGATCTAGTGTACCAGAAATTTTATTTCACGGTTAGCACAGTGGAACATCCCACCCCAGGAAAAAAGAACACCCTAGAAAAACATCCTCTATCTGTACATAAAGCAAGAATAACAGCCCTGTTGCTGCTTTGTATTATTTGTTTGTCTTGCATGAATCATTCATGACAAAAAATACAACTTGGTTCTCACAATGTGAATTTCTAAAACAAATTGCCAATGCTAACTCCACAGAGTAAAAAACAAGCCCTTGTATCATCTCTTTCAACAGTTTCCATAAAGCCAACTGGAAAAAGCTCAGGCCCACAGTGAAACCCACTTGTTATGTGACATCCTATTCTTAATTGCCAGCTAAGAACTGAATTTAGCAATTTCCCCCACTTGCAGATGATCAATGTGTCTGGAAAGTAGGCTTGTATGTAAAGCCCAGAAATGTAAAAGGAGGAATTTAGAAAAAACACATGAACTCCTTAATAATCCTTCCCTTAGCATGAAGAAATAGGCCGTCATAAATAAAATCTGGAGAATCTTGCCATGTTAGTAGGCACCCATCCCACTGACTTGATTTTGCTTCAGCTTATCTATGCCCACTAAGACAGCACAAGCAACCTTGTGGACTTTAAGATGTGTTTCTAAAGCAACTGGCTCTAAATTACAGAGAACACAAAAGTGGCCAATTCTGTTGAACTTGTGTTAGGTCTAAAGAAATCTTACATGAAATGAGCAGTCCGTGTTTGGTTGTCGTTTTATTTTGGTTTTGTTTGTCTTCATTTAATACTTCTAGGATCTGAGAAGTCAAACTGCAGAACTATACGGGGTTCGAGAAGCTTGTGGATACACTTCTACCAAACACTTACAGCAGGGTAACACTGAATCTTGGAACTCAGCTTTATCATAGGGAAGGTGATGTCAGCCTGTAATACATAACTACCCTCACCAGGGTTGCTGTGAAGTGACTAAGGCTCTTAAAGTGTCCTTAACATTTAAATGTCAAGTGCCTGTTAGGATACAGCAGTCAGCTACACTGACTTGAAAATATATTTTTACGTGGTGTTTTGCTGTAATGTTCGCCATTGACTTTAAGCATAGGGAAATTTGAGACTACGAGAGAAATTAATAGGGAAGAAAATTGCAGACAAAGCACAAGTAAGTCACTTTCAGGAAAATCTCTCTACAGTGTGAGTATCTTTCAGAAGAGACCAAAATCATCTTCCACAGTCTCAAAGGATAGAAAAACATGGTTCTTCTTGAAATATACACCCTTTCTTCCTAAGCTTTGGTTCCCTCAGGGTCTTTTATCTCCCTGTGATTTCATTCCTTGTGCTTCAGGCTAACAAGGCGATGGTGTGTCATTCCCTTTGTTAATGTAGAAGAAAAGATCCCCATTCAAAACATCAAGTGCTTTAAAAATAAAACAACTCTGTAAAGCTTCTCCATCCATGGAGAAGAACAATAAAAATGTATTTTTCCAGAACCTCTGAAAGCACTAAAACCTCATGTCCTTCACATGTCAAAAACCCCACTGGAGAGCTGACAGAGTGCCAGCAGTCACTGCGGACAACCACCCAGCGCTGTTTATATTAATATTATTCAGTGGCTGAGAGAAAACCTTTATTCTTCTTTAAAAAAAAATGTTTGTTACATGAATTTTCAAAGCATGAAATGCCATTTTAGAACTTCAGTGTATGCTTATCTCAAATTATGAAGCAGTAAATAGGGCGTGAAATGTTTATTCTTTAATGTGTCTAAATATAAATGTTGATGTCTCTCAATGACAGCCTATTGATGACCCTCTTCACAGTGCGGGAAAATCTCAAGGATATACATTGTAGGCTGGGATTAAGTAAAGGATTTGGGGGGATTACATTTCTTCACCGAAGTCAAAAGACTAGTAAGAACCAGGAGACACTGCAAGGTGTCTTGCTTTATCAAGTCTTGTCGTGTTTTCGTTCTTTTGCTCATGTATTTTTCAGTAAGAATGTATTAAGCATCTTCTGTGGCGACTAAGTTCAGTTTGTTGAGCATGTACTACTTGCTCCTGCCTGACATGATCTACAGCCAAGTTTCTTTATCTCCCGGGAGAGACTGGTCCACAGTAAGACTCATCACAAAGCAACATGCTAACTGTTGCAGTACACGGGACGCTCGAAGAACACAGAGGGTCTATGTTACATGTACTGCAACTTTGGGCAGAGGAGAGAAGGGATGGGGAGAAGGCTTCCAGGTGAGGTGTGGCTTCAGGTGAGCACCACAGGCTAAGTATTCGGGACCACCACTGTGCAACTAATTATTTTCATTCTGGATGTGAGGGACCAAAGGGTGGAAGCCTTAAATGTTTGCTTAAAATCCCACAGTAAGGAAACTAGGCCCCCAAACCCTCAATGCTACCTGGATGGTCTGAAAAATTGAATACAGGTTTCTTGGGAAAAAAAGTTTCTTTTTTTTAACTATAGGAGACTACAAGTAATACTATAATAAAGGTCTGTGTACACACAACCTAGAATTAACGGTTGTGGACATTCCATCACCTTGGCTTCATCGTTTGATGCAAGAAATAAAACATGGCAGGGTAAGTCCCCTTTGTCTTCTTATGCCTGGCTCCCAGCTCTTTCCATTACTCCCTCCTCAGAGGTAACTGCCATCATGATTTTAATGTGCATCCTTCTAGTCTGTGTGTATCCAGAAATAATACATTGTATAATTTTATGTATTCATTAGTTTAATATAAAATGTATATATCATTGTGCATCTTGCCTTTTCCACAAAATATTATGATAATGAGATCTATTCATATTGCTACATCTGTTAATATAGTGGAACATTATGTATCAGTTTATAGGAATGAATGGCTACACAGCATTCCTCTATATTAACAGCCTCTAATAAATTTATCTTTTCCCTTATTCATGGCCATTTTCAGTTGTTGCCAAACTTCCACTATTATAAAGATGCAAAGAATATATCCCCCAGTACCTGAGAGCAAAGGTTTCTGCAAGGTATGTGGGCAAATTATAAAGAAGAAGAAGAAAAATTCCTGGATCATATGGTGAACGCAAATTAAAATTTTACTCTAGAGACAGAAAAATTGCTGTCTGAAGTTACTCTGCCAAAAAACCCCCATGAGAGCAGTGTATGAAATCTTCCTTTCACATCCTTGCCAACACATGGTATTGTCAGACTTCCTAACTTTTGCCAATGTGATGGCAAAAAATGACATCTTGTTCATATACTATGCATGTCACTGATTATTACAAAGAAAAGCATATTCTCATATGCTTATCAGCCAATCAGGTTTCCTTGCCTCTAAATTATTTTATTGCATCCTTTGCCTATTCTAAAGTTGAGGGGTTTTTTTCTTATTTATTTGTGGAAATTCTTTACAAATTCTATATACTGATCATTTGTTTTATGTATTGCAAAAATCTTTTCCCATTCTTGCTTCTCTTTTAACTTTCCTTATGATATCTTCTGTCTTGAAGTTTTTAACTTTGATGTGGTCTAAGTATTTCAAGCACTGATTTATAACATGGATAAATTTGATTTACATAATACTAATTTTATAACATAAGGTTCTTTTTTTTTTTTAAGTGGCTGCTTCTGTTTAATGTATGAACAAAATTTCACAGTTACATACCAACATCCAGTTCAAATCAGTTCCATTACAATTTAAACTTTGGCAGTTACTTCCCCCAGCTTTGTGTAACAGTAGTGAGTTGAAACTTTAGGTTTTCACGGAATTTTAAGATGATCCCATCATTTATGGTCCAAGAGCTACGCTCTTGCAACCTCTTCTACTCACTCTATTGGAATAGTCTTTATCATTTTATTACTTTCTACACCTTTTTAAAAGTTTTATACACGGCAAACATGATTAATTTCCTCCAGTATATAGGTGCAAATATTCGAACTTTTAAAAATCAATAAGGTTGCTGGGGTGCCTGGGTGACTCAGTCAGTTAAGTGTCTGACTTCAGCTCAGGTCATGATCTCGGGGTCCTGGGATCAAGCCCCGCATGGGGCTCCCTGCTCAGCAAGGAGTCTGCTTCTCCGTCTGCCCCCCCCACTCATACTCTCTCTCTCTTTCTCAAATAAATAAATAAAATATTCAAAAGAAGAAGAAAATAATAATAAAAATCACTGAGGTTATCAACAAATTAAAAGATATTTTGACCAAAGAAGGAAAAACAGTGATTAGCCCTTTTTCTTGTGTTCCCTGAAGAAACTTTCAAGTGTTTTAAAAAAGTCTCTGATACAATTGCAAACATAAGAAATCAGATATAATCATGAAAATACCGGACTATATAATATACCACAGCACTTAATTTCATCCAATTAACAGCATACGATGAAATGGATGTAGCTCTAGTAAAACCAGGTATTAACCTACCTGATTTCACAGGTTGGATAGCAAATGAGGCTCCAGGACCACCTAATACATATCATTATTTTACTCTTAGCAGAACAGCCAGGAAGCACATTTTGTTGTCAGAAAACAGTTGCTATGTGATTTGGAATAATTTGTAGTCTTAATTTCTTTGCCTAGTTTCTTACTGTTCATGCTCCATTTTGACACAACTTTAACAGCTAAGTGCTACACTGTCATATGAAATTTCCACCCTGAGAAGCAATATGGAGAAGTTTAGATGGCAGAACTGTTAAGCATTCCCCATTCAAATGAGGGTTGAATTTCAAACACCTTTCTTAGTCTTGGGGCCACCATGTCAGAAGCCTCTCCCCTCTACAAGTAATAACCTTAAAGTTTATTACGGTAACTTTCCCTGTCTCGAGGGTAAAGAGCTCCTGCATCCACATTTCCTCAAAGTTCATGGGAAACCCTGTCTAACATATCTCACCTGGTTTCTAACAATTTCATTGCAGCTGCCCATTTATGGACGAAGAATCTTCTGCTAAGTCACCAAGGAAGAACGGGCCCCCAGTACACATAGCCAAGGTCAATACAAGAGCCACACGAGGCTGAGCTACCTCAAGGTCGCTGAAGGAAAGACTCTAGGTCATACCCTTTCTCTAGAAGATCTATGACTTCTTCCTTCTTAACTTCTCTGGATACTTTGCTTCTATGTTTGTGCACATACTTCCAAGCCCTCTGTTCAGCTGAAACCTCCTTGAACAAAGAGGAAGAGTCTTATTCATCTCTCATGGCTCATTTTTATATCCATGACTGTTCCTGGAACACTGATGCCTTCATTCCTTCCTTCCACAAATATGTATTGAGCACTGTGCTGGACATTAAGTGAATAAATTAGCTAGATAGCAGTGAAAAAAAAAAACAGACAAAATTTTATGGGGCCTACCTCCTAGAAGGAAAAACAGAGCAAAAGCAAAAGCAAAAAACAAAATATTTTCAAATAGTGCCATAATAAAGTTAAAAAGGAGATGCAATCCAGAATAATGGAGAATACTCTTTATGTGTAAAGGCTGGAGCAAGCCTCTCATGGTAGTGGTGGTTAGGCTGAGACCTGAGTGACCTAGGGAAGCCAGCCACGTCAAGATCTAGGGAGAAGTGTATACCAGGCTGCAGAAAGACCAAGTGCAAAGACAATAAAGGAACCAGCGTGTCCCTTGAGAGGAAGGCAGAAGTTGTGGGCAGTGTGATACCCAGAACAGGAATGGATGACAAGGGACTGGGGAGATAGGATGACACAGGTCAAAAAGGGCTTTGGAGATTATTCTATCATGGGAAATACTGGGGAGTTCAGAAGAGGGATCAGTATTTACAGTTTTCCAAGGTCACTCTGGTTTCACTGCAGAGAACGGATCCCAGTGGGGCCCAATGAGAGGCAGCAGCAGGGAGAATCTTGAGATCACCGACTAAAAGTGAGTAGCGATGCGGAGGAGAGGTAGCAGCAGAGATGGTGAGAAAAGCTTAGATTTTGTTTTATTTTGAGGTTGAACCAAGATTTTCTGATTAATAGATGCAGGCGGATATTTACACCCAGTGAAAAAAGAAAAAGGAAAAGCAGACAAATGAATAAATGATGTGGAGCGGAGTTAATGACATGACAGCCCAGCCTGGTGTTTACAGCCACCGCATTGAGAACTGACTGGTGCGAGGAACAGAAACGTCTACAGTGTTCTCACTATGCCAGAAGCAACATAAACCAGACATGAATTCATCTGGGAAGGACATCCAGGGTCAGAGGTTGGGAATAATGCAGAAAACTACGCCGGGGCTCTGTCTGGGGAGCCACCTGACAAGCGACTGTGGACAGAGGGAGGCTTCTGCTAAAGAAGGGGGTGGCCCCCAGGACTAAAGAAGATGCCCACAATGAGCCTTCCCATCTGCTGTCCGGTCCGAACGCTGCACTGACTTGAAGAAGTCTGGGGGGAGCCATGTTTGTCACATAAGGAATTGCAAGGAAGGACCATTTACTGAGCCAGGCACGGTGCTGAGCACGTAACAGGTACGGCGTCAGTCAATCCTCATGAGCATATGAAGTTAGATACTCTTAACCTTATTGAAGCAGGGGGACAATGAGACCCAGAAACAGCACAGAAAGGATTGCAGCCAGGACCCTTGCAATTCAGCTCCAACATGGGGTTTAGAGGAAGCAGGTGGAAGAGGTTCTCTGGTCCTCCAGAGAGAAACCAAGGGTTTCAGACTCCTTTAGAAAGGCAACATTCAGCAGCTTGTGTTTGCGACCTCTATCAAAACATTTGGGCAGTCCATCAGTGAAATTGCCTTCAGGCAGGTGGGATGAACCATTCCCAGCTCAGTCCTTCCCACCTATCATCAATGCCCTGCACCCCCCCTCAGGGACCCCAAATGATTTTACTCTTATTCTTGCTGCTTCATCAACCTGATTTCTCAAGTAATTCTGACAGCGCGATGGGTATGTTAATGACTCGCTGTGAGGACTGGGTTCTGAGTGTCTTCTCTTGCCAGACACCATTGATCCAGCTGTTGTGTCCAGTCAATAGAGCTTTACAGCGGACCTTGCCGGGGAATAAGTCAGCTTTTTGTGCCTTATGATTTCTGGCTTGTAATATCCTTCAAATGGATTCCCCGATTGGAATATCCTGCAGGCAAAGTCTTATTACTTACTCTGCGCTGCGCAGCGTGCCTGCTTTATATAAAAGGTTATCAGTGTTCCTAATGTTGTACCGGAAAATGTTTCAACTTGTCTTGCCTTCCAGGCATATTTTTACTACCTCCAAGTACATTTAACCAGAAACGCTACTGGTGACTAAAGAAGCCCCAGTATGGAATTTTTTAAACCAAAATTAATTTCCATGTTTGCCTCTACTTGGTGCTAAAGTCAAAAGCCTGCAGGACACGCTATTGAAAGCTATTTGCTGGCTGCTGGTTGATTTAGGACTCCCCCTTGCATTCTGGAAGTGCCCTATAGCCAGAGGAGGAATATATTTCTTTATAGATGTTTAGAAAATCATAAACAGGATTATATAGGTTGAGAGAACAAATGTGTTACTGCTACTCATACAGAAGGTTTAAAGGGTTTCCAACACAAAGAAAGGTCTCAGGGACTGCATACATGTATCTACTAGAGTAAACCACACATAGACTCACAGGGTGGAAAGGAATCGTAAATATAACTGGCCCAACAGTCTTCACAGTACAAATGAAGAAATTAAAAACTACAAATGAGTTCATCCAAATGGGTGCCATTTAAAATTCATCGTCTCTGAGAGTGTGCCCTCGATATCTCTCAGGATATTCATTCTAACATTTGTCTGGGGCTGTCAGGCCCTGCCCCCTGCTCTCATTCCCCTCAAGGTCACAGACCCTGGACACTTTCACCAAGCCTCCCTTCCAACTGCAGGAGGCACCGTACCTTCGTGGTTAAAATGACTGTCTGTGAAGGGGACACGAGTGTGTCTCCACCATTCAGCAGATGTTGAAACTCAGGCAAGTCATTTAATTAATTGTTCTGCACCTCTCTTTCCTCATCCATAAAATTGGATCAAGAATTGCAACCATCTCACTGTCTGCCATGAGTTTAATGTAACATCTATCAAACCCTTACAGTGATGCTGGCATGTACTAAGGGCTCATTTAAGCAGAACTATTACTGTCATTGTCGTCATCAGCATGACCCATCTCCTGCTCCCCTTAGGTTCAGCAGACTGTCTCCACTCCCAGTTTACCAAGAGAAGAAAGTCATCAGATATGAACTCCCTCGAGTTCTCCTTGCCTTTGCCCACTAGCGCCCGGATACTAGTAACCTCTTGACATCCTGCTGGCCACTCTTTCCTCCTCCTGCCGTATCCAATTCTCACTCCCATACCCAGCTCCATTTTTGGCTTTCTCCGTCCACCTCTTCTGCCCAGAGTGTTCTCTTCCTCAGGATGAGACACTTGCACTTCTGTCTACTGTCCTCAAGCTGAGGGCTCTGGGAGGCTCCCACAGATCCACACACGTTTCCTTATCACCAGCATCCAATACAGTTCCTGGCTTACAATAATCACTCAATGAAAATTCACACCATGAACACGTGAATGACCTTCACAGAATCATACAGTTCATTCAATCTAATTAAATGAAAGAAGCATTTACTCCACTCCAACCACATGCCAGCCACAATGGAGGCTAACAAGATTGATAACACAGAGCGCCTGCCTTCCCCGGGTTGTTTATCATCCCCTGAAGGAGGAAGAGGAATAGGGGATTGATGGTGGGATGGAGAGATTGATGGGGGGAGGAAGAGAGAGAGCATGGAAGAGGAGGGAAGAGAGAGATGAAGGTAGGCTAGATTAATGGCAGATAGGCTAGGGTATGCATTAGGTTGCCAATAAAAGTAAAATACGAGTGTGTTTTTTAAAAAAATCATTTAATCAAATTTAAAAAGAAGCAATATGTCTGAGTTTAGTGAAATAAATCATGATTTAACTCCAGGGGAACAAACTTTGTACAGTCCTCTGACACACCTGGTTTTTTTATACAGAGAATACATTGAGACCCAGGAAGACTGACTGTATATCAAACACAGGAATCCTTCCCTCCATGGACAAGGTAAACAGTCAAATCAAATCTCCAAGGGAAGTCTTTGCAACCCTGCACACGTGAAGGGAACTGTTAGTCTGTTTTTCTCCCACGTATATTAGGAAAGGGAAAAAAAACAAACAAACAGAGAGATAGCTGTGTGTGACAGTTAACGATTTATTTTCATCTGCTCATTTTAGGCTCTTAATGTAAATAAAAGGAGTTACTTTTCTGCCTGGAGTGAATGGTCCCTATTATCAGGCAGAAATTGGGCTGCTGCCACACAGCAGGAAAAAGGAGAACTATGTCCGAAAGCCAAGAGAGTCTGTGCGTTTCTAAGAAGTACTTCCATGCCCAGAAGTAAAAGGTCAACAGACAACAAAGTTGCAGCAAGGTTTTCCACAGTGGTTCCAGGGCTAGACAGGGCAGGCGGCTTCTCCAGCCCCAGCTCCTGCCACGCAAGCACAGAGGGAGGGGCTTCTCCAGCACCCAGTGGCGGAGCACCTACATCTTGCATAGTGCCCAGTTCCTGCAACAGAACCAGCTTCTCCATCCCAGCTCTGGGCTTCTGCAGCACGGACAGCTTCTCAGCACCCAGCTCCTCCACCAGCAGGAAAGCAGAATTGGCTAGCAGCACCCATCAGCCAGCAGCTTCCCCTGGCAACACTCTGGGGCTTTTTTGTAGCAGGGTACTTCTGGTCAGACACTTCTCCATGAACAGCTTTCCGAAACACCCTCTAAGGCAGATTTCTAGCAAGTTCCAGAGGGCAGATGTCCATCAGCTTCTGCGAGAGCAGTACTACGCAGCCCCTCGCCATTCAGTGAGCTGTGGTGTGCCTTCTCTAACGATGTCTGGATCACAGCCCTAGTGGGGATTCCTTTTGGGCATCCTATCTCAGCCCTGGAAGTAGCCTGCTCCTTACATCTGCTCTTCCTGTGTTCTTTCAAGTGCTCTATGAATTCTACTAACCAAGTCTTCATTACTCCAATCCCCTGGTACAGTTAATAATTGTTCATCAACTCTCCCTGTCCAAGTTACTATGTGTCCCAGCATAGTATAAATGAGCATACCTGGCAAGATTCTCCTTTCCAAATGCCATATTCCAATGGCAGTCTAGGGTTGAGGCAGAAAAACACAACATGGCTTTGGAGTATCCTATAGTACTAGTAAGGAAGGAGGTGTTCAACAAACAAAACAAACAGACAAAAACCAAACAGACAAAAAAAAGGATGGGGCACATCAAAAGGACATAGGAGTGACCTGAAATAACTCCCCATCTCCAAAGCAGGAACAATTTGAACAACACAATCACATACTACTGCCTTATAACCCCAAATTTCATATAAATATCTATGAGTCTCTATTGACACAAAGGTTGAATAAGTGGGAGAAAGACAAATAAATCTTCCTTACAGAAGAATTCCAAATTAACATATGTAGGGACTCCCCCTCAAAGACATGAACATAATTCCTGCCCTTCTCCCTTGAGGGTGGGCTAGACTTAGACTCGCTTCCAAAGAATAGATTAGGAAAAGGGAGGATAGTAACTTTATGTGGAGAATCATGGTGTACACTATGCATCAGCAAATGATGAAGGTTAACCAAGTGATGACATCATCAGTGATGTTACACCAACATTATGACACCCGATATGATGTGATGAGCAGGGTGCTGTAGCTCTCTGGTATTCTTTTCAAAACTCAGAGCCCTAGTCTAATCATGGGGAAAAACACTAGACAAATACAGTGCAGGAGACCTTCTACAGGATACCTGGCCAGCACTCCTCAAGACTGTCAAGGTTAGGAAAAGCCAAAGATGGAAATTGTCACGGACCTTAGGAGACTGGGCAAACATGACAATGAAATGCAATAAGGTGCCCTGGATTGGATCCTGGAACAGATAAAGGACATTAATGGAAAAAACAATGAAATCCAAGGTCTGAAGCTTAATTAATAGTAACGTACTAATGTTGGTTTCTCAAATTGACAAACTAATGGTAAGACATTACCAAGGGGAAAACTGGATGCAGGAACACGGTAACTCTCTGCTGTCTTTGCAACTTTTCTGTAAATCTAAAATTGGTCCTAAATAAAACGTTTGCCTTAAAAATATTTATTGTGGTTTCTATCTCCTGATGGGACCCTGACTGATGCAAGCACCTAGTCCGATTATCAAGGCAATCATTCTAGGAACCTAACAAACATCATCCGATGTCTTCATAACCATAGCCAGAGAGAGCGGGAACAAAGAAAAGGAATCCGTGGAAGTAAGTTCATTTATTTTTTTAAAGATTTATTTGGAGGGGGGGGCAGAGGGAGAGAGAATCTCAAGCAGACTCCCCCTGCTGAACGCAAAATCTGATGCGGGGCTTGATCCAGGACCTGAGACAAAAATCAAGAGTCAGACGCTTAACTTACTGTGCCACCCAGGGGCCCCAAACTGAGGTCATTTAAACTGTGCTACCCAGTAGATTACTCAGGCCTACATTTTGTTTCAAGAACTACTTGCTTAGAGTAATTAAATGACACACCTTCTAACGAGTGATCTTAGAGGAAGTGCTGCAGACAAAGCCCAGGTAACCACACCCAGGACTCCAGCTCAGAACAGCATTTTCTTAGGTTAGTTTAAAAAAAAGTTGTCAGAGGGGCGCGTGAGTGGCAGTGTCGTTAAGCATCTGCCTTCAGCTCAGGGCGTGATCCTGGCGTTATGGGATCGAGCCCCACATCAGGCTCCTCTGCTGTGAAGCCTGCTTTCCTCTCCCACTCCCCCCTGCTTGTGTTCCCTCTCTCGCTGGCTGTCTCTGTCAAATAAATAAATAAAATATTTTTAAAAAAAAAGTTGTCAGAAATGTTTTTCTCGGAGCGTCTTTAAAGACCTCAGCTATCTGCCCATTTTTGTTTATGCTTTTGGTCATTATAGAGCCAAAACAGGAGTTGTAAAGAAGAGACTAAAGATTGCATCAGTATCATATTCTGGGATGGAAAGAACATGTGTCCTCAGAATTCTAGAGGCTTCCTTCGAAAATCAGTAAACTCCAAAAGCAAGCAACAAGTTATTTTCTAGAAAGCCTAAACTCCAAAATAAAGCAACAGTTTGTTTTCTAGAAGGCCTGAATCAGTTCTGGAGAGTCTGAAACTCATGTAGCCTTTTGTTTTCTTCACACAAACACTCATCAGTCTGATCTCTCAGCTGGAGGCAGGCTGTGGTCCTTCGGACACTAACTCTGAATACGGCTGCAACTATTCTATCCCACAGCATACTTGCCCTGGAATTAGGAACAAACCTCACTTTTCAAATGAAGAATACATCCACTTCTTTCATTTCCACCAGTTGAAAGAATAATGTTATTTTTTTTTTCAAAATGTGTAGGCACAACTGATCTTTAAGCTGGAAAAGTTAATGAAAGCGACTTTGCATTTGAGGTCAGTCGGCCAGAAAGATGGCTGTGAGCCAAATCCCACATCCCAAACATTTTGCCTCCACAGCATGTGAACAAACTGCCCACTCTCCTCCTGATCTTCAGCAGAAGCAAAACAAAACCCTGCAAGACAGTTATCCATTGGAATTGGAAGCCTTTCAGGGGCAGAAAGACACACACACACACACACACACACACACACACACTCCCTGTTTAAGACACAATAAAAAGTCTCTTTCACACAGAATGTTCTGTGCACAGGCAGCACAAGGACTACCCCAGGAGATGCTGTTTTAGGGACAGCCAAGAGATCACAAGCCTAAAACAAGCAGTTCTTATAAGATACACAGTAATCTCCCCAATTCCAAATATAAGCAAGAGAGAATTCTTAAAACCGGTTTATCTCAACGGCTTGAAATCCCTTTGGGACGAGTTTTGGAAAATTGTGCAGTAGAAATGAGGATGAATTTGTGTTGTCATGAGATCCTGCTGATTTTTAGAACTATGATTTCCTTTCTCTCAATGTAACATTTCATGCATTAAAATTCAGTGGCACTTGGACTCCCCCTCCCATTTTTCAAAGCAAAAAGCAGCACGAAGGAACAGGAAGTATCCACAATTACACGCACAGCAACGAGTTAGCCAGAAAACTTCAGTTTTAACTGTGAAATTCAGAAAAGCAACTGTATTACATGACATTCCACTGCTTAATCCTCTTAATAAAGAATACGAGGTTTTAAGTACAAGCTGTTTACAGTCCAAAATAACATTATGTTATATTTTAATTGTAACATAATGGAGACAAATGACATAGCATATCATAATTTGATTTAATATCAAAATGTTCATGAATTTTCAGTTATTACCAATATTTTCCCCCCATGTTTTCTGAGTGAGTACTCATTATTTGCATCTCAGAATTCAGAGGTAAATAAATATATTAAGCATTGAAAATATCAATTTTACTTCTGACTTAAAGCCAACAGGTGATACATTTTAATCACTGAGGAAGACGCTAGATAAATCAACCCGTAAACACAGCAGTTAGGATAGAATAGTTATGTAACCGCAAAACTGCTTTACTGAACTAAGGTACCTCAAACTCTGGAAAACATATTCATATTTACAGATGTATCAGCATCAGATTATTGAAATTGCTTTCTTTCCAAGTACTTTTCTTTATCCTCAATTAACAACAGCTCCATATATAACACATACACTAATTGAAAAGAAACTGTATTCCAAGCTGCACTGGGAATCCACACCATATTCTGTACAGGGAGCAAAAAGGAAACCAGTGGTTCAGGATAATCTGCGGACAAGGGAGCCCATACCGCAAAAACACGTGGAGACAGACAAGAACAGGTGGAAACTTACCACTGGAGCAGTTGGTCCCACCCCAGCCAGGCTCACACTGACAGGTGTTTGGAGCAATGCAGCGACCGTGGACACATTTATCAGCACAGTGGGCTGTCAGAGAGAAAATCAATCAAATAAGGAAAGTTGGCACAAGAAAAAAAAAAAACCAACAACACAGCTGTTTCACATCCCAGTCTCAAGTATCACTTAAAAACAACATGCATGCTTGATAATTTCCTTCAATCCATTCCTTGGCCCTTTCCTAGTCTGCTATGCGACCAAACAATTCCCCTTCTTATTTTGAGTTCTCCAAATAAATTCCTTCATTTCTACTATTTAATTCTACTTCATGCCAGATTAGGAAAGAAGTTTCAAGGAAAACTGCTTAGCCCTCATTTAAAAAAAAAATATATCAACGACTACCCAACATAACCTCTTTGTTTCAGGAGGAGCATATGGGGATGCAGTGACAAATCCCAAACGAAGCAAGATATGAAGCCTCCAGAGTGGCAGACGGAGGGTATTCCCCTCACATGATACCTTTGCTGAAAACAAAAGTCAAATTTCTTTGGGCACATGTCACTCACAACTATGACACAGCAGAACTGGACGCCCTGTTTCTATTCACAAAAATATTCAAAAAATGTCACCCAGGTTTTTAGGGAAGTAGCCAATCTCAATTTCTCTTTCATTAGTGAATATCTCAGGGGTGACTCACCCCGTGGAAGTCAGGGTTATCTTTGCAAACGCGAGTGCATGGGTCGTCTGAGGATTTCTAAAGCAAAGGACCACGACCCCATAGAAAGAAACATCAAATATATACTGTGCTGAACGTTAGCATCGCCTTTAGTGTTAGTGCCACTCGCTTTGATTAAACACTCTTTAAAGTACCTGGATATAAGAGCAATTGGGAGAACCACACAGCATAGTTGGGGGTTCCGATAGCCCAAAACTTTATGTAAGGATGGGATAAGGTATCACCTATGCTTGACAGATAAGTTTTACTAACGCATATCTTATTACAAAAGTAAAGCAAATTTACTGTCTACACGTGAAATACCAAAAAGTAAAATAAACCTATCTCTGGTTCCATCAACTCCTAACATTTCTGCTTATGTAGATACTTTCAGGAAATTTTCCTATATATTTCTCTCCTCAAGGAAAAAAAAAAAGAATCATAATATTTTTCAATTTTCCTTTCCACTTAATATAATGGTAATAATCTTCCCATATCATTAAATATTCTTTTATGTGAATTAGGCAGTGTTGTGTAAATATAATTTAGATTGTGTATATATACTGTATAGTGTATATACAGTGATATAGATATATATTTACATGTGTATATATATGCGTGTGTATAGGGGAAGGCATTTTAAATGAAAAGAAGGCAAAAAGAAGGGGTAGAAAGAAGTCAAATGGAAATGAGAAGATCTCCTTGGGTACATTGTTGGCAGCAATAGCTTTGGAAAGATACAGTCTTTGAAAACCAAACTAAGACTTTATTCTGAGAATTAACTGGGAATACTCTAATGAAATATACAGAATTATCACAATGAACCATCAGGTAGAGGATACCACAAGGCAATAAAGTGACCATAAACTTGAGGAACTAAAGGCTTACTTCCTTCACCAGAATAATTATTTAGCCCCCTGGCCATGGGTGAGGGATGCCAGGCCAAGTGAGCTTGGGACCTGGGGCCAGAGTAGAGATATCGACACTAGCCTTCCAAAGAGATGCTTAGCAACTCCCCAGGACTTGATTCAGACAACCATGTATTTGATTGGAATTACAAGCAAGATCAGCTTGTAACATATGAACACACTGGCTCTACAAAGGCTGACTCATGCTGCCAGGTTAAGTAAATATGTGCCAACCTAGGGTCTACTGTCTCCTACCATCTCTATGCATGTGTTTGATATTGTGACATTCATTTGTAAGGTCATAGCTCTGTACTGTTCTTTAAAGTGTAGCTATGCACATACAAGCCAGCAAACTACCATAACTGGAGTATGGAAAGGTCGATTAAATGCCACAAAAAACTCAGGTCCAACCATGCAGGGGGCACATTCTGGTTCACACTATGTTCTACGGTAGCACGCACACCCCAGGACACTCCCACCTTACCGAGAACACTGGCGCCCACCATGATATGAACATATGAAAGCACTTTGTCTCACTTGTCCTATGTGCTCATGATATCTCTGTTTGCAACATAATTGCAAACATCAGTCTTCAGACAAATTTACCAATTTCTCCTCATTCAAGATACTAAAACTATTTAAAACTCCATTTGCATATCTCAAGAAGTTTGAAAGATCCGATACTAGTTGCCCTTACTGTGAAAGAAGTGTTGTCTGATACTGCGCATTTATAAGAAAACACAGAAATTGGATATGGTAGCTGAAGAAAACAGAGTCACCCATCTCCTCAAGTTTCAAATTTTTGAGATCGCTGAAGAATCATATGAATGCTCTCATGTTTGATTCCTGGTGGGACAAACTTTGTGTTTTATGAAATGAACACCAAGAAGTCCAGTCAGTTAAAATAGATAAAACAAATACCCTGTGATGGTAATTTAAAAATCTAGATTACTTTTATAGGAGCCGGGAACTAATATTTGGCCAAAGTCTGGAGCAAACTGTCAATAGATAGTTCACAGCAAACAAATTCATCTGTAAATTAATGAGAAACTGGAAGGGGGAATCTGTTTTCCTAATGATTTTTTTTTCTTAATTAAAGCTAAAGCCAATGGAATCGCCTCTGAGCATTGAAGCCTCAAGTCAAGTAATTAAGTAATGGGAAATATTGTTGGTATATATTCCAAAGGGAAAGAAAACAAATTCTGGGGCGCCTGGGTGGCACAGTGGTTAAGCGCCTGCCTTCGGCTCAGGGCGTGATCCTGGCGTTCTGGGATCGAGCCCCACATCAGGCCTACTCCGCTATGAGCCTGCTTCTTCCTCTCCCACTCCCCCTGCTTGTGTTCCCTCTCTCGCTGGCTGTCTCTATCTCTGTCAAATAAATAAATAAAATCTTTAAAAAAAAAAACAAACAAATTCTACAGCCATAGTGCAGAATCTTCCCACAGCATTAGACTCAGTCACATAAGCGCCATGTGTGTTCCATGTCCTTCCTTATCCCACCAGCTTGGACGCCCACATCGAGCAAGAGCCTTCACTTAGTAACAGCTAGACCAGAGGAGAAAAGGGAGACATCAGAAGAAAAGAGAGGAAGCTAACTCTACGTCTGCAAATGTTCCAATTTGCCAGATTGCAGGAACACTCACTATGGCGTATGTATGGACAAATACAGACCCTCCCCCAAGGACATCAGTGGAGCTCGATCCCTGCCCTCGTCTCATCTTTCCTCATTTGGCTTCAGATGCCACCTATTCTGGGGGCCAAGCTTCCATAACTAACAAACTTCACATGAGAAACCAAAGTAAGATAAAGACATCGATTTATCCTGTAGAAAATCCCAAAGTGAACTAGAAAGAAAAAAGGAACAGAGGTCCCCCTTAACAAATGTTTAATCACTTAGACTTCAAGAATAGGTACAAAAAAAAAAAAGAATAGGTACAAAAGATCCATCGTAAGTGTGGCTCTCGCATCGATGGAAAACAGTCATTTTTTTTAAAAAAGATTTTATTTATTTATTTGACAGAGATAGAGACAGCCAGCGAGAGAGAGGGAACACAAGCAGGGGGAGTGGGAGAGGAAGAAGCAGGCTCATAGCGGAGGAGCCTGATGTGGGGTTCAATCCCATAACGCCGGGATCACGCCCTGAGCCTAAGGCAGATGCTTAACCGCTGTGCCACCCAGGCACCCCAGAAAACAGTCATTTTATTCTGTATTTGGGTCCTTTCTTCTTATTTTTAAAAGGGCAATTACAATCAGGAAAATGCTAGCAAAGATGACCTTGTCAATATGATTTATTCTTCACACCTCTCTTTAAGAAAATCATCACATTTCATAGTCTGAGTTTTTAGTCATCATTTTTAGAGACCAGATGTAAGCTGGATCTCTGGACCCCGCTAAATGCACTGCCGCAGACACAGGACTTGCGAGGGGCAGCCAAGGCATCTTCTCCCTCAAGAACCGGCAGGCAGGAGACACTGATGAGAAGAACATGCCCCACCTTTGAAGTGAAAGCTGTGGACAGCCTGTCTGCCTGATGGACAGGTGAGGACTGACATGATGACCCTAGGATCTTCTCTAATTAGGCTCCTATTTCAGCCTTACTTCCTAAATCCATTTAAATCCCATTACCAGCCCCATGGACCTCATTCCTTTCACTTGTAAATACTTGGCTTTAATACCAAGAGCCACTAACTATACTCAATAGTTTTCTCTTCTGCCACATACATTTCACTTTGGATTTACACCTAGGATATGGGGGGGGGGGAAGAGAGTGGGTAGACTAAAGATTCCTTCATAAACCAATTATATCTCCTAATACAGTAGTTACTGTTGTTCTAATGGACATAATATAATCAATTCATTTAATCTGAAAAATGTTTCCATGATCCAAATATCTCTTGAAAATAACTGTCCAGTAGAAACACAAACCTTCCAGCTAACTCGTCTTTCCTCAGAAATTCCTTTCATTCTAATATCGTAAATTAATAGCATAAGTCACAAATCTTGTTTTCACTCTTTATTCCGAGTTGCTATAGAGGAACATACATTTCTAGAGTTAAAGGTGCCTTTACTGAACATAATAGCCACATTTTTTCAGACAAAGAAACTGAGGGTAGGACTATGGGATGGTTTTCCCGACATTCACAGCTGGTGTTAGAGGCAAACGTGGGATTAAACTCTAGTACCTGACTCGCAGTAGTCCAAAACTTATGACGGGTTTTAAGAGAGGTGGGGGCAGGGGTGGAAAAGATGGTAGAGGTGATGTTGCATCCCATACTAGGGCAGGCGAACTAGATGGCTAGCAGCCATAAGTTAGAAGATTCAAATGAGGAAGAGGGAGAAAGCAGAGAATTGACTTCTCAGCTAAGCTTTATCCACGCCATACTTTTGTCTAAGGCCAACTATATACAGTCATTACAAAACTCTAATTGCTATCACAGTGTTCAGGTGCAGACAGGAATAACCTTGTTTTTCTATATCTAAATGTTACGTTGTAGCCTACCCCACTGTGTTTGTTTAGAAAAGGGAAGGGAATTCTCTTTCCTTCGATTTAATATTTACCGATGTAGTAGGCACATCCACATCGTTAGGCACTACTGTGGATACAGAGACAGCAGACAGAAGCTCTCCCTCTGCAGAGGAAGCCAAATACAAGCTTCTCAAACTCAATGGACCCAGAGCAGAACGCAGGGGTATGAGCAAAACACTGTGAGAGCATATTCAACAATTCCATTCACATGAAATGTCCAAAAGGTAAATCTATAGAGACAGACAGTGCGTTAGTCGTCTAGGACTGGGAGGGACTAAGTGTAAATGTGGCTAATGGTTATGGGGTTTTTCTGAGGGGGCAAAATGTTCTAAAACTGATTGTGTGATGGTTGCACAACTCCGTGAATATGCTAAGAACCACTAAATTGTATACTTTAAATGGATGAATTGTAAGGTATGAGAATTATATCTCAATAAAGCTGCCAGAAAAAAAAAATAGTACGAGGGCTGCAGGAAGGGAGCAGTTAATTGCAACTGAAGTGAGATCAAGGAGGTTCTCCTGAAAGAACATCTGAATGGAAGAAGTGGACACATCTGTAATACAGTTGCAGGAAAGGGTGGCCAACAACAGCTGTTTCATACTCCCTTCTCCTTCCATCCCACTCCCAAAGTTGCAAAAGCCACTGCTTGGAGTCAGAGCTCTTCCCTGCTGCCACCAGTGGTCCATAGACAGCTGATCAGTCACGGAAAGTGAGAGAACATGGGGATCCAAGAAATCTGCATTTAATAAGCATAATTTTAAAAATACTTATCTTAAATTCCTTTTCCCTCCATTCTCAATAGGGCTTTCATGGCTCTTAAGGACAAGTACAAAGAGTGCCTACGAGTAGTGTCTTTGGCAAACATGACGAATTGTATACCTAACGTCTACTCTTCCTTTCATCCCACTTTCACCAGGGACAATAATGTGACCAGCAATAAACTACATTTCCCAGCCCTCTTTCTGGATTGAAACAGCCAGGTGGAAGAGAGTAAGGGAGGGACTAGGGACTAAGGACTACTGGACTTAATTAGTAAGTGTCATTCCCCTTCTCTTTCTCCATTCTGATGCCTGGCTGACAAAATGGCTGAAACAGCAAATGCCATCATGAATTTGAAGGAAGGGCCCAGAGAATCATGGAACCCTTTGCTCTGAATTGCTTATAAGGATGAATGCATGCCACAAATCAACCACTTCCAGACTTCTCGTTATATAAAGACAATAAACCCCTGGTATGTACATGTTTCTGTTTTTCAGGTATCTATTTATCATAGTCCAACAAGATTCCTAACTAAAACTGCTCTTTTGGGAGATGTTTCAGGTGAGTTAGTTCTCCAGATAAAAAATAATAATAATAAAAATAAGAGCAGAAGATGATTATCTCAAAAAAAGCTGAAAAAGCATTTGGCAAAATCCAATATCTATTTCTGATAAAAATTTTTCTGTGAACTAAGAACAAAAAAGGAGCTTTCTCAACCTGATAAAAGGCAAATATGAAAAACCTACTACTAATATGGTAAAATAATAGTGAAAGAATGAATGCCCACCCCCCACACATAAGATTAAGAAGAAGACAAGGAAGTCTGCTCTTACAATTTCTATTCAGCATTACACTAGAGGCTCTAGCAAGTATAACAACACAATAAAAAAGAAATAAAAGATACCAGCCTGGGAAAAAAGAGGTAAAACTGCCTGTATTTATAGATTATGTAAATATACCTGTGTATGTAGAATATCTGATAGAATCTAGAAAAAAGCTACTAAAAATGATAAGAGTTTAACAAAGTTGCAGATAAAAAAACCAATGTACAAAAATATATTTCTATATATTAACAATGGACAAGCAGACATTGAAATTTTAAAAGCCACCTACAATAGCATCAAAAAAAGATGAGTCTGACCAAAAATGTGAAAGACGTATATATAACCACACATCTGAAAGTAAAGAAGTGAACAAAACTATCAATCAATTTGCCCTATTTGATACTTGCAAAACTCACTCCACACAACAGAAGCAGAACATATTCTCTCCAGAGACAGACCTTGTTTGTAAGTCAGATGATTGAATATTGTTAAGATATCAATTCTCTTCCAAATAGATCTATAGATTCAACACAGTACTAGTCAAAATCCCAGCAAATCTTCTTGTAAATATTGACAAGCTGATTTTAACATTCATATGTTAATGCAAAGTGCTACAAGGGCCAAAACAACTTTGAAAAAGAAATAAAAATACTACTTGATTTAAAGACTTATGATGCCCACGAAGACATGTGATGTTGGTGTAAATATAGACAAAGAGATTAGTGGAACGGAAAAGAGAGTTCAGAAATTACTTTACACATGTATGGACAATTATCTTTTTTTACAGAGGCACAAAGGCCTCTTAAAAAGGACTCACTGAAGAAAGAAACAATACTGGAAAAATTGAATATCCATATACAAATAAATAAATGTGGGAAATTGCACACCTTATGCAAAAATTAACTCAAAATGAATCATAGACCTAAATGTAAAACCTAAAAGTATAAAACCCGTAGAAGGAAACAGAGGAGAAAACATTTGTGACCTTGAGTTGGGCAAAGGTTTCTTAAACACAACACCAAAAACACAATTTGCAAAAGAACAGATTAATGAATTTGTCCAACAAAATTAAATTTTTTGCTTTTCAAAAAACAACACTGTGAGAATGAGAATGAAAAGATAAGTCGCAGAAGGAAGCTAATTTTTTCAAAAAACATTGTCTGATAAAGAACTTGTATCCAGAATACATAAAGAGGATTAAGAAAATAATCAGCGCAATTACAAATAAATAAATAGGCAAAAGATTTGAACACTTTATCATGGAAGATGTACTAATGGCAAACAAGCTCACGAAAAGATGCTCGTTATCATTCATTACCAGAACAGCACAAACTAAAATGACAAGATAATACCACATGGCTATTCAAATGACTGAAATTAAGAGGACGGTATTAACAGGTGGCACAGAGGTGGAGGAGATGCAACTCTCCTACATGGCTAGTGAGAAAGTAAAGCGCACAACCACTCTGGAAAAGTCTGGCAGTTCCGTAAAATGTTTATATGAATGTTTGGTGTTTGGCTATTCCAAATAAAACATCTCTGAACACTTGGGTATGAGAAACAGATGAGGCACCCACTCAGCTCCTAGGTTTGAGACAAGAGAAATAAAGGCATATGTTCATCCATACCAAGAACTTGTGTTCTTGGTAACTGCCCCAAACGGTCCATAAACACACGAAAGGACAAATAGATGGTGGTACATCCCAACAGTAGAGTACTACTCAGCGATAAAAAGGAATGAACTAATGATACACACGACAATTTGGATGAGTCCCAATATGATTATGCTGAATGTAAGAGACTAGACATAAAACAGAACATACTGTATGATTCCATTTATATAAACCTCTAGAAAATGCAAACTAATTTAGAGTGACAGAAAGTGGATCAGTGGGTACCTGAGGAAGTGGGGGACAGGGACAAGTGGATGGAAGGAATTACAAAGGCATGTGAGGAAATATTTGCATGTGATGCTTATGTTCACTAGCAGGACTGAGAGGGATGATTTCATGGCTGTAGACATGAAATGCGTATAGGGGCACCTGGGTGGCTCAATTGTCAGTCATCTGCCTTCGGCTCAGGTCATGATCCCAGGGTCCTGGGATGCAGCCCTGCATTAGGCTCCCTGCTCGGCGGGGAGCCTGCTTCTCCCTCTCCCACTCTCCCTGCTTGTGTCCCCTCTCTGTCTCTATCTCTTTCCCTCTCTCTCTCTTTATCAAATGAATAAATAAATAAATAAATAAAATCTTAAAAAAAAGAGAAATGCATACCAGTATCTATCATATATACACTTCAATTTGTAGTTATTTTCTATCAATTTTACCTCAGTAAAGCTGTTAACAATAAAACAAAACTGGAGTGTGAGGAGAACTACCAAAGAGGAAAAAAAAGACCTCTCTACAAGAGGACAGATTTTTAAAATTCTGAAGTAACACCAAAATAGTGACATGCTTGGCAATTTCCATAAGAATCTATGGTTATTGATGGACAGGCTCTGCAAATGCTTATAAGGGTACTGGCTTAGAAGCTCCCAAGAAATAATTACTTGGGGAACTTCTTGTACTAAAAACTCACAATGTAATATTCTACTAAACTTTTCCTCTACAGTGTGAATGACTTCTACAGAAAAAAAAAGTTGGTGTTGAAATAGACTATGGTAATGGATCCCACACAAGGGACTGAAACACCATCTGTGGAGCACATAATCCTATTCATTTGTTTGAAAATGGAAAGAGGTTTCAGCTTAATTCCACACATATACAGGCATTATCTATTTTGGCCACGACTCTCCCATTGTCTCTTTAGGTTAAATCAGATTTAAGTCACATAAGTAACATGATCCTAATGGATCATACTTTCAAAAAGTTAATAACCACTGGCATCAATTCTAATTTTCCTAAGCACGAATTTATCACAACTCAGCCTGCAACCGTCTGATGAGACAATCCACACTGGTTCAGTTTGAGAAGGATTTCAAACTCTTCAGCATACAGTTTAGAGAAGAAACCAGAAGGAAAGCACCTTTGTTTGTGATAAATCATTTCCCTCCTGGTCCTGTCATGCTGATGTCTGGGAGGAAAGCAAGATGATTCTGCAGGAAGTGCCATACCAGGCTCCTCTGTTTTTAGAAAGGCATTCCTCTTGCTTCAACCACTGTCTGGGGAGCCTTGGAATTCTTGCACAAATACTCTTTCCCACAGCATGTTTTCCGCCGCATGGCATTTCCCCCAGTCTGCCCTATTTCATCTCAATGATACTTTATTCCAGACACTTTGCTCCCAGTTAGCCAATACATCTGAATCACACGTTCATAATGAAGGCCAGCTCTAGGCAGTTAAGAGGGCAATGGGTGTCTGAGTCATGGTGGCCGCTTTTCCCATCCAGTGTCCTCACCCCTCCTCCCTCCTCGGTGGCAGTCCCCGGACACTTCCTTTAGGACTCCGGTGCCCTCATGTTCCTTCTACAGCCCTGTCTCCACTGGCTTGACAATAAA
Organism: Ailuropoda melanoleuca; assembly: GCF_002007445.2. NCBI lineage: Eukaryota > Metazoa > Chordata > Mammalia > Carnivora > Ursidae > Ailuropoda > Ailuropoda melanoleuca. Next base: position 17,239,293 of record NC_048220.1, on the reverse strand, counting down.
TGGAGTCCTCATAGCCAAGGGTCGATGACTAATAAAAATGACTAAGGTTATCTCCTTGTCAGGGACATATTTGCATTTCAGGATCGAAGACTTAAGCCAAATACATAAATTAAGTGGTAGAACTTCTTCAAAGAGAGGAGGATCAAGGGTCTGAGAAAAAACTGGCAGCAGGACCTTTGCTATTAGAATGCCCCACAAAAACCAGGGAACACAAGCTCCAATGCCTACAGGAGCCACGTGGGATCAATGAGGAGAAGAGGCAGGTCAAGTACAGCCTGAGAAAACTCAGAGAGTGCTTGCTCATGTAAAAGGGACCGCTCCAGGAGGTCAAGAGGAACAAACTTCCCGATATAAAATAAATAAGTGACCACATGGTGACTCTACTAATAATACTGTATTTGAAGATCGCTAAGCGTACATCTTAGAAGTTCTCATCACAAGGAAAAAAAATATTTTGCAACTATGTGTAGTGATAGGTGTTAATTGGACTTACTGTGGGGATCATTTCGCAACATACACATATATGGAATCGTGGTGTTGTACACCTGAAACTAGTATAATGTTATATGTCAATTATATCTCAAAAATAAATACATAAAAGGGGCAGCTCCCCTTCAACGTCTCTAGTCTTCTGCCACATAATAATATCAAGCCAGTGTTACCAATTGCTTGTTTTTTCCATGGAAGAGGAAAGTCCTAAGTCTTACGTTAAAATTTTTTTAAAAAATCTAAAACACTCTGTGGACCAAATCAAACATGATTATATATCAGGTTGGGCAGCCTGCTGGTCTGTCACCTCTGGTATAGACTACTGACCTGCTTTATGAAAAGATCAGTGATAGTCCTCAAAGTGTTCAGAATAAACAGATTTTAAGTTCTTTAACAGATGGCTTTAACTGTCCTTTTTTCTTAATCTTTGTTTTTGTCCTTGAATCAAATCTATCATTTACATAGCTTTTGAATTTAATATCAAGATCAGTTTCATAGGTATACTCATTGATGACTCTAAGTTTGGTGAGCAATTGTTTGCCATGAAATATCTCTTAATAATCTTCAAAGCCTGGAGGAGAGGCCCTATCAATGCTGGTCCAGATGGTGAAGCCAGTAAACCGGTACATCTTCTAAGCCATTGTGAAGGGTAGAATGTCTGCTATATCCTCTCATGGCTCAACTAAATATTCCCCTTCCTTGAGTTGTTAAAACAGATACTATGATTGTACTCCCCCTCAGTAACAATTCAGCATCTCCCCATGGACATAAAAGGTACCTTTATGGGAGCTGTGGGATTTAGCACCATACTCCAAAGGAGCCAGGAGTCTTGCCCACCCATGCATCAGGTAGTAGACCTACAGATCTCAGCCCCAGCTATGGACCCTGCAGTGGCCCACGAACTGGCCATGGTCCAGGAGCCCCTGAAGAACACTGTCTTAAATAATCACCCATGGATGAGAGAGCCTTTGTGGAGGTCAGGTTTCCAGTAGAGAAGCTCCAGCATGCCACTGGAGCAAAAAAATACAAGTGTGGACACAACGGAGAGGTTAAGAGGAATGGTTGTATTTTACTCATCACCCCTGCCCGAGGGCAGCACAGCTCAGTTCCACAAGAGCCCTTCTCTGCCTGTGACTTCTCATGCCAGGGAAAGAGAAAGTGTGGGAGTGAGTACGCAACTCCCCCAACTGTGTAGAACGTGGTCAAAGAGGCCCATTTCTCTCTTGTCACATCCAGAGTATGGAGTTGTGAGCTACATGACTGGGAAGAGGGAGGAGACTGGGAGAGCAGCAGATAGGAATCTGAGAGGGAATTAAAGGTACGTGGATCCTAGTATCTGTGTTTCAGAGTTCACCAAGAAGCCCACCCATGAGCCACTGGAAATGCCCAGCCTGTGGATTCTCCTAACTGGCCCATGAACACTCCCAACACTCCATGCTCTTCAAACCACCTCCCACACAAACTCTGTGTCCAGCTCTCTGTGCATCCTCCCAGTGGTGGTAAGAATGAGCTTTGGCAGCTGGTTAGTGAACATGTCCAGAAAGTCAGCCCAAATCTGTGGGCCAAGGAGAGACTATAAACTCCAACTTTAGATCTGCCCTTGGGAAAGCAAAAGAGAGGTTGTCAGCACATGGCCTGGTGTGTTCCAGAATAGAAGGCATGCAAGTTTAAGAATTCTGCCACAAGCAGCCTTCTTGGTGCAGTGGGCAAGGCGTCAGTCTCATAATCTGAACAATTCTGCCACAAGAGGGAGCAAGAAGCGAGAAGTAGGTGTATCAATAGAGGATCTGCGAACGCCTCAGAATCCCTAGCAGAGCTCACAGAACACATTCATCTTCTAAAGTCAGTAAAGACTGGAGAAGGTGTCTGCTACTACAAATGTGAAGATAACAGCAACAAAAGATTTCAAGAAACATTAAATATCAAGGAAACATGACGCCACCAAAGGAACACAGGACTCTTTCAGTAACCAACCTCAAAGACACACAGAGAGCTGTGATTTACCCAATAGAGAATTCAAAATATCTGTTAAGGATGCTCAATGAGCTACACGAAAAAAGAAGAACAATTCGATAAGATTAGGAAAACAATAGGCAAACAAAACGAGACATTTAATGAAAAACAATTGAAAAGAACCAAATAGACATTCTGACTCTGAAGAATACAATGAATGAAATGAAAAATGCAAGATGGCATAAAGAGATTATTGTATCTATAATATGTTTTATGTAAGTTTCATGGTAATCACAGAGCAAAAACCTACAGTGGATACACAAAGGAGAACAGAATCAAAGGATACCACTATGGAAAATCATCAATTCACAAAGGAAGGCAGAAACAGAGGGACAAAGGGACAAGGGAGCTACCAAACAGTCAGAAAACAATAAGATGGCATTATTACCTACTGAAAAGTACTCTAAATGTAATGGACAAATTCTCCAATCAAAAGGCCCAGAGTGACTGGACCGATTTTATAAAAAAGCAAGATCAAACTATATGCTGCCCAGAACAGACTCACATCAGCTTTAGGCATACATACAGGCTCAAAGTGAAGGGATGAAAAAAGATATTCCAGCCAAATAGAAACCAAAAGAAAATAGCGGTACCTACCTATCCTCGTATCTGAGAAAAGAGACTGTAAGCCAAAAAGGGTAACAAGAGAGAAAGAAGATTACTATATAATGTTAAAGGGGTCCGTTTATCAAGAGGATATACAATTGTAAATACATATGCTCCCAACATAGGAGTACTTAAATATACTAATCATATGCCAACAGATCTGAAGGAAGAAATAGGCAATAATATAATAATAGTAGAGGACTTCAAAATCCTACTTTCAACAATGGATATATCAAAATCCTATTTTCAACTGAATCAATAAGGAAATGCTGGACTTGAACTTTATAGACCAAGTGGACCTAAAACAAACATATAAGACATATTTGGTCCAGAACCAGCAGAATAATGTTCTTCTCAACTGCATACGGAAAATTCTCCAGGATAGCATATGATAGGGTTACAAAACAAGTCTTAGCAAATCTAAGAAGACTGAGATCATATCAAGTATCTTTTCCAACTATAGTGGGTTGAAACTAGAAATCACTAACAGGAGAAAAAGGAGAAAATTCACAAATATGTGGTAATATAACAACACACGTATGAACAACTAACAGGTCAAAGAAATAAAAAAAATTAAATATCTTGAAACAAACAAAAGAGGAAACAGAACATATCAAGAGTTAGGGGATATAGCAAAAGGTGTGCTAAAAGGTAAGTTCATAGTAATAAACACAGACTTTAATAGAATATTTCAAAAAAACAACCTAACTTTACAAATCAAGGAACTAGGGAACTAGAAAAAACAAAAAAGAACCAACTAAGCCCAAAGTTAGCACAAGGAAGGAAATGACAAGGAGCAGAAATAAAAGAAATAGAGACTGAAACATAGTAAAAGAGACCAACAAAGCTAAGAGCTGGTTTTTTGAAAAGATTATCAAAATTGACAAATCTTTAGCTAGACTACCTATGGAAAAAAGAGAGAGGACTCAAATAAAATTAGAAATGAAAGAGGAAATGTTACAACCGGTAACACTGAAATAAAAAGGATTATAAGATGCCACTATGAACGATTATAGATTAACCAGTTGGAGAACTGAGAAAAAGTGGATAAACTCCTAGAAACAAAAACCTACCAAAAGTGAATCATGAAGAAATAGAAAATCTTAACAAACCAATGTAAAGCGATAGAACACTTTCCAACAAAGAAAAGCCCAGGACCAAATGTCGCCCTGGTGAATTTACCAGACATTTAAATAATTCATGCCAATTTTCTCAAACTTTTCCCCAAATTTGAGGAAAACGCTTCCAAACTCATTTTACAAAACGAGTGTTATCCTGATGTCAAAACCAGATAAGGACACTACAAGAAAAATAAATTATCAACCAATATCCTTGATGAATATAGAAGCAAAAATTCTCAACAAAATATTAGCAAAGCCAATTCAGGAGCACATTACAAGGATCACATACACTGTGCAAGAGGGATTTATCCTTGAGATACAAAGATGGTTCAGCATAAAAAAAATGTGATACACCACATTAATCTAATGAAAGGTAAGTTGAATGATCATCTCAATAGGTGCAGAAAGAACATTTGCCAAAATAAAGCAACCTTTCATGATATAAACTCTCAACCAATTGGGCATGTAAGGAATGTAGGTCAACTTAAGAAAGGCCACATATGACAAGCCCATGGCTAACATCAAGCTCAATGGTATAAAGTGAAAGCTTTTCCTCTAAGATCTTGAATGAGACTAGGGCACCCTCTCTCACCACTTCTATTCAACTTAGTCCTGGAAGTCCCACCCAGAGCAATCAGGTAAGGAAAAGAAAAAAAGGCATCAATATTGGAAAGGAAGAACTGAAATTGTCTCTGTAGATAATATAATCTTACATAGAGAAAATTCTGAAGACTCCACCAAAAACAATTAGAACTAATCAACAAATTTGGTAAAGTTACAGGATACAAATGTCAACATGCAGGAATCAGTTTCAATTCATTAATGACAAAATATCTGAGAAAAGAAAGAAAGAACAGTTCCATTCATGATAGCATCAAAAATAATAAAATTCTTAAGAATAAATTTAACCAAATAAATGAAACTTCTGTACACTTAAATCTATAAAACTTGATGAAAATAATTTAAGAAGATACAAGTAAATGGAAAGATGTCATGTTCGTGGTTAGAAGGATTAATATTGTTAAAATGTCCATAGTACCCAAACCCTATTCAATACTATCCCTATAGCTTCCAAATAGCATTGGAATTCTAATAGCATTTTTCACAGAAATAGAAACAACAATCCCAAAATTCTTATGAAAAAATAAAACATCCCAAATAGCCAACGCAATCTTAAGAAATAAACACAAACCTGGAGGCGTCATTCTTGCTGATTTCAAACTATATTACATAGCTATCATAACCAAAACACTATGGCACTGGCACATAGACCACTGCAACCGATTTGAGAGCCCATAAATATGCCCGGGCATAGGTGGTCAACTAATATGTGATGAGAGAGTCAAGAATACTCAATGGGGGAAAGATAGTCTCTTCAATAAATGGTGCAAAGAAAACCAGATAATCACATGCACAAGAATGAAATTGGACCCCTATCTTACACTACTTATAAAAATTAACTCAAAATGGATAAAAGACTTAGACATAAAACCAGAAACCATAAAACCCCTAGAAGAAAGCATAGAGAAAGAGTGCCGTGATTTTTTTGACAGGACGCTGAAAGCACAAGAAATGAAAGCAAAAATAAGTAAGTGGGATTACGTCAAACTAAAATGCTTCTGCACAGCAAAAGAAACAACCAACCAAAGGAAAAGTCAGCCTGCAAAATGAAAGAAAATATTTGCAAATCGTATATCTGATAAGGGGTTAATATCCAAAATATATAAAAACTCAATATATAAAAACTCAATAGCAAAAACCAAACAAACCAATTAAAAAATAGGCAGAGAACCTGAATAGACATTTTTTTCCAAAAAGCACATATACATATTACCTCACACCTGTTAACGGTAGTGCTCATCAAAAAGACAAGGGATAAGGGTTTCTGAGGATGCAGAGAAAAGGGAACCTTCGTGCACTGTTGGTGGAATGTAAGTTGATACAGATTCTATGGAAAACAGTATAGAAGCTCCTCCAAAGATTAAAACCAGAACTGCCATAGGATCCAGCAATCCCACTTCCGGGTATATATGCAAATGAAATGAAATTGGGTCTCGAAGAGATATCTGCACTCCCATGTTCACTGCAGCAGTATTCATAATAGCCAAGATAGGCAAACAACCTACCTGTCCTTGGGCTGATGAGCGGGTAAAGAAAATGTGGTATGTACATACAGAGGAATACTATTCATCCATAATAAAGAAGGAAATCCTGCCATCTGTGACAACTAGGATGGCCCTGAGGGCATTATCCTAAATGGGAAGTCACACAGAGAAAGGGAAATACTGTATGATATTGTGATATGTAGAATCTAAAAAGGCTGAATTCTTAGACACAGAGAGTAGAATGGTGGTTCCAGCACTGGAAAAGTAGCGGAAATGGGGAGAAGTCCATCAAAGAGTACAACCTTGCAGTAATAAGTTCTGGGGCTCTAAAGTACAGCATGTCAACTATCGTTAATAATACTGTATTATATACAGAGACTTGCTAAGAAAAGTAGTTCTTAAATGTTCTCACCACAAGGTGCCCAGGTGGCTCAGTTAAGCGACCGACTCTTGGTTTCGGCTCAAGTTGCGATCTCAGGGTCGTGAGATCGAGCCCCACATCAGGCTCCATGCTTAGTGTGGAGTTCGCTTAGGACTTTTTCTCTCTACCCCCTACTCTCTCTCGCAAATAAATAAATAAATCTTTAAAAAAATTTTTTTTCACCACAAAGAAGAAATGGTAATTCTGTAAGATGATGGAGATGTTAACTAACCCTATTATAACCATTTTGCAACATATGTAAGTGTGTCAAATTATGATGTTTACACCTTAAACTTGCATGTCATATGTCAGTTATGGGGCGCTGGGAAGAAAACCCAAGAAATTAAAGATCCAAAGAGTCCCTGATAAATTAAATATTTATAATTACCAGTCAAAGGTTATATAAAAGAACACCAAATCCCTTAAAGCATTGTTTCCCAAATAAGTAGAGTCGGTTCTATCATGTTCTTGGGGAAGAAAAGTGGCGGTGGGGGTAGAATATCACAGCCAAAATAAATTTGAGACACACCTTTACTCCAAGCATTTCCAGAGCATTTACACGATTGCCATAAATCTTGGAGAAAGGGGATCGAGCACAAGACATTTCCCGATCTTACTGGATAAGGCAACAGTGAATTCTAGAGGATCGGTATTCAGTAGCTCACACTAGTCACATATAACCACAGATAATGCCCAGGGTCCAAGTTTCTGGATCAACAGACAGATTTCATTTGAGGTGGCATAGTTCCTTTTTTGTTCCTCAATTACACGCTAAGTACAATAGATCAACCTAGTTGTTTTTGAGCTTAAACATCAGTTTGGGGGCTGTGTTTTTAGACTTGCCCCTACAGCCTTTGCCCCTCCGATGTGCCCAGGTAGGCAGAGAGGTCCACCTTCAAATCGTGTGTCCTCAAACCTAAAAAGGCTGCTTCTCTTCAGAGTGGTTCTCTTGGAGCTCTAGATGATTTCTTTCAACCCTTTTAGAATTATTCATCAAGACAAAAACCATCTTAGGAACTTAGGATATTGCTGCAGCTTATGGAAGAAGAGTGTCCATGCAGCCCTACTGATGTTATTACATGACTCCCCCTCCTTTAGCAGCTCTGCGTGTGGCCCACAGGGATATATTAGGTTTACCACTGGATTTTCTGTAAAAGTGCCGACGGTCACCATCCTAGATGACAAAAATGCAAGTTCTGTCATCACCTGGCCAGGTCAATGTTTTGTGGTTGGTCATTTAAATCAAAATGTGTTTTTCCCATTATGTTAAAATGACTTTGCTGTAAAAAGATCTGAGCCACAGTACAATAAAAATTGCTTCTCAGTTCTGAGCTTTTCTATTAACTATTATTTATCCCTATAAGGAGACTGCGTAAATTGTTAGACCTGTGAGAATTTCACCTGTCCTGCAAAGGCTAAAATTGCAGGAGCTCATTTTCTAGAGATAAGGCAAGGATTTTTCATTGCTTCCCTTTGGCTCTGCCTCCATGGGACTCTAAAGTCAGGCTTTCTCAAGCAAAAAAACAGGCACCAGATATGATTTCCATCTGTTTGGACTAAGGCGATCCTGAATTCATGGTTTATTATTACTATTACACTTATTATTAAATCCATGGTTCCTATTTTTGAAATCCTAAAACACTATCAGTAAATCTACAAAGATTTTTGTGCATTGTTTATCAGGTCTGCTGTCTTTACTACCAGCTGAGACCAAAGACCAAAACTGGAAAACCGAAGTTTAGGTTCCAATAGATGTGTGGGAAAATTGGAATTTCTGCTGGAGAAGTATGTGGACAAAGGGCCTTTCCCAGTATTTAGTGATAGGTTCCTCTGCACCAAGTCGGGCTCCATAGCAACAGAATACAGGGTCCCTATGGAAACATGAAAAAATCCACTGCTAGTGGCAGAAAGGGCATCATGAGTAGGTATACATAGAAACACACCATCTGACTGCTGTCAGTTCAAGGTCTCTTTGGCTAGCCTAACAGGATTGTCTCGCTTTTATCTGGACTCAAAAGGGTCTGCTTAAGAGTCTACCGGCCCCAGTTGTTTGGAAATATTTGACAAGATCACAACTTCATTAAAAATCGAAGCTGTGAGAGTCAAGTAAGTCCAGATCAGAAGGCTCAGACTGCATTCAGCTTCAGGGAGCTGTTCCTCTCTCCTTAAGGTCTCACTCTGCCCCCCTAAATTCCCCAGAGACATCCAGCTCACAATAAACAGCCCTCCACCAAAGGCTGAAACTTAACAGCCTGAACAAGGCATCTTACCCTGTACTCCAGTTCTACTCATCTTGAAAAATCTGAGCCCAAAACTCCGTAGCAGCAAAAGACCAAAATGACATGAAGCCTGACTGAAGAATTTCCTGTGTTATTCCATAAACTCCCGGGGAAGGGAATGAGTATCTGCAGAACAGCTCTTCTCCAAAGCCTTGCCCATTAGGACAATTTGTCCAAGCCTGCACTCCCCCTCCTCCCAGACCCTCCTATGGCTGACACCAGGCAAAACGTGGCTGTTGAGTCTCCTTTTCAATTCCCTAGATAAAATTGCTGACAGTATAATCCTGAGTTAGTTTGGCAAATATTCCACCTCAGAAGAGAAAGCTTGCTTTTCCTGGGGACAATAGCAGAAACAAGTGCATATGACTTCACAGTTAATGGGGGAAGGTGGGTATAACAGGAAGCTATGGCCAGCTGCACGATTCAGGAACCGCAAATGATATCTCCATGACTCGAGAGGTCCAAAAGGATGCCTACTAGAGTCTACTACAGCAATGGCAAGTGTAAGGCACTCAGGCTACCCAATGACCATGACAGACACCACTGATGAGTCACTCTGTTCTGTTCTCTCTTAGCACATACATGGCCTCGGAATCCTTCTGGTTTTTTAAAGATTGATTTATTTATTTTAGAGTGAGAGATGGGGGAGGGGCAGAGGGAGAGAGAATCTCAAGCAGAGTCCTTGCTGAGCGCAGAGCCTGGGGGGGGGGTTGATCTCACGACCTTGAGATGACAACTTCAGGAAAAACCAAGTGTCGGATGCTTCACTGACTGTGCCACCCATGCACAGAATCCTTCTAAACACAATGTTCCAGGTCACTGCTTCTAAGGGATGGTGCCCTCTTTCCCAAAAAGGAAGCTTTTTGTTAATTCCAGTTTAGCATAGCATAATATTCTAGTACAAAAAGAAAGAAAAAAAGAAAGAGGGAAAGAAAAGAAAAGAGAAAAGAGAAAAAAGAAAAGAGAAGTAAGAAAAGAAAAGAAAAAAGAAAAGAAAAGGAAAGAAAAGAAAAGAAAATGGGGGAAATGTATGGGTTATGTGGCCCCTTAAAGTGCCACCTATGTGGCCTATCTGCCTCCTGGAAGAAAAACAGTCTTACGTAAGTGAGCTACAGATGTCTTTAAGCCCTTAACCCAAAATTTGGGTTTAAAACTCATTGTTTACCAAAGCACGACCTTCAAACAAGAAAAAAGTACATTTGCAATAATTATTTTTTTATATAAACAGCAACCCCAGTTCTAGCTCCTTATTTCCCTACGACCAGTTCTGTTTTTCATAAAATTGGCCAAGTTAAAAATCAGCTGTGAATATTCATTCACTGCTACAGTAATCAATTGTCACACTCGTCTCTGCTAAGAACAGGAAACATATACTGTTCAGTGTGTGGGAGTTAAGGCTTCTTGTTTACAATTCCAGAGTTCTCTTAATGAATGCCAAAGACAGGCAGGGCACAGCCATGGGAACTGATCTTCCAACATTGGGGCTGGCCTACAGCGCAACAGAGTGGGTGACCCAGTCCCCAAACCTCTTCCTATGTCTTCCCCACAAGCCACACTGCCTGCAATGCCCCCATTACAGCTTTAATTTGAAGTTAGCACTTGACCTTCCCCATCTAACAAAAAAATAGAAGGCAGAGTTAAGTCCACCACAAAGGAAATATTTCTCAGAATGGTCCCATCCTTTGCAGCAGCATCCAGCAGGAGGACAAAGGGGCAAAAGGATGGGAGCCAGTCTGGAGAAGAGACCCCTGGCTGTGTCCTTTGTCCATTCTGATGCTGCCCCAAGCAGCCTGGCTTACATCTGCATTCCCTGTCATCAGCCAAGGTGAGACCTAGGGTATGGGAGCGAAAACATATGGCCAGCCTTGTCCTGGGATTAACCAATTCTTCCCATAGAGGGAGAGGCGCCAACTTCACACTCTGTTGGTTGCTTTTCCTGTGAGCTTTTTCTAGTCCCGTGTATCCAAATCTATAGGGGATTCCTACTTGCTGAGAAGTCAGTTTCAAGTATGTGTTTGAAAATCAGTTGTATGTATTCCAAACACATCATCCTGAGGTTCCAATATTGTAAATAATGATGAGGCCCTAAGAGCTGCCTCAAACACTCATTTACTCCACAACTGCGGCACCATAAAGATCATGAGTCTGGTCTCAGTTCCTTTCTATGGACCAGTGCACCTTTGCATTTCAGCTTGGGCTGCTACAAGCTGCCCTCCCTGCCAGGGGATCAGAGACTATTCCTCTCTCCTCAGTACTCATGGAGGGAGCCGTGGGAGAAGGTAAGAGGCCGCCTGGCTCCACACCATCCCCGGAGCTGCAAAGAGTTGAGGTCTTGGGAGAGGGGGACCTGGGGAACTCTAGGGTGAGGAGGGAATGGACCCTAGCGACATTGTTGAAGGCCAGAGGCTCTGAAGGACTTGGACCTTCTGCTGGTTTGACCCTGGCATTTGTTATTCAAGTCCCAGTCTCAGACTGTCTTCCTTTTTGTCTCCACTGTCACCTCTTCCTACTAGTCAGCATTTCTGTGACTCTCTGAAGAACAAAGCATTCTCACTGTAGCCCCCAAACTATCCACATCCTTGGAACCAAAATACAAATGGCTAATAAATGTATTTTTTGGAGAGAACACCTTCACTAGTAATTAAGGGAATGCAAAGTAAGGCAGGTACTACTTTCCCCCAATAGGTTGAAAGAAACAGTAATAACTAGAGTTGGTATATGGAGAAGTGGGCACCCTCATATACTCTTAGTGGACAAGCAAGTTGTTACAACCTGTTTGGACAGCAATTTGGCAGTTTGGATCAAAAATCTTAAAACGTGGCTCAGACGGCTCCTGTCTCCTTATATCCAATATCTCCTTCCCATAAAAATATATTTTTACTGGGCCCTTGACTATTCAGAATTAAGATGCTCTTGCAGGTTAGGGAGTCCTGTGACTAGGTTAAATGTCTGCCTTCGACTCAGGTCATGATCCCAGGGTCCTGAGATCAAGCCCTGCATCGGGCTCCCTGCTCAGTGGAGAGTCTGATTTTCCCTCTCCCTCTGCCCCTCCCCCCTGCTCGTGCACCCAGTGCTCTCTCCCTCTCTCTTTCTTGAATGCTCTCTCTTTCAAGTAAATAAATAAAATCTTAAAAAACAAAACAAAACAAAAGCAACAAGACAGCTGGCATTGCTGTTTGCCTCTTTCTCCTACCTCTTCCATCCACTGCTTGGGAATGGGATTGATATGTGGAGATCTGTAACAGTATATGAAGATGAAGCCTGCAGTCTAGAGACAGTGAAGCAGAAACGTGGAAATAGCCTGGGTTGCCTATTGGGTTACCCAACTCTAGGCTCTGATGTGAAAAAGAAACAAACTTTTATCTCATAGCTGAACCTGATCCCTCCTGATACAACATGCATGCCCTTTGTCCCAGAATCCCATCTAATTTACCTTAGGACTCACTCACACGTACAAAGTGAGATATAAAATGATGCTCACGCATCCCTAAACTATTTCAGTGTCTAATAATTAGATGGGTGAATCAGTAGGTGGGTAGATAGGAAGGAAGGGAGGATCAGTGAGGGAGGCAAAACAATGAGGGAGAAATAGATGTTAATATATAATCTTGGAACACACTACATTTAAGTCAATTTCCGTTAATGCATCTTTTCATTTTAGGAACAAGACCAAAACTCCAAAATAGGAAACTGTATGGAATATATATACGGGTGAGGTGTTTGAGAAGATGGAAGATATGAAGTATCTGGAGATTGCTGATCTTATAGAGAAAATTAGTACCCTGGAGGAAGAGCCACACAACTGTCACTCTTGTAAACTTCAGACTATATATGGGACCAGCAACAAGGCAAGGTGGAACAGCATGAACAAGATGACTTTAGAGGTTATGATTTCACATTCGAACATAGCCATGAGATTTGCAAGGTGCAATCAGATATCGTTTTAATATTTACAAGAGATAGGAGTCATAAAATACTAAGAATTACATGAAAAGAAGTCATAAGTGTAGCAATTGCCACAGTAAAGTTAGGCCAAAAAATACATTTATAGATTTTAATGACTAAAAGATAAGTCAAATTCAATCAAACAGGGACACCAACTGGGTTGATGGTCCTAACCTAACCTAAATAATAGGACTAGGACATGATAGGTCTCAAATTTCAGGAATATGGAATATAACATCTAGAATAGACAATGGGCTCAGTATGTCCCATCGAGGTAGTAATCAAGGAACCATGTTGCCTGGTATTTTAAAAACTTAAGAAAAAACACAAAGGAATATTATGTAGGCTTAAGAAAAGAATTTCTAGCAAAGGGTACAACATGGATAAAGCTCGAGGACAGGATACTAAGTGAAATAAGTCTGTCCTAAGAGGACAAAGACTATGATTTGACTCACATAAAGACTCTAGAGTAGCAAAACCCCAGAAGCAGAAAGAAGAAGTTAAAAGGTGATGGCCAAGGGCTGGGCTAAGGGAAGAGGGGGAATTAAGATTTAATAAGGATAGAGTTTCAGTTTTAAAAGATTAAAAAGTTCTAGGGATCTGTTGTACAACAAAGTAAATACACTTAATACCACTGAATAATACACTTAAAAATTAAGAAGATGGGAAATTTCATGCCATGTATTTTTTTTACTACAACTGAAAGAAACAAATTAATTAATTAAAAACTTCAGCAAACTGAAAAGATACACCAAATTTTTTTTTACAGTAAAGCAAAAACATGAGATGACATAATTATCTTCTTTGAGGGTAACTATCTTTCAGCCTCGTGAACATTTTGAATTTAATATGGAAATGTGTGAGACAATCAAACTCTATAATATTTATTCCATTTTAAAAGCATAAATTTCTTTTTTAAAAAGGTGATGGTGTTTAAATTTGTAAAACATAGAAGCCCTTCAATGTGTTTATTAGAGTTTGTTAGACTGATGAATAAAACACCTATAAGCTGAATTTGGCACCAGAAACACCAGGTTTTTATATTAATAACTTCAATATACCAGATACCCCATGCTATGGATTAGAAAAATTAATATCGTTGGGGCGCCTGGGTGGCACAGCGGTTAAGCGTCTGCCTTCGGCTCAGGGCGTGATCCCAGCGTTGTGGGATCGAGCCCCACATAAGGCTCCTCTGCTATGAGTGCTTCTTCCTCTCCCACTCCCCCTGCTTGTGTTCCCTCTCTTGCTGGCTGTCTCTATCTCTGTCAAATAAATAAAAATAAAAAAATCTTTAAAAAAAAAAAAAAAGAAAAATTGATATCGTTAAAAAGCCCATACCACCAATGCCACCTACAGATTCAACACAATCCCTATCAAAATTCCAATGACATTTTTCATGGAAACAGAACAAACAATCCTGAATTTGTGTGAAACCACAAAAGACCCCAAACAGCTAAAGCAATCTTGAGAAATAAGAACAAAGCTGGAGGCACTATGCTTCCTGATTTCCGAACTAGAGTAACCAAATCAGTATGGTATTGGCATAAAAACAGACACACAGATCAATGGAACAGAACAGAGAGCCCAGAAATAAACCCACACATACATGGTCAGTTAATTTATGACAAAGGAGCCAAAAATGTACAATGAGGAAAAGACAGTCTCTTCAATAAATGCTGTTGGGAACATGGGACAGCCACATGTAAAAGAATGAAAGTAGACAACTGTCTTTCACTACACACAAAAACAAACTCAAAATGGATTAAACACTTGAACATAAGACCTGAAAGCATAAAACTCCCAGAAGAAAACTTAGGAAGTAAGCTTCTTAACATCAATCTCAGTGATAAGTTTATGGATATGACACCAAAAACAAAGGTAACAAAAATTAAAATAAACAAGTGGGACTCCATTGAACTAAAAAGCCTCTGCACTACAAAGGAAGTCATCAAGAAAATGAAAAGCAATGTACCAATAAAAGAAAACATTTGCAAATCATATATCTGATAAGGGGTTAATATCCCAAGTATATAAAAACTTATACAACTCAATAGCAAAAAAAATAAATAAATAATAATGATCTAATTAAAAAGTGGGCAAAGGATCTGAACAGGCATTTTTCCAAAGAAGACATGCAGATGGCCAATAGGCATACAAAAAAGAGCTCATCATCACTAATCAGTGGGCAAACACAAATTGAAACCATAAAAAGATATCGTCTCCACCTGTTAAAACAGCTATTATCCAAAAGACAAGAAATCACAAGCTGGCGAATATATGGAGAAAAGGGGACCCTGTACACTGTTGGTGGGAATGAAAGCTGGTGCAGACACTATGAAAAACAGCATGGCGGTTCCTCACAAAATTAAAAATAGAACTACCGTATGATTCAGCAATTCCACTTCTGGGTATTTATCTGAAGGCAACAAAAACATTACTTCATAAGGTATCTACATCCCTATGTCTATAGCAGCATTATGTATAAAAGGCAAGAGACAGAAACAACCTAGTGTCTATCGATGGATAAATGGATAAAAGAAATGTGGTATATATACACAATGGAATATTACTCAGCCATAAAAAGAATGACATCTTAAAAAAGAGAGTGGATAAAGAAGATGTGGTGCACACACGCGTGCACACACACACACACACACACACATATACACACAATGGAATATCATACAGCCAAAGAAAAGGCTGAGATTTTGCCATTTATGACGACATGGATGGACCTACAGAGTATTATGCTCAGTGAAATAAGTCAGACAAAGACAAACCATATGATTTCACTCATGTGTGGTATCTAAAAAACAAAACGAATGAATAAACAACAAAAAGCAGAATCAGACCTATGAATACAGAGAACAAACTGATGGTTGCCAGAGGGGAGGGGGCGGAAGGACAGGCAACTGGGTGAAGGGGAGGGGGACATACAGGCTGCCAGTTAGAGAATGAACCAGTCACAGGAATAAAAGGCACAGCATAGGGAATGTAGCCAGTGGTCCTGGAACAGCATTCTATGGTGACAGGTGGTGGCTAGGCTGGTGGTGAGCACAGCATAATGTACAGAGAAGTTGAATCACTGTGTGAATCGCACCTGAAACTAACATAGCACCATGTGTCAACTATACTCAAATGAAAAAAATGTTAATAAATAACAAAAAATCATGTATACACATACATGTACACACACCACAAGCTTATACATCATACACATGTACAAACAGACCCACGAGTACTAAACCCACTTCATTCCTCTGGGCATTTCTTCCTTAATATTTGAATTTCTCTAAATCAAAAGCAATTAAACACAAGATTAGGCAAGAATAGTAACCCTGAAAGTTGAATAAACGTAAAAGTTTAATTATTTTTAGGGACAGGTAAAAACCTCATCAAGAAATCAGAGACATCTTCATGTCTGATAATATTTTCCTTATGGAAAATTCTCCAATCATTCATTTTTCCCCACCCAGATGCCAAAGCCATACCCTATATTTTCCGTTTTGGTTCTTCCTGCCTGATGACATAGTCTGTCTTCTGCACACAGAGCCTGGCCGCTCAGAGTGTGCTCTGCAGGCCAGCAGCTTCTGCACAGTCTGAGTCTAGAAGAAATGCGTCATCTTTGGCAGGATGAAGCAGGGGTCGGTGGCAATGGGAGGCTGGATCTTGCCCTCCCTCCAGAAGGAGCTACTCCAGCTACCTGAAGGAAACTTTTTTTCAAATACAGGTATGTTTTTGCATGAAATCGCCCTTTTTTTTTTTTTTTTTTTGCCTTCTAGGAAAACTCATACTAAAAATTAAACTAAAATTATAACCGATTCCTGTGTTTCCATTCCTTCTGGTAACTGCAAACAGTTAACAATGGTGACTATGCTAGGTGCCAGGCAGGAAAACTAATTGAAGAAAAAGAGCTTCTGAAAGCAGAACCAAAAATCATGTGTTCTCTCTTCCTTCCCTATCCACATGGGTGCCTCACTGATGCTAGCTGCTGAGGACGGAGATTGACTGGAGTCATCTCCAAGAACAAGGAAGTGAGAGAAGCTTGATTGCCCTCTGGGGTTAAGCTATGAAATCAACACATCAGAGTGGAGAGATGCAAAATACCCTTAAAGAGACCAAATAGCTCCCAGGCCTCTGAGACCAGACAGAGAGCTGATTAAATATATTAACATATCTAAAGGAAAAATGTTTCAGTCTCCAGGGGCCCTTGGTCAGACACTAAGGCTTACGGTGGTGGGGGGGGGGGGAAGGATTTTAGAGGCAAACGCTAGAGATACCCACCCAAGCAGTCAGGAGGACACCTTGCAACCTGCCCAGTGTGAGATAAAGGCAAAGTTATTTTTACCATTATAATATTCAGGTAGGATGGGGTCGTGGAACTGCCCAGCATCCTGAGATGGGCCACAGTTCTGAATGAAATGGCAGAGGTGTTGGGTTCTGGAAGCCTGGGACCATGAAGCACTAAACACCAAGTGACCCTGCTTGGATCCACGGCCCTCACATCAGCATGGCAGTAAAATCTAGCTTTCCATGTCCAAGGCCTTCAAGGAGAGAACGTATGACCAGAAGATAGCCCTCCAGGCTCTGTGTCACTTCAGGAAACAGCATCCTGACTTTATATATAATTTGTGTCACGTGGGTCATAGAAATGAACCTTGGGAGATAGAACCACTCCCTTACTGTACTGACCATTGTTCTTGTAAGTTTGAGTCCTAGCATGGACACCAAGATAATGTTACCCCAAAGCTTCTGGGAAGTGGCCAGCCCACGCAGTCAGGGTCCACTCCTCCCACCCACCAACCCCCCACCCCCCT
>NC_048220.1:17144048-17221397 GCF_002007445.2 Ailuropoda melanoleuca | reverse complement strand
CCCTCACCCACGCCTCCCCACCCCTGCTCTGCCGCTGTGTGCACTCAGGGCTTTCCTTGGAAAATTCCCATCAGCCTGGGCCACAGAGATCAGATCGTGATTATCCTCTAAGATGTTGATTATAAACATGTAATTTTTCTTATTCAGCATCCTTAGTAATCAAAGACATTAAATTAAGAAAAAAAATTAGTAAAGGGAAAATTGGGACAGGGTATAAGCAAAAAAGCATTCCCACATACTGCAGGTGGGAGCATAAAGTGGAAACACACCAAACATCTGAAAAATACGTGTATACCTCTGATCCAGCAATTTTACTTCTAGGAATTTATCCTTACCTATTAATTAAGGGGATGAACAAAGATTTAACCATAATAATGTCTTCTAGAGCAGTTCACAATAGAAATCACATAATATTCAACAGCTGAAATTTGTTAAATATCTAAAATGCAATAACACACTGACATTTGTAATATGTTACAAAAGTATATTTACTGACCAGGAAAGATATTTACACTGTATTTTTCTTTTCTTTTCTTCTCTTTTCTTTTGTTACATTTTCTAATTTTTTTAATTAACAGTTATTATTACATATAGCCCTGGTTCTAAATCAAAGTTGAGGAACTAATTCTTCAATTAGTTGAGGAACTGCCCCTGAGAATAGAATCCAGGGGTGCCTCGGTAGCCCAGTCAGTTAAGACTCTTGATTTTGGCTTGGGTCATCATCTCTGGGTCCTGGGACTGAGCTCTGAGTCAAGCCCTGCGTTAGGCTCCACGCTTAGCAGGGAGTCTGCTTAAGGATTCTCTCTCCCTCTGCCCCTTCCCCTGTTCTCTCTCTCTCTCTCTCTCTCTAAAACACATAAATAAATCTTAAAAAAAAAAAAAAGAAGAAGAAGAAGAGAATCCAGGCATTGGAAAGAAGAGGGCACACAGAATATCCATATAAGTCCTCTCCGCACTTGAGATCAAAGGAGCCTCGAAGAGGTATAAAGGGCTTCTCCAGGGTCACCCAGTGCTAACACCCAGCCCCGCAGATACTTAAGCCAGGATGTGTCCAGTCATTCCTAATGCCTTCAGTTTAGAACAGAACCTTGTCTCTCTCAATGCTAGTCAACACCAGTGTCTCAGCTTAGAAAGCAATGTTGCCCCTCTGTGCATAGAGCCAAAATATTTAAGTACACCCCTTTTTAATGATCTCTCTTCTCTATGTCCTAAATACAATTTGCAAACTTACACCCCTTTTTAATGATCTCTCTTCTCTATGTCCTAAATACAATTGCAAACTTAATCACACATGATATCCCAGGAATTTCTGAAGTGTATCATAAAATATCCAACTTCCCTTGAGACATTTCCGAATGAATTGGTGAGATGGGGAGGGCAGACAGAAAATGACAAAGAAGAAGGTCTACTTTGTGACCCAGACTTAGAGTCGTTTCTTAGTATGAAAGCTCCTCTGCTTTTTGTAAGACTCATCATTCTGTGCACCAGAAAAGAACACACTGGCCTCTCAGAACTGCGTCGGGACTCCGGTCAGCTGCTGAGGGAAAGTCCTGCCTCTGTTCTCTTCTGTGACCTGAGTCTAGTGACTCCTTGACCAGTTTCCAAAGAGACATTTATTGCAAAAACGGAAATTAACACTGCAATATCCGGCCTTAAATCATCTTTCTATAACATCTGCTTTCTCCTCAAGGGATATTCATGTGGAGATTTCTGACAGGACACAGGGACAGAGCAATGTGTCCCTCATTCCACAGACTGGGAAAGCAGCAGCCAAGGGTGAAAGGGAATGGTCCAAGCTGCCCCACCATTCACACGTGCAAACCAGCACTGGCAAACATAAGCAACCCACAAAGGGATAAAGGTCTTACTTACGGACACACATTTCCCTGCTTTCATAAAATCCAGGACAGCACTGGGATTTGCGCCTATACATCGTCTTCTCCCCATGCCGATAGGCTGTCCGGTAACTGATCCTGCACGGAAGGAAAAATCACACTGTTACTTCTTTTGACCGGAAATGTGATTAGGAATAAAGAGCTTATATTTTGATATAAAAGAGCTATTAAATATAATAAAGGTATGAAAAGCGAAGTATTCTCAAATAGGTAAGAAGGATCATGGACTATAGGTCTTGAACAATATTATGCTCTTATCTTTTTGCTTAAGAATATATTAAAATTGCCCATTTTAGTCAGCCTATACTTTATTTCAAGGGATCAGAAGTTTCATGACTTTCCTATTTCATTTATCCTGAGAAACCTTGGAAAGTACCAATTAATTTCAGATATGAGGGGCACCTGGGTGGCTCAGTTGGTTAAGCATCTGCCTTCAGCTCAGGTCATGATCCCGGGGTCCTGGGATCAAGCCCCGCACTGGGCTCCCTGCTCAGCAGAGAGTCTGCTTCTCCCTGTGCCTCTACCCCCTCCCCCTGCTCATGCTCTTGCTCTCTCTCTCTCAAATAAATAAATAAAATTTTTTAAAAATTTCATATATGACACTGATCTAATTTATCATTTACTTACATATGTTTTAAAAGAAGAATTCAGAGAATTCCTTGAAAAATCTATGACAATGCAGTCTCATCCCACTATAAAATAGAAGGTTATAGACAAACGACCCTCATTTAACTAAAGCTTCATTCATTCACTGATTTATTTATACAGCACATGTTTACTGAGCACTTACTATATTCCAGGCACCGCTCTAGGTACTGGGGAAATAACTCACAGTGAGCAAAACAATGTAAAGCCTTGCCCTCAAGGAATTTGTATTCTACTGGGGAAGACAGACCTATAGAATTTAAGTACAGATCCACATTAAAAGAATAAATATGCCATATAATGACTGATAATGATTATATGGTGTGATGAAAAATAAGGCCTGAGTAAAGGAAGAGAGTGTGACAGGAAGGGAAGACTTGTTTAGATAGAGTGGACAAGGAAAGCGTGCCTGAAGAAATAACGCTGAGCACAACATTTAGTGTGGCATAAACCAACAGGTGTCATATTTAGACCCATGACTCACACCACTGAAAAGTATTTTACAAATAAAAATAAGGTATCACAGTTCCCTTCCATATTAATATTAATATTTAAGACATTTTTCTTTCTTGTTTTCACATTTATAGAAAAAAAAATATGTCTTATGTTGAGGTCAAATTTAAGTGTGTCTAAGGGCACCAGGGTGACTCAGTTGGTTAAGCATCTGACACTTGATTTCGGCTCAGATCGTGATCTCAGGGTCGTGAGATTGAGCCCCACGTCAGGCTCTGTGCCAGGTGCGGCGCCTGCTTAAGAGTCTCTCTCCCTCTGCCTCTTCCCCCACCCCCCACCCCCCACTCCCCACCTGTGCATGTGTGTGCATGCATTCTCTGTCCCTCTCTTAAAAAAAAATTAAGTTAGTCTAAATTGAGTCAGATATTCAAGTAGAAACACACGCTGGAATATGAGTCTCTTGATGCCTAGTGATGTCCATATTCAAGAGCATCTCCCCCATTTATGCACCACACAAAAGCAGCATGAATTCTTGCTAACCAAACGATGGTAACCAGTAGACACTTTCTCTGTAAGCTCCTCAGGGGCACGGACATCAGTTTTGCTCTTCTGTGTCTCCTATGGTTTGGAACAAGGCTAGGATAATAGCAAGCACTCAATAACCATTCACGAGATGAATGGCTGCATCTTCTCAAATATTTAATGTCTCTGCATCAAAGTACTTCCCCGTTAGCCAAACTCATAAATACATCTGAGCGTTGATTACCTGTGCCGTGTGCATTTAAACCAGTTCAGAATGTCGGTGCAGCTAGTGTAGTAGACTTGATCGAAGGGATGTGGGTATGACTCTTGAACAGTCACTGAGTAGCTGGCAAAGAAGGAAGATAAGGAATCAATATTTCTTATTCTTACATTCGTGATCTACTGCGTATATAAAAAAATCAGAGGCTAAATTATGGTCATCTGTGACTCCATGCTGACTTTTAATACAGAACCTCCATGTTTTTACAGGTTTTTATTTGACCCAGAGCACCAAAAGGACCAATATGAATAATACATTTAAAAGACTAGAGTTCATGTTCTAAATTTCATAAAAGAATTCTCTTTACCATCCGCCATAAACTCTGATAATCCTAAATTTACACACATGATCACCATATATTTTTCTGTATTTAATTCCATTCCCTCTTCCCAGGCGTGCAGGGTTAACCCAGACCTTTCACAAGAAGTTTTCGATCTAAGGCTGCATGCAAATAATAAGCACAGAGACAATGTGAATATTCATAG
This sequence comes from Ailuropoda melanoleuca, assembly GCF_002007445.2. Taxonomy (NCBI): domain Eukaryota; kingdom Metazoa; phylum Chordata; class Mammalia; order Carnivora; family Ursidae; genus Ailuropoda; species Ailuropoda melanoleuca. The sequence continues at coordinate 17,217,117 of NC_048220.1, read as the reverse complement.
CAGTACATTTTGGTACTGATTCTGGAAAATCAGAAAGAACGTATTTCTCAGGTTGGAACTTGAATTAATTTGGTTTTGTGCGCCTGCCCTACTTCTCAGGCACTGGGAGAATATATACAACCTCTAAATAAGAGCTACAAAGTCTCTAAACATATCGCTGAAACAATTAGCCTGAAATATACATATCCACAGCCTGCGGCCGCTTAGCCTGGTTTCCAATACATTTTCACTAACAGCTTCTTGTTAAAGTAAAAGCAGGCAATCCTAAGGGTCTGAGAATGTAGGTGGAAAACATCCACAAAACATAAAGAGCATTCAACATTCAATGTCATAGTTCTTCATTTTAAAGCAGCCCCTTACATGCTCAAGAACTTAGAGTTCCTGCCTGTAAGAAAACCTAGAGAATCCTCTTGGCCGAACAAGTTAATCCTCTTCTCTTTAACAGTCTCAAAGATTTTCACTAAAATCTTTAATTCACACTAGCAAACGAAACAGGCCACAATTATGGACTCACTTGCAGCAAATCAACAGACCAACTTCATTATTAGGAACTATCGACTAGGGAAGGTAATGAGAAGGAATGAGGCTGAAACATGAATGTGAAGAATTCAGGTTAGATATAGGGTAGAACCTTCTCATTTGAAAAGCTATGTGGTGCTGGGCTCCCCAACAGTGGGATTTCTTTCTCCAAATGGTCTCTTAGCTATTATGTGCTTAGGCTTCAATAGGAAATTCATAAAATAATCATACTGTTCGCACTTTTGTGTATTTCATTCTTTGGGTCATTGCAACTTGATTTCTACCTAAATCTAGGGATCCTCCACAAATCTTCGGCAAATGCAGTAAGCCCTACTGAAAAGATCACTGGATTAACAGAAGACAGGGTTATCCTGATCAGACACCGAGAAACTGGATGGCCATCAGCAGATGACCTTCCTTCCCTGGGTTTTGAGTGTCACATTTTAAAACCAGAGAATCACAGATGGTCTTGAAGATCCCTTCCCACTTGGCATTCTGAATTTCTTACATACATTTTAGGTGCCTATTTCCTTCTCTACTGTATGCCATCTGAGGCTACCCACAAGAACGGGTTCAGATGAGCGTATGGGATGCAAATGCCCACGTCTGTTATATAACTCCTTTAGGGGAAAAGAAATCCCTGTTAAAATATAAAGGTTCTTGGAATGAAATATCACAGTAAGCTATGAATGTCTTCTGACTTCTAGCACTGTTCTGAGGTTCAGGTTAATGCAAATTGCAAGACTTCCTCGCCAAAATTTTCCCTGCCTATCCAGGTGCTTGTAAATAACCCAACTTCAAGGCCTGCAGAATTATTTCTCCATTCCGTTTTCAGCACTGAGCAAAGCGAATGAATGTCCTCTGCATGTAGGTGAAGTCCTATATTACCCATGAGCAAAACACAGCTATTGCCCACACGTGCTAGAGGAGTAAAAAGAAGCCACTCTACACCAAGGTCATTTGAGTGACAAAATATTCCAGCAGGCTCTACAGCACTAATTTAACTGAACTAAATTGGTTCATTGGAACTAAACTTGATACATTATTCCCATAAAATTTCAAAGGCTGTGTTATGATGGTTAAGGTCTGTCTGCCTTGGTGAGCAGAAGTGATAATCAACAAATGGATCCTGGCCAAACATATCCCATTTGATGTGGACGGGGGAACGGATTCCATAGGCAAACACGAGAAATGTTTTCACTCATTTCTAGCGGTCTGGAGGATTGCTTAAATGAGAGGAAGTGCTGAAGTGACACGGATTTTCTGTCTTGCCACTTGCTGCTCACCAACAGCACACATTTAGGGATGCTTCTCTGGTTTTAGGATAGAAGAAAGCTCTTATCTAGAAAAGGGTGATCAAACCATTTAGGATTCCAATTCAACAAACAGTTATTGAACATCGTCTCTGCAATTCCTGTCCCCAAAGAGCTCCCGAGGGGGGCCAGCACGGAATGCTAGAAGTAACACAATATGGCTCTAACGGAGAAATACGTGCAGTTTCCGGGAAACAGGAAGACAAAATTTACTATACTTTGAGCATTTCTCTTCCATCTTGACCCTTCTAATTAAAATTATTCAGAGGCTCAAATTCAGTTCAGAAGTGACTGAAAACAAATTACATTGCACATTGATCACAAACAGGCTTCTGGTGAAGTCTACAGGCAAAGGGCTCTAAGCCTTTTCACACCAAATTTCCTTTCTGTTGGTTTTTATACATTCTTTTTCTTTTCCATACAATCTTGCTCTCCCCCCCATTTTTAATGATATTCTAATCACACTACAAAATTTAGAAAACAATGTTTTAAGAAGAGAGAGTTCTCTCTTACATAACCACCAATAACATTTTGCTAACTTTTTTATAGCCCCTAGGGGTTTTTTACCTTTTCATTTTAGTTTAGTTTTTTTGGCTTTTATTAAAATATAACCACACTATGCACATAATTCTGAAAATTACTCTTAAACTTGAGTGTATCATAAGCAGGTTAGAAAATACTCTTCTTGAATATTCTTCAAATTATGACTGGCAAATACTCCATAACTGACCTAATTTGCTCAATACCCACCTACAGTTGAAGAATTAACTTGTCACTTTTCAAGGGGCCACTTTGTGGAAGCTGTGTGCTTGCATTAGGAAGGGAAAGATCTCTGAGACCAGGCCAGCCTCCTCTGGGTCTTCTTTTTAAAGTTTTTATTTGTTTATTTGAGAGAGAGGGAGACAGCCAGCGAGAGAGGGAACACAAGCAGGGGGAGTGGGAGAGGAAGAAGCAGGCTCCCAGCAGAAGAGCCTGATGTGGGGCTCGATCCCAGAATGCCGGGATCATGCCCTGAGCTGAAGGCAGACGCTCAACGACTGAGCCACCCAGGCGCCCCTCCTCTGGGTCCTTATCACTGCTTCCTGGCTGCTGTTTGAACTGAATCAGTGCCTCTGCTAACTGTCCTCGGCAGCTGCTCTTAAGTCAGCATGGGAAGGAACCTTCTTGACTGTCTAGTCCAATCCTGTTCTTATCACAAATGAGCAACACTGAGCTCCCTGTGCTAGGCCATCAGCCTAGAGCCAACACTAACACTGGGGCCCCCAGACACCGCCCTGTCCCAAGCCACCCCTCAGATGTCATTAGAACATCTGAGGCTTCTGAAGCAGATGATGGGTGCCAAACTGTGGTATAAAGGGAATCTGATCTCAATTCTGCACTATTTTCACCACAGAGATGTGTGACTCTTCACCTTCTGCTTGTGTGTTTAATCTTCTCAAAGACACTGAAAACATATCATCACTGGGACTCTAACCTATTAAATATCATCAGGGAGAAACCCCAGCAAGATTTAATTTAAGGTCAAAGAATGGGGCGGGCGGGTGGGGGAGGAGTGGAGAAGCCATCATCACTTGGACACATTCCAAAGTGGTTAATTACATTCTATCTGCCAAAATGATCTTGTTACGTTAATCAGATATGGTAATAATCATCATTCCTTATCTCTGCTCACTTCAGGACTGCTTCAATTACTACCACTTCTGAGTTCCACTCCCAAGGGGATGGGCAAAGAATGGCTTCTCTTCCTTCTTCCTTCGTGTCTTCTTTAGCAGAAACCCCAGTAGATGCCAACACGTAAACTCACAGACCAGGGAAAGGGGATGTGGAGAAGGAACAGATAATTCATGGAATTATCAGTTTCCAAAAGGCTGCTGGTGTGGGATTCCTTTAATAACAAGCTCCCCTTGTGTATTTTAAATGATTTCATTTTCCTTCATTTCATTTTCTGTATGACTTCTAAGAACCACAATCGCTGCATTAAAAAGAGGTCTACTTTTATTTGAAAATTAATGATTCAGCAGGCCTGGGGCAGGACCTGAGAGTCTGCATTTCTGGCAGGCACCCAGGCAGGGCTCAAGTCACAGCCCCACACACCACACTGTGAGAAGTAAGGCTCTGGCTGAGTCCATTCGGTGCAGGTAGGGTTGAGATGAGGCAAGGTTCCAATGAGCCCTACTCAGCCCAGCCACCAAGAATTCTGTCCTTGAACCTCATCTTCCTCTCCCCATTTCCATTCAAGGCCTATTTCAGGTTTTGAAAATTCAGAATGTGTCACCTGCACCCTTGTGTGATCATTTTAATTTATACTCCTTTCTCCATTCTTGTCATAACTGTTGCACTTTCTTTTACCTTTCTTCCAAGAATCATTATCCAGCGTTAAAACAGGAAATACATCAATAAGAACATTATGGCTGTCAATCCTTCTTTCTAGAAGGTCATAGGAAAAAAAAAAGCACAGTCGGGAGAAAAAAATCTCCATCATGTCCCTACTCTTTTACCCTCATTTTTCTCCTCATTAGTAATTCTTTCAGAGGCTGCCCGAATCACTTCTGCAACAGTGGAACTGCATGAGGTTTAGAGAATAACGTGCCCCATGCCTGTCCCTCTGTCCCCTCTCCCCACTCCCCCACTGATGTCCATATTTAGCCATTTCCTTTCCTGCCAGAAGGTGAGTGTACTCAATCAACAGTCATTTATCCAGCACATGCCCTAAGCGAGGTGGCGTTTTAGACCCTGGGAACTATCCATAGCGAATAAAGTATGCAATTACGTGTTGCCAGATTCATCAAATAATGAGGAAGGAATCAGGACAAAATGTACATGTATGAGTGGGTGCTGGGTTACCTGACGTCTGGCTTCTTTTCTCTTTACAGACGTTGCCTCAGGGAGTTCGCCTGTTCACGTCTCATCATGCGGGAGACACCCAATTCTGTGCTCCCAAACGCTGCCAGGCCCGTTTCTCAAACAGATCTTAAGAACACAACAAGGCAACCACACTCCTCTCTTCCCTCTCAAATCACCTCCCTTCCTTTTGGTTTTCATATGGGCAATGACCCTCACTGCTTTCACAGAGCAGGTTCTAAACCTCACCTTCTCTGCCTCCTGCACATGCTACGATCCACGGATGACCAAGATGTGTTGATCCTTATTTCAAAGTATCTTACGAATGTGATTGTTTTCTTCTATTCCAAAGCTTTCATGCTCCCACAAGCTCAACCACCAATGGCCTCTTCTTCTTTTAAATGTGGTAAGTACCCTTTCTTGCATTCACTGATTTATCTCTATTGCTTTAATGGATATTTATTATGCACTTTGTAGCTGAAATGTTTACGGGAGGTGCTGCGATGATTATAAAGATAATTAATAGGAGGTCCTTCCCCTTCAATTCCATATAATATAGTTAATACCACAGAGACAGGGAACTTGATTACATACACATATTTCCTCTAGAGCTTAAAGTGTCATAGTGATACGTAACTCCATGGATTGATCAGGGAAATACATCTCCGTTACCCTGATCGTACTACTGCACATAGACATGGGGAAGCCCTCACTGAGAAAATAAAGCTGTGGGTGGAGGACCAGGGTGCCCCTGCAATAACACAGCTGCTGAGCCTGAAAGGCTCTGAGCTGTGCTCATTTTGACCTGTGCTGACAAAAGTGACTGGAATGTGTCCCCTGAGGTGTGCTACTCACGGTGCTGAGGAGAACAGGGAAAAGAGATGGAGAGCTGGATGACATGGAGCATACAGCTATCAAAACTACCTATTCCTCGAGTGCTTGAGCGGACTAGAAGGGTGTCACCTTCTCTCTGGGAAACTTACATTTGCAACGTGACTTGTGGCTAAAGATGCTTTCGTAGAAATGCACGTAGCACAGTAGAGCAGTGTAGACTACATTTGGCTATACTGCGGCAGCACTAGGAGGTCTGTACTCTTTTTGTGTTCCGAAGAGGACTCCAAGCTCTCTGACAACGACCGATTGTGCTGTCCTTCCTCGGCAGCTCCTACCGCACATTGCCTTCATCCACACACGACGTCATCTGCTTCGAGGTAATCTAGACAATCCTGCCCTCCTGCAGCACTGAACTAACTTTAGTTTTGTTGTTCAAGAGCCTCCGCGGTCTGCACGGCACTGGTTGCAAGCCACCTTCCATCCCTAGAACTCCACGCAGTCACTACTATCCACTCCGTCTTACTCAGCTCTCTGAGAGCATCTCAGCTGACACTACGTCCATGCAGCTTCTCCAGGTCCTCCAGAAATCATGTTGCCCTTTTCAGGCCACATACAGCTCAATATTTTTGTACCATACATGGCCACCCTTCAGTACATTATTCCATATTGTCCTTCACCGCTCACCCACCGGTTCCCATGCATAAGTCCAGCTCCCCCAGATCACCGCAAAATAGACTGAGAGCAGGGAGGAGATGTTTGGGAGATCATTTGAATGGAGCTAATAATATTTTCCCTGCATGATACAATTGCTCCTGTGTTGGAATCAATAGATGGAAATTTTTTCACTTTATATTCTATAAGACCCAGGCGAATAGTATGAATTTATTAATATAACTACTGGTTTTTACATAAAAGTCATTTCATAATCTCTTCTCAAAGTCTAATTTTCTATATCAGACTGATAATGATAGTATATGAAAAAGTCATCAGAAATTATTTCTCAGGCTACTTTCAAAACGATTACCTTTCCCAGTGGCTGCACACGTTAGGGTCTTCAAGATTCAGCGATGATGCTGTCTTGCTCCAGAGGCACAATGAGAAACAGATAAAGTTCAGGCAGGAGTTCAAAGAGATAACCATTTTTTTCGGAAGGACAACCTACAAGAACATAAAAATCCAAATTAGAGAAGCATTAAAATGACCCAAACAGAATTCTTTTCAGTACAACAACCATTCGGAACCAATTGTCACTAAGGCTGAACCATGCATAACAAGCCATGTGTTTAAATAGATGGGTCACCAGATTTCATGGTCCAAGAGAGAGGTATTTCTTGTGTTGCACAGGGTGGTCACCATTTTATAAATTACTAAAATGTGCAAATCATCATTAATTGCCACCACAACAAAAGCTCTTCTTATCCCTGCCAGCCGACATTAAAGGAATCTACCCGAACAACTCAGAGCAACACAGACTTCCAGATTCTCTCACCAGGCATATTTCCCTTCTGGAAGAAGAGGGCTCACAGAGGAATCTGGCCTCATTTGTCCTGGAGGGTAAACGGTGAAACAGAAGCTCCATTGACTCAAGAGAGAGGCACCTCAGGCTCAAACTGAGATTCATTCAATAATTCATTCAACGGGCACGGAACGCCTGCTCTATCCTAGGCACCATGCAAAAACTGGACATCAAATACAGATACAGTTTCTGTCCCTGGCCATTAAGATGTCTACAATTTAATAATCATGATGTCCATTTCTTACATTTAGCACTTCCACTTCCCCATCTGCTCAACAGAAACAAAACCAGCTATCTTCTAGAAGTTTGTTCATATGTGTACAGAAAAAGGCTGTGCAGAGGTCAGTGTTAGAGAAAACCAACCTGGTATTCTTGAGAGGAAGAACGAACACAAGGTAAAAACAAAGAGCACCATATTTGCAAAAAAGGCCCGCAAAGGAGATACAAGAGGAAGGAGAATGTTCCATGCAGAGGGAACCAGAGGGGAGGGAAGGTCAGGCACATTTTTGGGAGCCCAAATTAATTCAGCCAAGAAAGAGACAGGGGCATATCACAAAGGTTTTGTACACCATTGCCAAGTCCATGAACTTCCTTGCAGGATAACGCAGACCTTGCAGGGAAGTGAGCGAATCTGAACTTGGAGTCAGTAGAACTTGGTGACTGAATGTGGGTGTAAGAGAGAGGAGTGCTCCCTGCAAGAGCTCCATGGGCTGATGGCGTGCCCTTCACTAAGATGAGAAGCACAGACGTCCTCCCCTTCTGGGAGGAAGAAGCTTTCGTTCAGTTTCAAATATGTCAAGTTTGAGGTTCCCAGGAAATACTCACACGATGTCATCCGCAGGCATTTACTGAATACCTACTATGGACCAGGCACTCACCAGCTCATCTGTGTGGCAGCTGCAGTGGCCTGCGCCAGGAACTCAGCCCATCTCCTCACCTCCAGGAACTTACCACTTGCTCAGAAGGAAACGTTTAATTGTCACACTTATAAAATAATTTTATATCATCACTGGAAAAATGGACACAGAACTATAAATAGCTGATCCATTTACTACTTAAAAAGAGAACAAGTATTAGCATGCCTGCTGGTAAACTAGGGAAACTGGTAACAATAGACCAGGTTATGTGATAGAAGCAGTTATTTTCTAGGTGAGAGCTGGCATTTTGAAAAGTTATACTAACTTTCTACACCACAAGGTGTGGAACCAAATGGGAACAAAATTTATTGACTCTGTGGTTTAAAAAGATAAGTTTATTGGGATGCCTGGCTGGTTCAGTTGGTGGTAGCGCATGGGACTCCTATTAAAAAAAAATGATTGATTGATTTGAGAGAGAGAGAAAGTTCTTAGGCGTGAGCTGGGGAAGGGGCCAAGGGAGAGAATCTCAAGCAGACTCCCTGCTGAGCACGGAGCTGCCTCAGGGGTCAATCTCAAGACACTGAGATCAAGAGCTGAGCAGAAACCAAGAGTCTGACACTCAACTGACTGAGCCATCCAAGTGCCCAGAGTGCGGGACTCTTGATCTCAGGGTCATGAGTTCAAGCCCAAGCTGGGTATTGAGGTTACTTTAAAAGGTGGGGGAGGTAAGTTTATCTCCAAACAAATAATAAACAATATCAGCAAAAACCTAACCTTAGGAAATAGTTTACCCTTCAAATTCAAGAGACTAGATCAAGTGAAGGAGTACTCAATCCTTCAAAATCAAGGCTGTTTATAAGGATAAGGATACCAAGTCTATGGTGACCAGTCACCTGTCTCTAACTGCACAAAGCTAGAACTAATGACAACATCTGATTTAGAATGAGGAAATGATATCATGAATTTGTAAGATAATGAAAAGATACTGTCAGCCACTACAGCAAGCTGTGAGATCTTAAAAAAGAGAAGTCTCCTTCATCACAAAATATATTCTAACCCAGAAAGCATAAACGGGTAGCCAAAACAGGGCTTATAAATTAATTCAAATTATCAGTGTTTCTCATGAAGTTGTAAACTCTGAAGCTCAACATTATATAACCGAAGAAGCTTTTCTACATTTCTTTTCTTTTCTTAAAGATTTTATTTATTTATTTGACAGAGATAGAGACAGCCAGCGAGAGAGGGAACACAAGCAGGGGGAGTGGGAGAGGAAGAAGCAGGCTCATAGTGGAGGAGCCTGATGTGGGACTCGATCCCGGAACGCCAGGATCACGCCCTGAGCCAAAGGCAGACGCTTAACGACTGCCCTACCCAGGCGCCCTGCTTTTCTACATTTCTACAGGAATGACGAACAGTGATGATGATGGTGACAGGCAGTAATTTCCTGACTGGCTGCTGGGTGCCAGGCACAGGGTCGAACCTCTTATGTGCGTGATCTGTTCAACCCTCACAGCCATTTACGTAAGAAAAAGGTGTTTTTATAATCCCCATTTCACAGTTGAAGACATGTAATACACTGCTAATGTTTTCCTCATTCATCAAAAAAAGCAAATCTCTGATATGCTTAGTTGTAACAAACAAGCATGGCAAATACCTCCCTGTCTCATTGCTTTATCTATGTCAGGATAAGTATTTTGTTTCAGCGAGGTGTGAAATATGTATATTAACTTTCATTCTCTCCTCCAAGACAAAATGAGTGCTAGTCAGCAGTAATCTGCCGTCTACTTACCAACAATTACCCCAAATTGTAAAGTTTATGTCGTGAGTCACCATCTTAGACTCAAACCATCCATTTTCCAATTAGAAATGTTTAGTCTGTAAAGTTAGAAATTGCGGCAAGCAATGGATCAAACTGCCAAGAGAAAGAAAAAGGCTGTGTGTTTTCCTTTAATGTACAAATGTTCACGCTAATCTTTCGGTAGCCTTTCTTGATTTGCACTTGACTTGAGGCTTTATGAAGGCTTTAACCTCTCTATGGGGATGGCAGAAAAAAAAGAAAAAAAAGAAAAATTTGGTCACCTCCCTTTTGCTTTTGAAATTTGATATACAGAAAAATCTAACAGTATTGCCAAGTTGCTGGAGGTGTTTACAGAAGGGAAAATATAAGGACATTTTTTTAAAAATGTATATAAACATCAGCTCGTCTCATTCCCAAAGGATTTTCCAAATTAAAATAAAAAAATTAACTGAGTTCTGGAATAATCTGCACTAGAGTATAAAACATCGAAAGCAAAATGAATTGCTAGATCCAGATGCAGGGATCATGCAACCTCACATATACAGGTTAAAACCCTTTGAGAAAAATAATTCAAATGTTATATACGGTGGGGGGAGAGGACATTTTGCAGACACGCCAATGAGCTGTAAAAAACTACAGATATACAACATTTCACTATATTCAGAAACAAAGGTGCTCCTTCCTTTTGTTCTGTCTTGCTGAATAAAAGGCACTGAGAAACACAACCCAAATAAGTGCTTTACCTGTTTTCTTCTACAGGTTTCCATGAGTAAATGCAGGTAGTGTTTTTCCTTTATATCTACCCTGAACAAAGAAAGTTCAACACATTTCCCCCCATTTCTCTCTTTTAAGCTGTGCCATCTTGTCTTACACTATAATCTTCCACTTTGGAGCACAAACGAAAACAACACACGATCTTTAAAAAATAGAATTATTTCCATTGAAAAAAAAAAGTAATTCAGTGGTGATTTGCTTCATTAAAACAGACATTTGGAAAATATTCAGAACTCTAAATTAAGAGTTCTTCTACCCCCACCCACTCAGTCTTCATCTTCAAATAACTTTCCTTATGGTTCCAATTAACAAAATTTAAAACGTAAAAAAAAAAAAAAAAGAGAGTCATTTGCATGAACCCCCTAGCGCCAAACTTGATTGCATTCCATATCATTCACTTAATTATTATGGAAAAATCAAAACAGAAAATCAGTACAACTGATTAGCATTGCTGAAGTGCTCCTATTAGAAAAAAGAAACACAGCAGGTAGAATTAACTCTTGCTGCCTACTAGGAAGACAAGCTTTGCTTATTCTCACAAAAACCTCAATAAATAATCAGGTTGAATAGAATCCTTACAATGGATGAATCTGGGTTCTGATGATAGGGAGTAGTTTATCAGTGTATTAAGGAGAAATAAATAATGGGGCGTTGACTTGCTAATTTATTTTTGCAACAACAGAGGGATAAATGATGCCAGACGAGCCGTTCTGCCTCTAAAATCTATTTCCTTCCTAGAATCATTAAGTACACTCAGAAATAACTTGGGTGCCCTCACCCATTTTTTTCTCAAGCTCATTTCCCTAAAATCATCTCACAGTTTTCTAAGTGAAAATAAATTTCATGATTAAGAATAGTCCCATTTCCACCATCCCCACCCCCTCTCCCGGCCCCAAAAGCCACAATTTTATTTGATCACTCCATCATGTTATCTGTAAATAACATACTAGCTTTTCCTCAGAAAGGCTTCCCAAGTCGGGCAGAAGGTAGCATGCTGTGTTCTTCCTTGAGCTTCAAGCCTGTGAATAGAGTATCAAAGCTCCAGCTCGGGGGGCGGGGGGGGGGGCGGTATTAAAGATGTCAAAAGTTACTCATGCAACTCTTGATCTCAAAGTCCTGAGTTCAAGCCCCACGTTGGCGGTAAAGCTTATTTTTAAAAAAAAAAGAAGATGATGATGATGATGATGAAGGCTTACTTGTTGTCCTGAAAAGAACCCCAGATGAGAATTTCCACAGAAATACTACTTTGCAGATAAAAAGAATCCCGGAGGCACTGTTGTGATTTCTGTTTTCACCGTCCAAAGCTAGAATAACTTTCTAGGAGCACATGACTTTAACCAAGCATAACCCTTTATCTGAAGCAATGCAAGTACTTTATATTGTGTGTGGGTTGTAAAGCCTCGTGTTATTTTGCTCACAACAAACATCACAACAGAGATATTCTTCCGAGTCACATTAAATCATCTTATATGGGCGGTCACACGACATTCTTTGGAAGACTCTAAGAATATAAGTTAAGTGAGTGTGGCTATTAACACCAAAAAAATTTATCAAATTCTATGCTACAAACTTACAATGGTTTTGTAAGCAACCAAAAAATATATATCCCTAAACATTAGCAGGAAGTGTGGGTTTCATACCAGTTCTGGCATTCACTGGACACTTCACACCAAATAAGAACTAAGCAAAGCCCTGGGGATGCCAGGCACTGGGCTACCCTGAGGAAGCTCACCAGCCACATGAAAAATGGCCACAAACGAACCATTTCAATACGGCATGATGCAAGCACGGGGAAGCCCAGAAGAGGTTGTTGTGGGAACAGAGAGGCGCAGTCTCATCTACTTAACCTGTCAACTCCACACGTATTATCTAGGTAGCATGAAGGGGTAGTTGGGGGGGGGGGAACCTGATCACCCACTTGTCCTCAACTTTGGGAAGTGCTTTAAAACACCCCTAGGAATCCCACCCACCACAAACAAGACTCACTAAGGATCTAAATTCAAGCAACTGTGAGGGCCATGATGACCCTCAACAGGTCAAAATCTACTAGGGACAGAAATTCTAAATAAACTAGTATTTGCCAAATGAGTCAATGAAGAAATAAATGGCCAGAGTTTTAAGAGCAGGGAAAAGTCAATGTGAGCAGTAAAATTTCATTAAAGAGACTGAACATGAACAGAAGCGTTCAAAAGGAAAAGAACTAGAAATGACAAAGTATCAACCTCTTGCCTTGCACTGCACATTCGTAATCTCATTGGCTGAGATTAAATGTTTCACTTGAAATCAGACAATTAGAACAGCAGAGATTTGAACCAATGTGGCGGATGACTACAACATCTGTGATATGTTCTTGGCATCACATCCCGGTAAAAGGAAGACTTGAGTAAATGAAAACCATGGCAAGGGGCCATGAGGCAAAGAGAGAAGTGGGAGCCAAGCCTTGCGGGTAGAGAGCAGGAAGACTTGTAAGGAATTCTGAGAGACGGTGCTAGAAAAGTAGGCAGAGCTCACTGATAATGGGTCTTGAGCACCAGGCTAAGGAGTTCATATGGTTTTATCTTGCCTGCCATGGGATACACTGAAGTCTTTGAGCAGGGTGCATTATTAGATGAAAGAGGTGTTTTGGAGATTAACACAGAGATTAACATAAACTTTGCAAAATCCAAGGAAGGGAACAGGGCCTGGGGGCAAAGAAAGTAGGTGGAGGTTCATGCATTCAGGTATGGGGTGGAACTGCCCTCGGCGGGGGTGGGGGGTAGACTAAGGGAAGTACGTGAGAAACCAGTGAAAGAAAGAATTGGCAAGACTGGGAGAAATCACAGAAAATAGGGTTAATATCAAGGACCCCTGGTGGCACCTGGGTGCCTCAATCAACTAAGCATCCAACTCTTGATCCCAGCTCAGGTCTTGATCTCAGGGTTGTGAGTTCAAGCCCAATGTTCCGCTCCAGGCTGGGTGTGGAGCCTACTTAAAAAAGAACAATAATAAAATAAAATAATAAAAACTAAAAACTAAAAAAAATTAACAAAACAAACTTCTGATGGTGATCAAGAAAAAAAAGAAAGTAAAAACACCCAATATCAGAAATACAAAGAGAGACAGAAGAACAGACTCAAAAGAAATGTTTGGGGGGCGTCTGGGTGGCACAGCGGTTAAGTGTCTGCCTTAGGCTCAGGGCGTGATCCCGGCGTTATGGGATCGAGCCCCACATCAGGCTCTTCGCTATGAGCCTGCTTCTTCCTCTCCCACTCCCCCTGCTTGTGTTCCCTCTTTTCTCTGGCTGTCTCTCTGTCAAATAAATAATAAATAAAATCTTAAAAAAAAAAAAAAAAGAAATGTTTGGGGCACCTGGGTGGCTCAGAGTCTCTGACTCCTGATTTCGGCTCAGATCATGATTTGAGGGTCCTGAGATCTAGCCCGACATTAGGCTCTGCAGTCCACACTGAGCATGGAGCCTCCTTAAGATTCTCTCTCTCCCTCTCTCTCTGCTCCTCCCCACCCCTCAGCTGGGCGCTCTTTCTCTAAAAAAAAAAAAAAAAAAAAAAAAAAAAAAAAAAANAAAAAAAAAAAAAAAAAAAAAAGGACAGCTGTTGTGGCTTAAACCATTATGAATTGCAGTTTTATTTGCAAGGTTCAGTCTACTTGTCTCCTTTTGGGGAAACAATACCTCTCTTTTTTATAAGATAAAGAAACTTCAAGCACTACTTCTCATTCCAGGGTTCAGTGAATAAGATCATCTTGATTTTCCTAAACTTCTCATGACTTAATATTCCTTAATAACATTCCCACTCATTCTTCTCAATCTAGAGTCCTAATTTATTTGGCCTGTTCACTTAAAAAAAAAAAGCTCTATTATCCCTTTTATAAAATTTACCCTTTCCTTCTTTCCTTTTTCAACAACTATGCCTCAGCAGCCCTAATTATACCCTAGGATTGTAGCCAACTCCAGGCTGACCTCCAATGATCCCTGCCTTGTGTCAGTCCCTTTCTCAACGAATAGACTGTGTAACCAATAGGATACTGCACAAATGACAGCGGTAACTTTGAGACCTGCGTCATCAAAGGCAATGCAGTTCCCATCTTGCTTTTTGGATCGCCATTCTGCGGGAAGCCAACGGCCACGTCCTTAGGACACCCAAGAAGCAAAGTAAAGCCTCAGGGGAGGCTTCCCGCCAACAGCCACGCGAGCGGATCCTCCAGCCCCTGTCAAGCCTTCAGGTGACTGTAGCCCCCGGTGACGTACTGACTCCAACCTCATGAGATTCTGAGCCAGAGACCCCAGCTGAGCTTCTCCCAAATTCCTGACACGCAGAAACTGAGGTAATGCACATTGGCTGGTTTAAGCCACTAAGTTTGGAGATAACTGGTTACAGAGCAATCGAAAGCCACTACGTCCGTATTTTAATATGCCTATACCAAAAATATTTTGTTGGACTTCCGAAATGCTCTCAGTAATGCTCACAATTTTGTTGATACCTTCAGGAGCAGTCTCGTACAGCAGAAACCGCCTGAGAGGATTCTGAAATCTTTTCTCTGCATTGTAACTCCTGGCAGGAGCCCCTCATCTTCTAATTACAGTGTCAGTTATTTTGCTCTGAGAGGCATGACCTCGAGATGCCTGTGCTTTGAGGTGTATCTGCTGCTTTCCCACACAATGCCTTGTCCTAGATTATCCTGCCGTTTATCCTTAATCATTAGCATTTGACTATCTAGAAGAATTGACCTGCCTCGTGATAACCTAGAGAGTTCGTCATGTGCTCCGTGTTATACGGGTCACTTATAAAATACTAAATGAATGGATTCTAAACTTTTCTCTGGGTTACTTTTTCATTTACAAATAAATGTTCCTTTTACTTTCTTGCCTTTGAACTAGTCTTCTATGATTATCTCTGATAATATATATGAATTATATATGCAATAAATACATTAAAAATTTAAAATAAATAGAATAAAATAAATAAAATTTATATGTTAAGTAAAATTAAATTATTGTTTTGCTTCTAACTCTTTATTTTGATTTTTTTTAAAAAGATTTTATTTATTTTTTCGACAGAGATAGAGACAGCCAGCAAGAGAGGGAACACAAGCAGGGGGAGTGGGAGAGGAAGAAGCAGGCTCATAGCGGAGGAGCCTGATGTGGGGCTTGATCCCATAACCCCGGGATAACGCCCTGAGCCGAAGGCAGACGCTTAACCGCTGTGCCATCCAGGCGTCCCTTAACTCTTTATTTTGAAATAATTTCAAATTTATTTGAAAGCTAAAAAATAGAACAATGAATGACCTTCACCTAGACTCGCTAGCTTCTAACATTTTGCCACATTTACTTCATCACTATCCACTTACACACACACACACACACACACACACCTTTAACCCTTTGAGAGTAATTTGCAGTTTACCACTATCCATCTACACACACTCAACCATTTGAGAGTAATTTGTACATAAAATTATGCCCCTATGCCTCTAAATACTTTAATGTGCATTTCCTAAGAACAAGGACATTCACACATGTAACTGTTGTGCAATTACCTAAATGAAAAAATTTAACATTGATGCAATATTACTATTTAATCTAGAGACCTGATTCAAATTTCAACAACTGTCCTACACATGTAGTTTTTTTTTTAAAGATTTTATTTTATTTATTCGACAGAGATAGAGACAGCCAGTGAGAGAGGGAACACAAGCAGGGGGAGTGGGAAAGGAAGACAGGCCCCCAGCGGAGGAGCCTGATGTGGGGCTTGATCCCAGAATGCCGGGGTCACGCCCTGAGCCGAAGGCAGACGCTTAACAACTGAGCCACCCAGGTGCCCCAACACATGTAATTATTTTAACCATCTTTCACACAGAATTTTTTCAAAGTCTTTGCTGAAAAACAAACAGCTGTTCTTTCAATTAGCAAATCCTGGTGAAGACAGACTTTGCCCTCAGAGAGTTTGCAGTTGAATGCGATAGAGAGTATCGTGTCTATGATAATGACAAAGCAATGTAAAATGGGATTAGGGCCAAGAGAGGGTTACCGAGTAAGTATGAGAGTTGAGAAAGTCTTCCCAACTGGTGAGTGGGCAAACGAGATAGCACTGTTGCAGATTCTGCTGGGTAGATGGAGCAGGGGAGGTTGTACCCAGAGGAACCACGAAGACCAAAGGCAGAGAAAGAAACTTCCCAGAGGCAAAGGCAAATGGGCAAGATTGGGACACAGAATGGAAAACCGAGTGAGTGAAGAGGAGTTTTAGAGCCATGTCGGGACTGGTGCTGAATATCATGGTTTAAGATTGACTCAAGGTAAAATATCTGAACACCTCATGAGACCTCAGGCAAAGAATGAATGGGTTTGAGAAAAAGGAACTAGAAAATAGAACTTGATCAGCCCAAGAAGAAAGGGAGACCTACTGCCTTTTTCTTTCTTTTAACCAACAATACAGATTGAAGAAGCTGATGGGTCAGCTTTGACCAATCCCCTGACACAGTACCAGCAGGAAAAAAATCCAGTTGCAATAGAATAAATAACAAAAAAAGGTAATTTCCTTTAGACAAAAAAAAAAAAAGTCAAATTATAATAGAGTGGAAAAAGAGAAAATATATCTCTCTGCCATACAGCAGGATACATGGGTATCATCAGAATCTTCAGTCTTCCCTTGCACATGGGGTCAGAGGCAGATGGGGACAGGAACAGGAAGCCTATGCATTTGCAAGGTCCCTTTCTCCGGACGATCCTTTGCAGTGGTGCATACTGCTGTAGTAGGAAGGATGATGGCACTCCTTCTGCCCCCATCACTGGCACGACAAGGGCCACCCATATGTCACCTGGTCTCCCAACTCTGGGTCATTACACTAACCCTCAATTCCTTAGATATTTACTATTAGGGCACCAACTCAAGCCTTCCTTTCCCTGAAGATTATCTCTTACTTAAGAAAACACAGAGGAACAAAAACCTTATGAGGGGAAGAATTTCTAGGGGACCAAGACTTTAGAAAATTTTCCTAGAGCATTCTTCTATTTTTTAATACTTCATAACAGGCCATATAATTTAGGTTTGTAACACTCATTTGGCCCCCAAAAGTTTCCAGGGCATGACATATATCTTGGGGTCCAGAGAGCTTTTACACTCAAAAACAGAACAGTAAGAGTTTAAGGCCTTAGGGGTTCCAATCAAAATCCTTTCATTTTTATGGAAGAAATAATTGGATCCCCAAGTTACAGTGACTCAATGATATCACAGAGTGAATTTGAGAATGGTCCAACACTAGAACCCAGAAATCAGGGCTCCTAATTTCAGGCAAATCATCTTCACCCAGTGAAAAAGCCACAGTCTTTCTAAAATAACACTCCACCTATAGAATGGAGCAAGAAATGCTTCTTGAAACGCAAATTCATTAAAAGCTAGATTCTCCAAGTGACTGAGCTATTTCCCGGCCAAAACTGAGAATCTGAATTAGAACATACAAAAGGTAAGGGTGCCTGCGTGGCTCAGTCTGTTAAGTGTCTGACCCTTGATTTCAGTTCAGGTCTTGATCTCAGGGTCATGATTTCAAGCCCCACATTGGGCTCCATGATGGGAGCGTTACCTACTTAAAAAAAAAAAAAGGGATGGGGTGCCTGGGTGGCACAGCGGTTAAGCATCTGCCTTCGGCTCAGGGCGTGATCCCGGATTTCTGGGATCGAGCCCCACATCAGGCTCTTCTGCTATGAGCCTGCTTCTTCCTCTCGCTCCCCCTGCTTGTGTTCCCTTTCTCGCTGGCTGTCTCTATCTCTGTCGAATAAATAAATAAAATCTTTAAAAAAAAAAAAAGGGAAAAGAAAGAAAGGACGAAAGGTATTTCCACATTTACACTGTACAGCTGTTTCAAATAATCAGGGACATCGGGACTCAACTGCCATTCTTCCCAGGGCTGCTCAGTTCTGAACCACTAATCCAGACCAGGATGCAGAGTGACCACAGACATGGCTTGCAGCAGGCATGGCCACAAAAGAGTCTGGATACTTTCATCCTCATGGTTTTAAGCCCACATGGTCAAAAGCTTTGAAGAGTTGAAGCAAAATGTGAGGAAATTGCTGAGGAAATATAAGTAGGCGGAAGAACTTAATTATTCGAAGTTGCATTTGGCCAGGACATTAAGGAGAAAATACTTGGGTAGCCTTCCCTTCCACCTCCGTTTCCTCACCAACGGCATATATATGCAAATATGAGAAGCCACAACCCAAACCCCAACTTTATGACTCTTAAAATAGGGCTTTGTTTTAGTAGATAAAGTACCACATGCTGAAGTAGACCACTTCCTGTGGTGTCTAGACAGACCTTTTATGCACCAAGTGACCCTGTCCGACCCTGAATAATGGTTTGAGAACAATCTCATATTGATAGGGAGTTAAGGGCCATTCTCCATACTACTTCCTTCATTCACATTACCCATCATTCTCTCTTCTGATGGTCCTGCATCTCTGTACTTGTCTTCCTTCGCCTTTCTAGGGTAATTCAGGATCCGCATGCCATGGGGACAGGAAAGTACAGCAACCAAAGAAAATTCTAGTGTGTCCTGGCATCAGACTCTGATCACTGTTGAGTCACTTATCTTCTCTCTGCTTTCCTTCCCTTTCATTAATATCAGTCAGGAAAGCGGCCTGAATGGCAAGAAAACTTATAAAGAGAGTTACAGTTTCCATTTGTCTTATAAACTTACAGAATGCCTAAGATTCATCAGCTTTTGTATGAACACAGCCTGTAGCAGGAAGCTGGTCCAATACTCTTAATTTTACAAACGGTAATATCGTGGTCCAAAGAAATTCAGTTTACGCCCAAGATCACAAAGCTCTTTCATAAATAGCTTCTCCTTAGGCTGATATTGGCCCAAATTTCAAGATCCTGTCAGTGTGTCTTGCACAATATTATGAACTGCTGCACACAAAGATAATCAAGACGCAATTACATTTTTTTCCTGTGGCTGATGCCAGTCTTGATAGAATATAAATACACAAAGTATAAGTCTAGGGTTTCTATAAAAGTTTAACACTAAAATATTGATGAAATGTCCAAGACTTTCATAAGGCAACTTGTGAATGCTCCTTTTCATTTCGAGGAGGAGGAGCTCACAATGAATTATGTCTACTCAATCTGTGCATCGAAGGAGCAAATTAGACATAAGGCTCATAGAAGTTCTGCTAGTAGGGGCGCCTGGGTGGCACAGCGGTTGGGCGTCTGCCTTCGGCTCAGGGCGTGATCCCGGCGTTATGGGATCGAGCCCCACATCGGGCTCCTCCGCTGGGAGCCTGCTTCTTCCTCTCCCACTCCCCCTGCTTGTGTTCCCTCTCTCGCTGGCTGTCTCTCTCTCTGTCAAATAAATAAATAAAATCTTTAAAAAAAAAGATTTTTTTAAAAAAAGTTTTAAATTTTAAAAATCTTTCAAATCCACATATTTGACTCCTGTTTATACTTTATTCATTAAATTCATTCATTCATTCATCATTCATTCATTCATGCATTCAGTCACCCTTCTCTCTGCTAGGTGCTATTCTAGGTACCAAGAATACCACATAAAACCAAAAAGCATCATTACAGTGATCCCAGGATACTGGGATCCCAGGATACTGGGATCACACCCTGAGCTGAAGGCAGACGCTTAACGACTGAGCCACCCAGGCGCCCCTTAAAAAAAAAATCTTGGATATAGTAAGACCACTTTTGAGTTTAGCAAGATTTGGAATTGGTAAATAGGATGAATAAAAATCTGTTGAAAAATAGATACTTCAAGTCATGAGTTTTTCAAGAATTAGTCATTTTCACATACCATGAGACAGTTGTGCATCCATTTTGTGCCTTAAATTACCCTAAAAATACTTGTCTTTTTTGTTTTTTATAAGTTCTGGGGGGGGGGCTTTGACTTTGTTAGTTTGAAATAGGGCAAGTTTTACAACTTTTATGGGCATTTTAGTTTTTTCTTTCTTATTCTCAGCCAATTTTGTTTGATCTGCTTATTGGAAATGTTTTTCATTAATTGATTTTTCATAATTTTTCAGGCATCAGTCAATGCTCCAGTGGCAAAATTGTTGCAAAAGTTGTCATCTCTTACCTCATTTATTTATTTATTTTAAAGATTTGTTTATCTATTTCAGAGAGAGAAAGAGAGTGAGGGGAGGGGCAGAGGGAGAGAGAGAATCTCAAGGAGACTCCTTGCTGAGAGCAGAGCCTGACAAGGGGCTTGATCCCACAACCCTGAGATCATGACCTGAGCTGAAATCAAGAGTCAGCCACTTAACCAACTGAGCCACCCAGGTGCCCCTTACCTCATGCATTTATAAGCTTTGTATATTCTAGGGTGATTTTACTTTTTTTTTGGACATCATTTGATCACTGTATCTGCTTTCAAAAGTACTTTTAAATTCATTTTCACCCAGTGATGCCAACTATATCTACTAAGTATGATCTCACTCTTATAAATATCACTTTTATATTTTAGCAAAACCTTCCATTAGGAACGAAGAAATGGCCGATTTTTGGTTAACTATTCCTGAAAGGGTCATTAAGTTTTTAAATTTCATTTTAACATGGAAATATGAAATAAAAAGTTGAGAAATATATGTCTCTGTCATTTTTCATCCATCTACTTTATCCCCTGTTCTAACTAAAGCAGTAAGCAGGTGGTAGTATTGGTCCTTTAGTTTGACTTTTTATTGTAAAGATAAAGCAGGTTTTACTAATAGCAAGTTTAACACCAAAGTCTAGAAACACTAACTTTTGAATAGCTTTTCAGTTTGACTGATTTATTCTTTTTACCAAGCAACTTCGAACTGGTCCTCCATGCTGCCCCCAATTCTGTCAAAAAACAAATCAGGGTATCATACTCCTATATTTAAAAGGTTTTTTAAAGATTCATTTATTTATTTTAGACAGAGAGCAAGAGTGGGGGTGAAGGAGGGGAGGGGCAAAGGGAGAGAGAACCTCAAGCAGACTCTATGCTCAATGCTGGGCTCAATCTCCCGACCATGAGATCATGACCTGAGCCAAAACCAAGAGTCAGACACTTAATTGACTGTGCCACCCAGGTGCCCCTATACTTAAAAGTTTTTGAGAGATCTGTTTTTCAGTAAAGTCCAAACTGGCATTCTTTCATTCAAGATAATCTCCGTCTAGCCTTATCACCCAGAAAGTTCTCACATGTATGAATCATTTCTATATATCACCTGAACAGTACTTGCGACCTGACTTTCCCAGTTATCCTTCAGAAGCAAATGCTACTTCCTCTTAGAAGCTCTCCCAGGCCAATCTACACATCCCTCCTTGTTCCCATCCTCCTGGTGCATCCTGAGAGTAGATGACGTGGACTTTTTCAGACTAGAAAGGCACGCTATTTTATTCACCATTTTCTTATTCATGTCTCTACCAGCTGGTGAACTCCTTCATGTCAAAACAATACATTGTTCACCTCTACATGTTCCTGCTACATATGAGGGGCTCCATAACATTTCTTGCCTACTGACTGAATGAATGAATGAATGACCCATGGGAAAGATAAAGCTCAGAATATGTAAAGTGTTGGTTTGGATTTTGAAATATTTTTCTCAATATATAGAGGAAGAAACGGAAGGTTGAGATTGTCCCATTTAATTGTTAAACTATACCACTGCGAAGGAAAATCCCAGAGTTGAAACAAAATGATTACACTACTACGGATTATAAATATAGAAAAATAATGAAAGCTTTTCTGGAGAAATATGTGGTTCAATTAGAGAAAAAATTTTTGTTGTTTTGTAAGAGAATTCTGTGGATACTTTCAAGGGCTTAATTAGTTGTTATTCTGTAAATTCATTCATTGAAAGGTGAAGGCCTTCTTTTCCCTGGCACTCCCGTATTCTCAGTAAGTGGCTCTGCTCCAACATGGCTACATGTAGTCATGATTCTTACGGACCTAGTATTCATCTCAGCTACAGACACAGTGAAGTGACTGTGAGCATACATTGGAAGCAGCAAGGGGGTAGTCCAGGATGGGCTGCAAGTCAGGCAACAGAAGTAACAATGGAAGGTACAGGAGTCAGGGGTAAAGGAACAATGGAATAAACCTCTCAATGACAATGTTTTACTATGCTAAGGAGAACACTTGAGCCCCATGGCTGAAAAGCACAATTCCTAGGGTGCACTGTGTATGCTGGTATAGGGACCCATCTCAGCAAACTTCACCAGAAAAACAATGTCTGGGAACCCCAGTAATTAGCAGATTATTATAGTCTACAGTAACTACAGGACTGCTCTGTTTCAATGTGTTCATGAAGTGTAATATAAATACAAGCTAGAAAAGGGAAAGAATATATTATAAGGTGATTGAAAATATATGTTTGAAATACAGACAAAAGGAAAAAGAAGGGGCTCGTATAATTTTAAGATTTAATTCTGAGAAGCAACGAAGGTCTCTGATGGTCTTTGATGAAGGTCACAAGGTGACTGCAAGTAAAAGAACATTTCAATGGACTCCAAATGTACATAAGTGTCTGTACATTCCCTAAATAGGGCAAGGAAATGAAAAGCACAGGAGGGCATAAATACACACAAAGTTAATGTTAAGAATAAATAAATAAATGACATTAACATTAAATATTAAACATTAATGTTAAATAGTATACATTAATATTAAAATAATATTATTTATAACATTAATATTAAAGTAATTACAGGTTTCATGGTGAATATCACCTCTGCTTTTAAAAGCAAATGCTGATAACTCTTTATGGGCAGTTTGCACCAGAGAAGCTAAAGGTATTTGAACTTAAGGCGTGAACTCTAAAGTTTGCAGGGCCACGGGCCCAATTTACAACATTCTGTTTAATCTCTTCTTCCATTCTTGCTCTTTTCAAAATGGCATTTCCCTTTTGCTTTTATTATAAATCCTCTTCCTTGACACCTTTTTTTAAATTTCAAAATCTCTAATAGCAATATCTTCACTTTATCATAGAGAATGGAAACTACAGATAGCAGAAAGCAATCCAGTTTAAGCTGACCCCATCACACTGAATACATTCATTTCCTTCTTAGGAAGAATCAGTTCCTATAAACTGTATCACTGTCATTTGTTCAAGGTTTTAAACTCTCTAATCATTTCATTTAAAAAGGAAAACTAAAACCTAATGGATTTAAACTGCCCATGAAGACCATCTCAGTTGAAGAATCTGTGGAGGATGGAAATGGTTTCCTGCAGAGATTATATTTTTTCCTGCCCTGCTAATTTTCAAGGGTCTATGATTCATTTCTGTAATTCCCTCGGGTCAACATGTAAGCCTCACTAAGTGTTTGAAATTCAAACCATTACATAAGCTCCCTGTCAACTTATTTCTCTCTCTGCAATAATTTATGCTCTCATTAAATATCTAGTTAATGATGTGTTAGGACCCAAGTAAAAATATCCTTTAGTCTTCTCACTAAAAACTGCACAGAAACCTTGGGTGGAACCAACACTGCACATCCTTCATCTGATATGTGTTTGTTACAGGAGGTTGCCGGTCGTCTTTCCATGTAGCCCATCCCACCTCCTCAACTTGACTATAAACACCTTGAAAGCAAAGCCCTGCGTCTTGCTCTAGTCTTCCCCTGCACTCATCCCGGATCCCACTTCTCTCCACATCTGTAAGAATATAACAGATGCTCAATAAATGGTGGTTAACTGAGCTAGATCAAAACGTGGGGCTACAGGGCATTGAACACTCACATCATGGCGGGCATTGATCTGAGAGATTGAAGGGCGATCAGGGATTGCACCCTGTGACTCAGGGGCAGTTCACATGAGTCCAGAGGCTTGAGGTGAGAGATTGATAACTAAGGGTAGGATGGGAAACAAACACCTCAGTTGGGAGCCCGGGTGACTTTGAGAAACCATGCCACCAGGAGACAGCACATCTGTCCAGGGCCGCTCTGGCTTGGCCGAGTTGCCACTTCATCTAGAAGGTCTATCCATTAATGTATAGAAGAATTTCCCCAACAAGAGAACTGAATCTAACACATGAGCTGTATTACCCCAGAATATCTTGCTGTTCTTAGGAAAAACAGAGGAAAACTAATCTGAATCTTATTTAAAGAAAAGCTTAGCCTGGCCTGCAACTGAATAATCCTGACCACAGCGTCTCTGTTTGAACCACAGGTCTTTCCTACTGTATCTTTGTTGTTTTTTTGTTTTGGGTTGTTTTTTCTTTTTTCTTTTCTTAGATTTTTATTTATTTATTTAGAGAGAGACAGAGAGAGCATGCAAGCAGGGAGAGGGAAAGAGAGAATCTCAAGCAGACTCAGAGCTGAGTGCAGAGCCTGAGGTGGGGCCTGATCTCGCCGCCCTGATATCATGACCTGAGCTGAAATCAAGAGTCCAACGCTTGACTGGCTGAGCCACCCAGGCGTCCGTGTACCTTTGTTTCTTAAAACAAATTTTAATGTGGTAAAAAATCTGAGTCTAAACAGGCTAGCTTTCATATTTGTCAAGAACAAGTTTGACATCAATGACAGAAAATGTTGCCTATATGGATGAAGGTGGTAAAAAGTGAATTACAAATATTAGGTGTCAGATGAGTCAACGAATAGGAAGTAACATTAAGGTTCGTACACCTTTACATGTATGTGTGTGTACAAATGTTATTATATACAAATTATAAGTAGGTCAAGTTTAACATAAGAATAGAGATTAAATCTTGATTTGCTCTATGATTCACCTGCTTCGTGTGGGTCACATTAAGAGCTACATTTAAGAATAGAGCCAACTAGAAATTCTCTTGGAAATACCCTGAGAAACTCAAAATTATGCATTAGGAGACAAGGAAATGAATCAACAACTTTATAAAGGGATCCGGAACCTTTTCCAAAAAATTTTTTTAAAAGATTTTATTTATTTATTTGACACAGAGAGAGAGACAGCCAGCGAGAGAGGGAACACAAGCAGGGGGAGTGGGAGAGGAAGAAGCAGGCTCCCAGCGGAGGAGCCTGACATGGGGCTCGATCCCAGAACGCCGGGATCACGCCCTGAGCCGAAGGCAGATGCTCAATGACTGTGCCACCCAGGCGACGCCCTTTTCAAAATATTTAAAACAAAATGTCTGCCCAAATCTCTATGCCTATGGCCACTGTGGATTAGAAACAAAAAAAATTATCTCCATGATATAAATGCAGCTGCCAAATCCACACTATTCAGTGGAGTCGAGTCAGAAATGCACAGAGCACTTGGCTCTTTCCCCAGAGCGCCACAATCACATGGAACCAGCTCTGAACTGCTCGCAAAACTCAAGAGAAAGTTTCGAGCCATGTTCTCTTACTATTAAGGACATATATTTTTTCTACCTGTCCCAGGCCGTTAAATTCTTAGATTCATTTTCTTTAATGATGAGCCAGACTCATGTTCATCATTAAAAAAGAAAGAAGGAAAAACAACCTTAATGAAGACATTTGCCTTAGAAACTGCCACAATCAAAGACAGACCTTTTCAGATGTAATTAAATTTTTTTCCAAGATAATTTATCCTATTAAAATATGGTAATTTACCATGGTTTCAGGTTATCTGAAACCTTTCTAGGATTGAAAACCGAGGTTAATTTCTTGCTATAAGCAGTATAATTTGAACCTAAGAGAATCAGGGAGCATTTTATATTCATACAAGCATGCAGAAGCTAAAAATGTTTATATGGAAGATGCTTAAAGGAATCTGACTGTTCCCCTGGAATCTCCATATGCTTTGGTATGGGAGTGCAAAGGGCACTACAGAAAGAATGGAATTGTCCTCCCCCAAACTGATCCCTTTCCCTGGCAGCACCATTGGCTGATAAGGACTTAGGAAGAAAGCCCTTGCAGCGATGTCATTTTTGACAATATCGGTGTGCCCAATTCAAAAATCAGCGTGATTGGAGGTTTAATGAGGCACTTTGTTATTCCCTGCAATAAAAAACGAAAAATAGAGACAGAGTTCTTCAGGCTTAATTACCACATCTGTTATTTGGCACTTTACCGTGATTGACTGGAGTGTATGTCGGACACAGTGCCAAAAAAGCCTCCCCATAAAAGCAGCTTCCCGCTCGCTGCCTGAATGGCATCGGTCTCTGTTACCAACAGGATTTCCATGGCAAACAAGCAAAGCTTGGCTCACACAAGCCCCCGTGTCAGCTGAAGGCACTTTTTCTTGGTGCCAGTGAAGCTGGTTGCAGGGCCCGGTCGGCTTGCTGTGACTTTTGCCCCTCTCCTTCTTTCCCTCCACCCCACTTCCCTGCAATCCATGACATACGGGACACTGTTAGGGAGGCCCAGGAGGAAGGGGAGGCGATCAGGGGCTGGGCTGTGGTTTTGTTGGGATGCTTACTTGCGGAAACTAAAATTGGGGATTATCGTTCAGTCATGCTGCAGGTGGAAAGCATTTCCCAGCTTCTGGGGTCATGATGACATTAAAACACACAGCAAACAGGCAACACCAAGAAGCTGGCTTCTCAGGATCCCGGGCCCTAGGAACAACCACCAAACTTGCCTTTTAGGAACATAGCGTCTCGTTCTGCAGCATGCGTGTCAGAGAAACTTACTGCCCTCCTTCCTTGTCCCCAGGAAAGCTCATCATGGATACTTTCAGTCTAGGCATGCAGGCAAGTGTGGATCTACTCATGAAACCACAGCTCCTTTGAAAAGGGTTGCTTTTCTAAAGTATGCCACCGTTCCACTTTTTAAAGGTGCAAAAATCCAGATACCCACAATTCAAGTGACTGTGCAGGCAGGCAGCAGCATGGGGACAGTGACTGGCACGGGCAACCACTCCTCAGACCAGACCCACAGGATAGCCAGGAATGTCAGAGCAACCTCAACCCTGAGCACACGCCAGGTGGGGACACACAATCACCTAAAGTAAACAACAGCCCAGTGCTGCAGAAGTTGTGACATGCAGTGGCAGCAGAAGTCAGGGGAAAACACTACAACACAGATAACCTATAAATACATCCTTCTGAAACAGTCAAGTGAAAAGAAGAAGGTACTGGAAGCGTTCTCTCTCTATGGACTTTGCTTCTTGAGGAAGAGATTGTATTAAGGGACGATGCACTCCTCAGTTGCTGTTTTCTACCAAGCAATACCCGTGGCGTTTTGGATGCATGGCTTCTGTTAATGGTGATTTGTGCACAGAATATAATCCCGAAATAATAACGAGTAAAGTGTGAGAAATGAAAAAGCAGGGAAAGGATTTTCTGAGCGATTAGAAGAGTCTTACCAGCATTTAATAAAAATAAAAGGAACATATGGTGTGGTGTTTTCTAAAAAGGAATGAACATGGATAAAAGCCATTATCGACACACCTAGAGAAGTGTCTATGCAACAATTCTTTCAGTCCTTGGGATAGAGACTGGATGCCAGTTCCCTAGGGGTTTGCCTCTAGAGCCTGCCTCATTTTCAGTAATCTTTCCAGCCTGAGGAGTGGAAAAAAAGAGCTTTAGGAAATAGATTTCAGCCTTCTCAGACAAATGGCAGTCCAGTTTGGTGTCATACACTTCCTGCCGGTCATGATTACCAAAGGGCCCTCTCATGTTCCCCAGACCTCTTAAATCTGGCCTTTCTCTCGTTGGCCCGCATAATATACATGATTGAGGTTCTTTTCAAACTAAGCCTTTTCCCCACTCTCTCTTTTTTCTTTATCCACAAATGAGCCTTTGTGATCCCTTGAGAAGAGAAGAGAGATGGGTAGAGCACGGCGAAAGTGAAGTCAACCAATTCTGAAATTATATTAAGGCCCTCTGCAAACAAAAAAAGAGAGCTATTTCAAGCAAAATTCCCTCAAAAGAAAAATTTCCATAAGTCATGAAGTTTGTGGTATTAGAGAGGAAGGAGCTATATGTTAAAATATTTAAAAGCAAACTGGCAATGATCTCTTGGGTATGATACCAAAAGCACAAGCAACAAAAGAAAAAAAAAAAGATACATCAGACTTCGTAAAAATAAAAACCTTTGTGTATCAAAGGATACTATCAACGGAGTGAAGAGGCAACCCACACAGTGGGAAAACATATTTGCAAATCATATATCTAATAAAAATCCAGAACATTACAAAAAAGACACCTGTACTCAACAACAATAAAATAAGCAGGCTAATTTAAAAAATGGGCAAAAGAACTTGAACAGATATTTCTTTAAAGAAGATATAGGAATGGCCAATATACACAGGAAAAGATGCTCTGCAACACTAATCATTAGGGGAAGGCAAATCAAAACCACAATGAGACAGCGCAGCACTCCCATTAGTATCGCTATTATCAAAACACAAAACAAACAAAACCCCCAAAATGACAAGTGTTGGGGAGGATGTGGAGAACTTGGAACCTGTGCTTTGCTGGTGAACAAACAGCTGCTGTGGAAAACAGTATGGCGCTTCCTCAAAAAATTAAAACATGGAATTACCACATGATGCCACAATTCTACTTGCGGGCATATAGTCAAAAAGAATGGAAAGCAAGGACTCGAACAGATTTGTACATCAAGGTTCAACGGCAGCATTATTCCTAATACCTTCAAAGTGGAAACAACACAAATGTCTATTAATGGATAAATGGATAAATAAAATGTGGCATATACATATGGTATGATATTATGGCGCCTTAAAAAGGAAGGAGATTCTGACATGTGATACAACATGGATGGACCTTGAAGACATCATGCTAAGTGAACTAAGTCAAAAGGGCAAAGATTGTGGGGCGCCTGGGTGGCTCAGTGGGTTAAGCCAATGACTCTTGATTTCCGCTCAGGCCATGATCTCAGGGCTGTGAGATGGAGGCCATGGTGGGCTCCATGTTGGGGGTGTTTGGGGGATCTCAAGTTTGCTTGAGATTCTGCCTCTCCTTCTGCTCCTTGCCCTGCTCACACTCTTTCAAAATAAATAAATAAAATCTTAAAACAACAACAACAAATATTGTATGATTCTACTTATATGAGGTATCTAGAGTGGTCGGATTCAGAGTCAGAAAATGGAAATGTGGTTGACAGGGGTAGGAGGCAAAGGGGAAAATGGAAAGTTGCTGTCTACTGGGTACAGAGTTTCAGTTTGAGAAGATGAAAAAGTTCTGGAGACGAAGGGTGGTGACGGTTGCATGCCGTGTGAATATACTTAATGCTTATCAGAACCCTACACTTGAAAATGGTACATGTTAATTTAGAAGAAAGAAAGAAAGAAAAAGAAGAAAGAAAGAAAGAAAGAAAGAAAGAAAGAAAGAAAGAAAGAAAAGATATCTAGAGTAAGCCAAGTTCTAAGGAGTAACAGATGTCTGCCCAAGAGATAGGGGACTCCTGTTTGCTTCTTTTTATTACCCATCTGCATGATTAAAACAAACATTCACACATTCTTCCAGGGCTCATGCAGGGACCTGTAATCTGGTAGCAGGAACCCGAGGCAAATGTCAGCAAGCGTAATAATAACAGTGTAATCCTCTGTTGGCCCCAGACCCATCACCGCCTCCTCCCAGGGCCAAAATATCAACTCTCTTGCTCCCCCAGAGAGCTGTAACACAGACAATTCCTCCAGAACCCAGATCCGGAAACCCAAACAGCACCATCTGACTATCTCTCAACTTGAAGCAAACGGAAACCAAAGGGCATGAAACATTTCAAAGCCACCGTGCCAGGTCAGAATTCTGGCTCTCTGCTCCTTGCTGGCCCGAATTCTGAATCGATTGTTTGACTTGGAACGAAGGCACGTAGAGGGCTGGACTTGTGCGCGCTTCTTACTTTCCTAGAGGAGTTCTAAGGAATTTGAGGTTTTGGAGGAACTTGCCTTCCTCGATTTCAATTCTGAATTCCTCACCTTGGATTTTCTGGGTCACAACAAAATTGCCTTGCTTTGGGGTTTGAGTCTCCCACCCCTCTCACTGCTAATGAAGTTAGAGTTACACAAAACAATGCCTTCTTGAGTACAGAATGCAGCTCTCAATCCCCCTTGGCAGGTAGTCCTGCGGACCAGTTGTTATTTATAATACCTATAGGGAGAAAAGGGCTTAAAAGATCAAGTCACGCTGCACTTCCCCACAAAGCAGGCCACAGCTGTACCCCGGCTTCTGAGCAACTGCTCTGGAGGAGACAGGAAGACCTCTGTTGTCCTGCGGGGTCCGCTCAGGTCACCGCATGTGGCACGGATTAGAGAGTCCCGGGTCCTCTATTGCCCAGTCGGGCAGAACCTTCCCCAGCCGAGGCTCTGTGCCATCACCTGACTCTATTCAGGGTCTCTTGGGGAACAGGAGCAGATATCAGACTTCGCGAAATGCGTAAAAGCTAACGATTTTCCTTTCTTTCTGTCTTTCTTTTTTTCTCTTTCTTTCTCTCTCTCTCTTTTTCTTTCTTTCTTTTTAACTTGCATGTTAAGTTTTAAAAAGAAAGAGAGAACAATTCATTTTTACCCATTTTCCCAAAGATCTCTCATAATGGAGTGGAAGCAAATGTATCCACAGGAGAAGGTCTGGACTCAGTCTGAAGTTAGCTCAATTTTGAGACTTCCCTGAAGTTACACTTTAAGAGGCAAGAGTCCCACACGTTGATTGCAGGCTGTGCCGCAACCAGGAGCCGACACAGACGAAAAGCCCGCAGACACACAGCTGTCCCAAAGCTCGTCCTCAGCTCCTGCAGTCCATAGAAGGGAGGAGAAAGGGTCAGCTCTCTCCGTCACACAGTTGTGCTTTCTTGCATTTGGTGTCTCGGTGGCCGCGCCAGGTGGCTGCTCCGGTGAAACCGTGGCTCTGCTCGAGGGGTGGTGGGCAGTAAGCCCTCACGTGCAGGGACACTGAAGGGAATCCATTTTAGAAAGCTCTGTTCCCATTTCAAGGTGAAAGTTCATTATTCTCCGAATTTTGTCCCAGGCCCCAAAGACCCGTAACACCCAAGAGCCAGATCCCAAATATGGTCGAGCACACTAGCTTCAAAGAAACCTTGGCTGTTGCTGGCATCAAGACCCCGACCTTCAGTAATTCATGGAGTAACACCTATCGTTCACCTGACACTCACCTTTGATTGGACCCTACCGTGGAGGCCTGGAGCACTATGTACCCTAGATCCTTCTCTAAGATAAACCCCGAACCACAAGCAGGGACAAGACTCGTTCTTCTTTTCTTTCTGAGTCTCCCAGACACCCCGTCTGCTGTTCTCTGCCTGTCCCTGACACTATTCAATCAACTCTGTTTCCATTTTCAATGGCTCGCATCTGCTCTCCATCCTGCATGAAGCCAAGGACCCTCTTGGCTGGTCTTGGGGGACCCTCCCCTGGGTTCCCAGACCCAGCCTGCCTGCATCACTCACCTACCCTATTCTCACCTGCCCACTCAGCAGCAGCCACACACTCCAGACATGGCCCCAGAGACTTCCTAGTCAAGTTCCTGCAGTTGGAACAGACCTATCTAATTTCCTTATCTTACAGATAAGGAAACATACACAAAAGAGTTTTTTTTTAGCTGCCGATGATCAAACCCAGGAACAGCTAGATCTCCAGACAAGATCTTTAGTCTCCAGGTGAAACACTCATTCCACCCCTCGGGGCTACCTAATAGAGTTTTATTGGGGGGGGGGAGTATTCTCCCTCACTCAAGAAACATTTATTTTTTTCACTGAGGAGCACGCAAAAAAAATTTAAAAATTTAATGGATTAGTGACACTGACCTTAATGTCTGCATCACTTTTAATGCTTTTCATCGGCACCAGGGTTAGAAAACACAAACATTTACCTCACACTGATACAACTCTAAAAGTGGGCAGCTGCACGCGTGGGTAGTGCCAGAATTTCATACTTGGGGGATTCTACCGACCTCCCACAACTCAGCATAAAGCACACTTGACCTGAATCAGGGACACCTGGGTGGCTCTGTCAGTTAAGCATCTGCCTTTGGCTCAGGTCATGATCTCAGGGTCCTGGGACTGAGCCCCGAGTCAGGCTCCTTGCCCAGTGGGGAGTCTTCTCCCTCTGCCTCTGTGCGCTCTCTCTCTCTCTCAAATAAATAAAATCTTAAAAAAAAAAACAACCCACAAAACTTGAACTGAATCAATGGAGTGAAACTTCCCAAAAGTTGCTTGCTCCTTAAGTCATTTTCTTCATCTGGATTTCTTTCCTCTAACCGTGATCCCCCCACCGGGCCCTCAGGGATTCGTCTGAGGTCTGACACTGACCGCCCACAAGCATCTTCACTTTCCCTAGCTGCTCAACTGCCAACAAAGGCTGGGCCATAAAAGAATGGGTGGAACAACCACTACACACGGTTTCTTTTCTGTGGGCACAGGGGCCAGAGCCAGGCAGAGGCCTGGTCATCACCCCACGTCTCAGGGAGCATGCCGTGGAAGAAATGGCCACAGTATACACTGAAGGGGGTTTGCTCTGCCTGGGGTCTGACTTGTGATGGATTCAACTTCTAAACAGAGATTGGGAAGCTGCTTTTGTTTTAAAAAACAGGTTCTTAGAAGTCAATGACAAAACTTGCTGGCTTCCACAGTTCTTTCCTTCCTCACTGACACTTTGTTCTGAAAATCTGCCTGTCAGGCCTTGGTTGCCCTCCTTATCAGTAGTGGAGCCTGACACACTCACCACAGAGAAAAGAGAGAGGACATGTCAGCCCCTAACACATAAAAACACTGTGGTCTCCCATATGTGCCAGTGAATGAATCTACACACCACTGGACCCTAATTTAGTGGTTCCATTTTTACAAATAGTTACAACCTGGCCAAAAAAATGAAAAAATGCTCTTCCAAATTCTCTGGCTAGACAGGAGTTTCCTTAGGTCAAGCTATAAGCAATCCTTCTTGGATAGAGAGTTAGTATCGCTCTGTCTGCACACCTGAACCCTGGACAAATTGAGAAAGATCAGAGTTTGGTCCTCTAGGGAGAGAGCTACACAGAAGCACATGTTTGAAATTCTAAAAGCAAATTTAGGGGATCGCTTTCAGAAGATCTCTGGACTTCATAACAACACAATATCCTCAACCAAAGACAGTTATGCTGAGAGGTGACAAATGGACCCAGTGGGTTAGCTTCTGGGATGATCACGATCATAAAAATCAAACTCTACAGAAGTGATGGGCTGCAGGGAGGCCCTCTGGACGGTCCCCAGAGGCCGCGCAAACAAAACTACAAAGCATCATTGACATACTGCCTTGAAAAAAAGGCAAGGATTTTTTCCCCCCAGCCCTAGCTTGGCAGAGCTCTACACATCATAAGCTTTTTTGTTTTTGCTTTTGAACGGCAGAAGAAAAGGCGGGTCTTCACCAAAATAAAAGTAGACCATCTGGCCAGCTCTCCTGAGGAACCCTCTGCACCTGAATCCATGGCCGGGCTCAGATGCAATCACGGTCCTTCCTGGAGGAGGACCTCCCCTCCTTGGTGTGAGGAACCATTTCGCCTCTCCTAGCTGAGGTGAGGGGCTGCCTTGCTGGCAAGGCCTCCGTTATTCACCCTCTTTCATAGTCTCTCCCCTCCAGTCCTGTTGCATTCTATGAAAGAGTAGCTAGGGAGTCAATGGCTCAAAACCCGAAAATCCAAAAGAGAAACTGCGAGCTCTTCCTTGCTTCCTGTCCTCCCGACAAGAGTTTACACTCCCCACTGATTATTTCACTGCTCATAAGCACCTCCACTAGAGGAAAGACCAGGTGTCTTGGGGAAGTTTTAGTCAAGCAGTGATGTTCCTGTGCGGTCTTGCTGGTATATGGCAGGTGACAAAGTCAAGATTATCCATTGGAGTGAAGATTACGACTGTGGGTCGGGTTCAATTTTTCATGTGATTCTTATATCCCTGTAGTTCTGAATAATCTTGACATTAATCAGGCCCACAAAGATTTAAGTTCTTAGTCTATTTTTCTTTTTTAAAGAAGAAAATAGAAAAAGTCAGCATGTCCTGGTCTGCTCAGACTGCCTTAACAAAACACCACAGACTGAATGACTTCACAGAAATTTATTTCTCACAGTGGTGCAGCCTGGGAAGTTCAAGGAGAAGGTGCTGGCCAGTTCAGTTTCTGGTGAGAGCTCCCCTCCTGACTCACAGATGGCCTCCTCCCTGTGTTCTTAGAGGATGGAAAGAACGAGCTCTGATGTCTCTTCTTCTTCCTCTTCCTATAAGGCCATCAGCTCTATTGGATTAGGGTCCCACATTATGACCCCATTTAGCCTTTATCGCCTCCATACAGGCCCTATGTCCAAATATGGTCACACTGAAGGATAGGGCTTCCATATATGGATTTTGGGAGATACAATTCAGTCCACACAGATTGACCATTTGGGGACTGAAAGGTAATGAATAGAGGTCCTATGGGCTCAAGGAGCTTAAATGCTAGAATCCATTTATTCTAGAAACAGAAGGGCCTCAAGGTTTATGCAGTCTCTTCCCATAAGTTCCAAGGATTCCTTCCAGACACACTCCAAAAATGTGCCTCCTGAAGAGGTGGTTGGCTAGTTCACTCTGGTTTGCAGAAGGAGACACAGAGGCACAGAGATTTGAGGTGGCCTGTGGCATCTGTGATAAGATAACACAGGGAAATTTAATTCAAACTGTGGCTGAATCTCCAAAGGGAGACTTGAGGTGCTATAGTCTAGAGTGTCAACCACATTCCTCATCACCAGACTCCTAACGCTGACAGGGCAATACCTCTCAGGCCGTTTATAAAGGCTTCTTGATTCAGAATGTAGGAGGAGCACTAACTGAAGCTTGTGCCCAAGCCAAGATCAGGACTGCAATTTGTCATAGAGAGGAACTTTGTTGTTTTCCTGAAGTATGAAGGCAGAGTTTATACGCTAAGTAATTCGACAAGGTCAACATCCAAAATAGTATGGCATCTCAAAGACCTTACACCTGAGATGCCCCACAGCAGGTCTCTGCAGGAGCCTCCCTAGAAGTAAAAAGAGAAGTGACCTTGACAAATCCTTGAGTTGAAACTAGTCAGATACAAATAAACAAAAGGTACTGAGCATTTGCTGTACGCCGGATAGTGTCCTTTACATTCATTATACTACATAATCCTCGTAACAGGTCTATGAGAGAGCTACCATTACTACCCCCACTTCCCTGATAAAGAAACTGAAGTCTGGAGTAACTGGTTCAGGATACATCTAGCACCCATTGGGACAAACCAGGATTTAAATCCAGGAAGTCTGGTTCTGGAACCCACACTCTAAAACACTACGTTACAGCACACCTAGGTCTTAACTTTCCAAGTACATTCATCTACTGGACATAGCAGTCAGGGCTTGAAATGTGTACTAGAATGCAAATCCAAGAGCACAGAGACCTTGTTTATCTTAGGTATCATCCCATTCCAACCAAGGGAGATCACATGGAAGGTAAGAAGTCCTCAATAAATATTTACTGAATCAATAAAGAACAGGTTATGTGAGACTTCATGAAATTACTGCACTGTTTTCCTCATTGGCTTCAAATTTTTATATGATTTTCTACTCCTATCATCACTGGTAATCTTTTGCTACCCACTGCCAGGTGAATTTAAGCAGCTTTAAAAGATTTTCCAACTTGGCTCCAACATACACCTCCGACCTCATGTGCCGATACTCCAGTATAAAACACTCCCCTCTAGGCACCTCTGCCAGCCCTTACCCCTGCCCCTCCCGCTCTCACCCTGGCTGTGTGCATCTCTACCAACTGGGGTACTCTCTCAGTCTTCACTGATTATATGAAGCTCACTTATCTTACAAAGTTCAGCCTCTTCTAAGAAGCCTTTTCTCATCACCAAAGTCACAGTGACCTCTCCCTCTCCTAAGAAGGATTCACTTGGAACCTATCACCTGCTTCTTCATCCTTTCCTGTCTTCACACACAGCCGGAGGGCAAGGGCCATGCCTTGTCATTTTTGTTATTCTCCCCAACATACAAAAGGCTTGGCTCAGAGACATCAAGAGCAGAAACTGACTGACTGATGCAGATACATCTCATTTAAATGCAAAACACCTACTGATGTGTTTTTTAAAAAATCAAGGTCAAAAAGATTTCCTTGAGGTAAAATACACACAACACAGAATTCATCATTTCAACCACACTGTGCAAACATCACCATTACCTAGCTCCAGAACATTTTCATCACCCCAGAAGGAAACCCCATTCCCGTGATGCAAGCACTCCCCATTTCCTCCTCCCTGGGCCCCTTGCAACCACTAATCTACTTTTTGTCTCTATGAATTTGCCAATTCTGGACATTTCATATAAATAGGATTATACAGTATGTGGTCATTTGTGTCTGGTGTCTTTCACTTAGTATCATGTTTTCAAGGTTCATCCATGTCCTTGATAGCATGTATCATATTTCATCCCTCTTAAAAGAATGAGTAATAGTCCATTGTATGCATATATGACACTTTGTTCATCTAGTCTCCAGTCAATAGTCAGTGGATACTTGGGTTGTTTTCAACTCAAGTAGTGATTGTGAATAATGATGATATGAGCATTTGTGCACAAGTTTTTGTTGGAACACTTTTTTTTAATTAATTATTTATTTTAGAGAGGGAATGTGTGCAGTCGGGGGGGGGGTGCAAAGAGAGAGGGAGAGAGAGTCTGAAGCAGACTCCCTCACAACCCTGAGATCAAGACCTGAGCTGAAACCAACAGTCAGATGCTCTACCAACTGAGCCACCCAGGCGCCCCTGGAACACTTTCATTCTGCCGATACCCTACTAGGAAAGAACAAATTCATTAACTAAAAGCCTCATCCTGATTCTATAATAGGTATAAAACTTTCCTTTTAGTATAATACTATCTTCATTAAAAAACATCCATGCCTGTGAGTAAATTTAACTGTCATATTCCAGAATATTTTAAATTTCTTACAGCTTATATTTTGTGTCAGAAACTATTTTCTAACATCCATATTTAATTAATGAGATCTTACTCAAGCCCTTGGATGACTCTTTCATAAAAGGCATAAGCAAACCTTATTCCTGTTAATTATTCTTCCCTATTTTAAGATTATTTGGTGTTCCATAATGATAACTGATATTGATTGAGAGCTTACTATGTGCCTACCACTATGCTAAACATAACTCTCTTCTAAGTACATACTTTCTGCAATTCCCCAGTGATGGAAAGAGGCTTGGAGAGCTTAAGTAGCCTGCCCAAGGTCACGAAGGTCCAAGGGGTGGGCATGGGATCCTGGGCCAGGTTGTCACATGTCATATGGTAAATGAGAAGACCAGCCAGGACTAGAAGCTCAAAATCTTGTTTCTTAACTCATGACTTTAGTCACACGTTTGTATAAATCAACAGCTAACCTTGAAGTCCAACACCTAAAGGAAGTGTACAGAATGGATATGCAGATGTCTCACAGATGTGCCAGAATGGTTTCAAAGCCAAGAACTCCAAGTTCTCCTTCCAAAAACACAAAACAAAAAAACAAAAAACCTTCCTGTTTTCTGTTTGAGTCTACTAGCTCC
Source organism: Ailuropoda melanoleuca (assembly GCF_002007445.2). Classification (NCBI taxonomy): domain Eukaryota; kingdom Metazoa; phylum Chordata; class Mammalia; order Carnivora; family Ursidae; genus Ailuropoda; species Ailuropoda melanoleuca. The sequence continues at coordinate 17,179,293 of NC_048220.1, read as the reverse complement.
ACATTGTAACAGCAAGCTAGAATGTTCTACAGGTATGATGACCCACACTGGTGATGGCCGATGTCCCCTAGATAGAAAAAGGACCACAGGCCACTCTTGTGCCAGAAGCATCCTCTTGCTGATGGGGATGCTCCACCTTCAGAGGTATTGCTCCTGGAGCTCACTGTGGTGCTCAGGAGGTGATGGCCGAAATAAGCAAGAGAGAGGAGCCCAAGGCCCCACACCTCCTACCGCTTTGTCTCAGCAAAATGGGAGAGAAAAAAAAATGGAAGCACTCCAGTATTAGACTTTAGGAAAGATGTTACCTAAAGACTCAGAAAAAATACATATTCTGTAGTGTCTTTCTATGATTTTTCCTGACTGATTACAATGAAGGAGGTGAATAATGGGAATGATATTGGCTAGTCGGTCAACTTGGAGGGATGCTTGTGTTTTAGATGCTCAAGACTGGGGCTCTGCTGACACTGTTGATTTCTGAGGCATTGGATTTGCTGCCTAGAAAGTAAAAGCAATCAACTATGCTGGGGCCGGCCCATTGTTTTCTGACACCGGGCTCTACCAACTACAGAAGGGGAGGCAAATTCATGGATATTTAAAGCTCCAGGCCTTCCCAGCTACACCAAGATCCAAATTATATGGCAGTTGGGGATCCCAAAGTTTACTGTTCTCTATCACTGCTACAGCTTTAACTCTATACTAAACATTATGCTTTAAAATTTTTCTGAGTTTTTAAGTATAAAATCCATACAAAAAAAGGACACAAACAGAATTGAACAGCTCAACACATTTTCACCAAATGAACACACACATGTTACTGACGCCCAGATTAAACAGAACCATATTTGCAATTCAGAAGCCCTCCTGGGGGCAGGGCTTTAATTCTTACACAAAACGAAGTCCCAACAAACATCCTATGCCTAAAAAAGCATTTAGTGCTACTTGGGACATAACCACAATAAAAGATGACATATTGCTTCCCTGTTTTTTCAACAAAAGCTGCATCCACCCAGAAGTTCAAGCAGAGCGTGGTACTCATCCCTCATAGCATGAGGAACGAGCCTCTCCAAATCACAGGAATGGAGCCAAATGAACAGCCTAATGACAACGAAGTGAAAATTAATTAACTCATCAGGAGCATGTTTAACACAATCCTTTTGCCACCTGCAAAGAACAGTCTTCTCTTCCCCTTCTCCACTTCAAAGGCACCTACATCACTGGTAAAAGCAAATATCCACTCAGTAAAGTATAAACAAACTGCAAGGGGAGGGGGAACAGAAGACTAATGAAGAAAATAATGCCACTTGCCTCTCTGCAATCCACTTGCTTCTCCTTCTTTAATGGATTTACAATGATAGTCTATCATCAAGGTACAATGACAGACTTAATTACAAGGGGCTCTAAGTGACCTCAAGAAAATCATATATTGCCCTCTCCTGGGTACAAACCTCCTTCAGCCTAATCCTCCCAGTTAGGAAACCTCTTATCTCAGAGACAAAAGGATTCCTACTGGCCACTGAGCACTAACTGCCTGAACACTCTTTGTAAATGGGCTCTCCACAGCCCACTACATCCAGAAAAGGCTTTCCCCATTTTACTCCACTCAAGGATGTGCCTAGCTAAGAAAGAAAGAAAGAAAGAAAGAAAGAAAGAAAGAAAGAAAGAAAGAAAGAAGAAAGAAAGGAAAAAGAAAAGAAAGGAAAAGAAAGAAAGAAAGAAAGAAAGAAAGAAAGAAAGAAAGAAAGAAAGAAAGAAAGAAAGAAAAAGAAAGAAAAGCCACCTACAGATATCCACAGGAACCAGGAACTAAGTTTCCTTTTGAAGGAAACTTAGAGTCAAAGGCTGAATGAATGACATACTTTTTCATAAAGGGAGTAATCAGGCTAAATGAACACTTCTGTGTGAAAAGTCTGTGACCTTTGCTGAGGCTATGACCTTGAATTTGAATCCTGGGACACAAAGAATGTAGCCAGTTGTTGAGCTCTGGATTAGATCTTTACAGGAAGTTTGCAAACCTTTTCCTCCAGGGCTAGAATCCAGTTTGGAAGTTGGGGTGAGGGGTGGTATCGAAATGATATCTAGGGAATCCCCCAACATCATAAATGTCTAAGTAGATCCATAATTTTCTAATGGAATTAACTGTATTTCAAACTCAAAAAAACTTCTCAGCTTCACATCCTATATCTGAATTTAGATTTGGAAGGATTATGAACACATTATGATACACACAGTAACCATACCCTGGAACAAAGAACCATTCTACGAGGTCATAGGTCTTGATTTACACTTTCAGATCAAACACCTGTCTTTGATGAACCTGGGGAAAAGAGGCATAGAAAATGTGCCTTCCCATGGACAGAGAGGTCCTCCTTTTTTTTTTTTTCAGATCAATAATAAAACCCTGCAGTAAGTCAGTGGAATGTACTCGGAAACAATTCTTCATTGGCCAAAGATCAACTGGGAGTTCTAACAGACTTGTTCCCCTAATGCCACATCTCACACTCCCAAACCAGATTCATGATGCTTCCACAGAATTACTTTCTTTCTTCCCAAATCGTACCTCGGACACATTGCTGCAAGTAGTTTAACTGTGAAAGGCCTTGACCTCCTTTCTTTGTCTCTCCGATTCAAGTGTGTCTGTTTCCTTGGGGCTACCAAGCTCAGTTGGATGGCTGGCCGGAGCAGAATATAGCATCAGCCAACCCCGGAACAATGGGCCCCTTTCTCTGGCTGTCACATGAACAGCGTTGTGTTACAGCCATTGTCCCTGCAAGCAGAGAGGGAGAGGCACGGGTTCTCACAGACTAGCTGTTCTCCCTGACCCCCTCTGACCAAGTCACTAAAATATTTTACAAGACGAAGAAAGAAAAAGCAAAAAGAGTTGTGCCCTCTGAATGGAGCAACAGAGCCCTAACAAGGATTACAGTGCATCCATGGACCACCTACATCCGAATACTTTGTCAAAATTACACATCCCAGACTCCCACAACACACCTACTGAGTCCAAATCATGAGAGGGGAGCCAGTATCTGCTGGTGATTCTCAGGCCTCTGTTTGAAAATAGGCTGAACAGAGGCCTCAAGTCTTGCTAACCTCACCCATGGCCTGAGTGTGCATATCTCTCTGTTCAAGAAAGGCACAGGGTTTGGGGATAGTTGACACCATGGGTACCAGATCTCAGTGTGGGGGAAAACGCCAGGAGAAGACAGGTGAGAATGATCAGAATGATGAGAGCACCAAGGAACACGGAGAATGAGACTGGAAACTTAAAAAAAAAAAAATAGCTGGCCAAAAGAGAAGAGGAATTTGAGAGTAGGGCCAGTAGCAAGAACAAAGAGGGAGGTGGAGAAAAACTTGCAGGAAGACTCAGAAGTATTGTAGCGGAGGCTGGAGCCTTCAGAAAAAGATGGACAGGAAGAAAGATCCAGTGGTGGTGTGGACAGATGGCTTTTAAAAAATATATGGTTTTTGAACTACTGGGACTTCATCAAGATACAAAGATTTGCACAGCAAAGGAAACAGTCAACAAAACCAAAGGACAACCGACAGAATCGGAGAAGATATTTGCAAATGACATATCAGATAAAGGGCTTGTATCCAAAATCTAGAAAGAACTTATCAAACTCAACACCCAAGGAACAAATAATCCAATCAAGAAATGGGCAGAAGACATGAACAGATATTTCTGCAAAGAAGATATCCAAATGGCCAAAAGACACATGAAAAAATGCTCAATGTCACTCGGCATCAGGGACATATAAGTCAAAACCACAATGAGATACCACCTCATACCAGTCAGAATGGCTAAAACTAATTAGTCAGGAAATGGCAGATGTTGGCGAGGATGCACAGAAAGGGGAAACTTCTTACACTGTTGGTGGGAATGCAGGCTGGTATAGCCACTCTGAAAAACAGTATGCAGGTTCCTCAAAAAGTTGAAAATAGAGCTACCCTACGACCCAGCAATTGCACTACTGGGTATTTACGCCAAAGATACAAATGTAGTGATCTGAAGGGGCACCGGCACCCCAATGTTTATAGCAGCAATGTCCACAATAGCCAACCTGAAAGAGCCCAGATGTCCATTGACAGATGAATGGATAAAGAAGATGTGGTATGTGTATACACACACACACACACACACACACACACACACACACACACAGAATGGAATACTACTCAGCCATCAAAAAAACGAAATCTTGCTATTTGCAACGACGTGGATGGAAGTAGAGGGTATTATGCTAAGTGAAATAAGTCAGTCAGAGAAAGAATTATCATATGATCTCACTGATATGTGGAATGTGAGAAACAAGGCAGAGGATCATAGGGGAAGAGAGGAAAAAATGAAACAAGATGAAACCAGAGAGAGAGACAAATCATAAAAGACTCTTAATGTCAGGAAACAAACTGAGGATTGCTGGAGGGGAGGGGGGTGGGAGGGATGGGGTGGATGGGTGATGGACATTGCGGGGGTATGTGTTGTGGTGAGTGCTGTGTATTGTGTAAGACTGAGGAATCACAGACCTGTACTCCCGAAACAAATAATACATTATATGTTAATAATAAAAACAAAATAAAATTTAAATAAATGAAACACTAAAAAAAGGGTTTCATGTTTTTCATTTTAAATAAATTATTAAATAGTACCCAATAAAATATATGAAAGTATAATTAATATAATTTTAACAATTAATAATTTCATGGTTTAATAGCTTTAAGCTTTAAGATGTGAACTTCCTCCACAGTCCTAAGCCTTAAAAGCCAGCCACTCAGAGCTACACGTTGGATGATATTTTACAAAGTGAGAGAAAGAAGTTGTATCTGTGTTTCAGTGGACAACTTCACGTCAAAAGAGACAGTACAGCAGTGGGGCAAGATAGTCTCTAAACTGGAAATCTTAAGGGAAACTGTGAATTCAGATCCAGATGATGCTAGAAGAAACATGGCCCCTGACCCCATCCCCCAACCCCAAAAAGCCCCAGAGTTGTTGACTGAATTAGCCGTTTCCTCATTTCACACCTTCTTGCGGAGTGGGGCTCCATTTTTACGTGAATCCCAGTGGATGCCCCAAAGCACATTTGGTTTATATAATGAAATAGTAGCATTGTAATCTGAGGCGCTCCTCTTGTGGACCTTGTGTGGGGGAGCAGGCAGAATTTCGTCCTAGAGCCCCTGTGTGGCTACCATGAAATGATTCTCAAATGTTACCTTACCACTCCTGTAGAATGGTTTAGCCACTATTGCTTGAAGATGTCTTGCAAAAGCCTGCAGCTGCATGTTTGCTGAGCTCATTTCCCTGTCTAAAATCTGCCATAACTCAAATCCTCTCTCTTGGAGGCCCCCCATATGCCAGGAAACCTTTGGTGAGCACGCTGAGCCCTCTCCCTTGGTTGAACTCTCGAAGAAGCTCTCAGAACCTCCCACTGGTCTTCCCTACACCCAGCCTTACCCAGTCAGTTGTACTTTTTTTTATCTTATTTTTTTAAAGGCAAGAATCTCAGTAATTCCACATAATAATCATCCCTATGCCCCATGCACCTAATAAATAACAGATGGGCAAAAATAAAACTCGAACCCATTTCTTTTTTTAAAGAACACCAAAGTCACATCATGTCATTAATTCCTTGTCCAAAACATAAAGTACTCTTCTGAAAATATCAATGGAGGTAGATATTTTAAATTCTTCATTTTCATTGCAGATTTAATCCCCTGGGCCCAAAACAAAGATTTTATACTTCCATTTTGTTCCAAAAGGAAAAGGTAAATTTGTGCTTTGATTTTCAATTAACTATCAAAAAAATTTTTTTAAAGAGGACAAATATGATTCTTTACCAGAAGGTATTTAAAGGGTACAGCATGGGATGATCACCTGTGGTGAGGTCTGAGAATTAACCAGATCTGTGCAGCTCATCCAGATCGGCCAGGATGTTCATGACAAGGCACTCAGTCGCCCTCTGGGATGGGGCCTCCTTGCTCTCAAAGATAAGATGTTTTTAACAGATGCTAATATCATGTACATGTACCTATCAAGATGAGGCTTCCCATGCTGAAATACTGTTTTCTTTGTCTTGGAAGGGTCGGGGGAAGGGTACAATTCATTGGTCTCTGAGTAGGCAATTGAGGTGGTTAAAATGCTTTACATAGTTTCTTTATCTAAGAGCATAAATCACTAGAAATGAAACAAGAGAGGAAATCACCAGAAATGTAGTTCCATAATAGCAGGATATATGATCACATTCACACTTTCCGGACTAGCTAATGGCAGAGTGCGCATTATCAGGTGACATCCACGTGACAACCCGTAGTTTTGCAAACAAAGTTGTATAAAGCAAAACAGCACTGGTTTGTACTTACTTTTTTCCCCATCGTATGAGAAATCCTCTCATTAAGTGCTATAAATTAATCTTCTGCCATAACAGTTTTTAAAAGAGAAGGACCGCCGTGAAAAATCATCTTAAATTGTGAAGAAAGGAGAGACTAGAGACAAATACAAAATCTTGGGGAATTCAGATTGAATGAATGAAGAGATCAAGGGACGAGCTAAGAAACTTACAGAAGTACGCCCAGTTGCAACTTAAACTCAGGTAGAAAAAGTTCACTTCAGAAATAGAACTGAAAAAGAAGACACATCGACAACATCCAGTGAATTTTAGTTAATTCTTAAAATTAAGCTAATCTTGAATACAGAATAGTGGGTACACATGCTTGAGAAATGGAGAGCCTGGGCAGTTTTTAATATTGCTTTGTCTGAAGTCCAAACAATCTGGATGTTTTTACTCCACATGCTGATCCTGCTACTTTCCTGCCCTATGTCACTGGAACTTTCATGCCTATGAATTAATTCTATTCATGGTTTATTTTATGGTGAAGCCGTCTGTGAGCTAAAAGTTCAATTTTTGCAACATGATCATCTTTGCCGTTACTCCGTGATGTTTGTTCACTCGTTCAAATGTTATTGCCTGTTTCTATTATCACAAAAATGAATGGGAAATGAAACCACCAAAAACCTCAAGTAATAAAGAGAAGTTTTGGGTCTCATAAAACTTAATGTAACTGAGACAAAAATGCAGGTAATTAGGCATGCCAAAAATGGCAAATCTTTAATCTGAATCAAGACATTTATTGAACTTAAGCAGATCAACTGTTGTTCAAATGAGAAGGAAATCACCAAAATTACAGAAAGTTCAAAGAAAGAAAAATTAAAGAAAGGAGTGAACACTGAACGCAGTGTATGAACGACTAGGTAGAATGAGGTATTTGGTACTAACGTAGCTCATAGGGCCAGCATCCTGATAAAATGTAGGCTTTTGCACCATCAATCTTTGGACCTGCTTTTAAGAGGGCATCCTGTGCTAAAGTAGGAAAAACAATACTAAGCCAGTCGCCACATTTACGATCAAATATAAAAACAATACAAAGTTATGTATAAATGGACAGGCTCAGGGCAAAAGTGCTTTTATTGGCATTGGCGCTGCCATCCCGGTGCCCCAGCACTGTCATGCACAACCAAAACCATCCCAAAGGTGTCATAAAATCAGCTCTTGGATCACAGTGCTGCCATACTGTTGAACATGTCACATTAATTCGTTGGCACATGGTGTTTCTTAAGTCTTAGGATATTCCATCTTGCCCATTTACCTCTCCAGGTTACTAACTTTGTACACTATGTCTAGCCAAATTGGAAATTGTCGACTGGCTTCTCCACCATCCTGAGTGTGCACATGGTGACTATCCCAAACACTTCATGTGCTAAGTAAAATCAATCAGCATTCATTCATTCCATCTTCCCCACATTCTTTAGGCATTTATCATGTGACTATGATGTGCCAGCCATGCAGATAAAGGCTTAAAATGAGGAATGGTAAATTCGCCAGTTGCACAAATATCCAGATCATGAATACAGCTGACATAATGTAATAGATGTCATATTAAAGCCATCCGCAAAGTAGACTCGCAATCACAAGAGATATCACTAAGTTTACGAGAGAGAATTAGGAAAAGTTTCAGAGGGTGGGCCTTACTTGAATGTATCTTGGAGGATAAATGGGTAGTAAGTTGTTTAGACTGAAAAGAGGAGCAAAGATATCTCTAGCAGAGAAAATAACATACACAGAAGTAAAGGCAGGCAATGCGTGGTTTTAGGAAGAGGAACCAGATCAAGATTAGTGGGGCTGGAGGCCAGAGGAAGAGGAAAGTAGAAGAAACAACCCGGAGAAGATGTGGTGTGGTCTCATGCATCATGTTAAAGAGGTTAGGCTTTACGGTGTTAGTCCAGCTGCGATTTTAGGTCACCTCCACCAGATTCATTTAGGGATCTGCTCCAATGCAGATGTCTGGCCCTTGCCTCTGGGGTGAAGCCCTGGAATCTGCATTTTCAATAAGCACCTGGTGACACTGTTGCTTACCACCTGCCGAGCTGCCAAAGATGTTTACACAAGGTGAAGACACGGTCAGATTTGTATCTTAGAAAGGTGCTATTAGACCAAGCAGACAATCATGAGGAAGGTAAATTCACTGCTGCAACATGAGCATGTGACTTGGGTTTGCAACAGGGAACTTGCAATACTTCACATTTTCCCATATCCCCCGAGACTTACTGCATCTGAATCAAAGTGGAGGGGGTCAGGATTTATATTGGGTTGAGCTGTATGAAACTGCCATTTTATGTAGGTCAAAAATGGTCAAATTTTGGCAATTTCTCACAGTTTAATTAAGCTGAAAATAACTAATGAAATATAAGCAGAGCTAAATACTTTTCCTTTTTTAACTAATTATCAGGGCCATTACTCACTTGGTTAACATGCAATGATGGAAGTGACAAAATTTATGTACCTAAGACAAATGTTAAAAGAAAAAAAGGTTCAAAAGGCAACGACCAATGAAGTAAAGCAGCTAATCTAAGGATTGTAGAGACAGAAGGAACCCTGGAGGTTATCCAGTTCTTTCCCCACTCCCTCCCCACAAACTTACATATGATAAAGCTGATGGGAGAAGTAAAGTGCTGCGGGTTCTACTGAATATTTTCTTCAATTCCTTAGTGGTATGTCCCCTTCATTTTAACAGATCTTGAAATCATTATAGCTAAAAAGTACTTGGGATTTAATTCGTGGAGAGCTAGTGTCATGTGATGCCCTCAAATGCTTGAAATGGTGGGGGAGGGGAAGGCGAGACATAAGGCAAACAGTCATGCATTTTAAAAATGAAGCCAATGAACTTAAATAACATGGAACCTAGACCAGTGCTTGAAATTCCATAGATGCTTAATAAATATTTATTGAACGAATGAATGACGGACCTCTAAGAAATAGGTTAAAGGAGGTATATTAATGCACGGCATTTCTAAGGCAGTGTGCAGGGTGAATGTAGATTTCCCACCTGCCAGCCTGTCCCAAGCACACTTTGGCACCCAACAATCACCCCTCCTGTAAAATCCCAGTCCTGCCACACGCACGTTCTTTCCTCTGAAAGGGTCCTAGCAGAAAGCAATACAAAGATCGTGTGTGAGATAAATCTGGCAACACATCTAGTTCTAGGTGGGACTGGAGCCCACATGGGCACAGCCTTCAAAGCTCATCCCAACACAAATAAGCTAACATTTAGCTAAGCTAACACTTAGCTATATTATGGTGATACAATGGTTGACAACGTTAGCTATAACCTCATCAGAGTAATAGCTAACTACCTGCCAGGCTTAGCACTCCAGGGGCATTGACTCATTGAATGCTTTTAACAATTCTAACAATAATAAGGATCATTATTATCATTCAGATTTTATAGATGCAGAGAGAGAGATTAAGTCACTTGCCCCAAACCACACAACGGGAAAGTGGCAGGGCTGAGAGTTGACCTCAGGTTGCCTGGTCCCAGAGCTTACCCTCTACAAAACTCTTTGATCTCAGAGCTGCAAAACAAAAAATACTCTGCAGGCTGACCCTTTGGAGCAGTTGTGTCAGGAATATGGCACTTCTGTATAAAAAGATCAGATCCTAATCTTTTCATCCATAAGGAATGAAGCATCTTTAGTTGAGAAGACTATATACAAAGCGAGACCTAGGATATAAAGGAGAAAGGCAAGAAGAACCAGCAAGGAATGTCACTGTCCTCTGCCTAGGAACAGCATGGATTTCACTGCCTAAGAACTTTTTGACTAATAAAACCCCAAACTTTAGCTTTCCTGTAAGAATTTGGGTCCTCCTATGAGGATATTATCTAAAGAAACATCAAATAAATCACGACACTTCATGTACTTAAGGGTACCATCCTTAATTCCAGAAAAATATAAAGACAAAAGTTTTCTCTTAAGCCAGGGCTAAGCGTCCTAGATCAAAGTTATTTAAAGGACTAACACAAGATAGATCTTTCTATGGCTTGAAGAAGGGCTCCTCCCAACATTCCCTGAGGAGCCTGGCTTTGCAACCAGGAAGAGACCCCTCTGATCTAAATCACCGGGGGGTGATCCCCACACCCCTAAAGGACGCTGAGAACATAGGAAGAGGGAGCATCCCAAGTCTGTGCATAATGTGAATATCAAGTACTGGAAAAAAAGAAAAGTTTGGAAAACAAGTCAAGATCCCAAGAGAAGTAAAGCTGGTCTGGAAGAAAGGGTCCTGCTGAAGCTGCTTTTCATTCTCAGTCTAATTCCACTCCCCAAACCTCCCTACATCCAGCTTTGACACCCATCAATAGAGAAACACACACAGATGAGGCAATGCAAGGGCAGAAATTATGCAAAATAAAATGCATAACGGAGGTGTCTCTCCAGGAAAAATACTCCAGGAAGTTCCTATATGGCCCCAAATGACAAGACCAAATGTAAACAGTAACAATAAACCCTTGAGACAACGTAAACAACCCAGCCTGAGCCCATCTCGCCCTACCTCAGGCTGCCCCCGCGGCTCCTGACGAAGGAAAATATGCCCCCAACCCCTAAAAAACCAGCTAGCGTCCGGCCAAGGTCCAACGGCTGCCAGAACGGAGTTTGCCCAACTCTTACCCAGGTCCCGGGATCCTGAGATTGGCAGCGCAACCCTTTCTGTCCGGTTTTGACCCCCATGCCAGCCAGCCGAGAAGCAAAATCTGTTGCAATAGCACAGTCAGACTCCAAGTAACGTCCCAGAAAAGAGCGATACCTGGGGGTCCCCGTTCAGGCTCCAATGTGGACACGCGGGAAAAGAGGCTGGTCTCGGCGCGTTTCCAGACCCCTAGTTTTGCGCACCAGGGAAGTACTCGCCGCAAACTTAAACAAGGTTTTCCCGGTCTGGCCCGAGATGCTGGAAGAGGAGGGGAGTAACCCGAGCCGGGGCTGGGATGCGAGCAGTTGCCGCTGCTGCAGCTGCTGCCGCTGGGGCAGTGACCGCAGGGGGGTGTCGCTCGGCGCCGCGCACTCCTTAGTGCCACCGGCTGGATCCTACCGGCCCGACTCCTGAGTCCCGATCGCGGGTCGTCCCTGCCCGGAGCGGCTTCCACCGCCCAGGAGTGACCCCAGCAAACAGTTCGGTCACGAAGTTGGCAAACCGTGGGGTCACGCAAGAAATGAACCAAGGGGTAGTGGAGAGTGCGCCCGTCTGCCTTTAGTGAGCGCCCCCCGTGCCAAAGTCTCTGGGAGGTGTTCTAGACCCTCTCTAAAGACTTGGGGTACTGCGGACAGCGCTGGAGTGGCCAGCTGGACGGACCACACGTCCCCAGTGGTGCCAGGCAAGGAGCGCAAATGTGGGACGGAGAAGGGGTGGGTGACCCAGTCGTGCCAGAGTGTGCGATGCGGCAACAAAGTGCTTGGGAAGGTGGAGCGAGGAACTCGAGGGGAGAGGGGGGAAGTGAGGGAGCCTGCTTTACAGAGGCGGGGCAAAGAGAACTCCCGGGACCCGCCAAGAGAATCTTTCCAGGCCCTCCGCCAGGCCTCGCGCAGGGATTTCTTGGGGAATAGCTCCCTCTGCCGACTAGCTAAGGAGGCCCCGGGAGGCAAATCACAAAAAGAATGATGAAAAGGTTTTTCTCTATTTGTGGGTTGGCCAAGACGTGAATTCTGCAATCTGCTTCTCCAACTGTCCACGTTCTTGTTCTCTACCAAAGAATTCCCCTCTTCCGAACAATCCAGGCAGACACAAACCTCAAACTGCGGGACAGTTCTTATATTCAGCTGAATTCTGTCGCCTCCCCCCCCCCAAAGTCTTGTGCTCTATACCCACCCCAGATCATCCCCTCCTACCAGGTTTCTCTTGCTTACATTAATATGAACTATTTCTTTTTGGAGACAGCTCCAATGTATATGTGTCTCCAGTCAGTAACAACGTCTGCAAACAGTCCATACTCAAAATTACGCTTGAATGAATGGAATGAATAAGCATAGATCACCATCCTCCTAGGTCACCCATGGAAATTCCCAGGGGAAGAGTGCGTTTGCCTGATTGTTTACCAGACATCATTGCCTCTTCTTCTGGTTAACAGCTCCTCCATTTTTCCTTTGGGGGACCACTCCTGCCACACTTAGTTCAGTCTGGATGGGGAGGTCTGTCGGAATGGTCCAGCTTTTCCAGGTCCAAGAACAGGCACCTGACCTAAGCTAGTCCCTTTAGACCTTCTCTGCCAGGAATGTGAACTTTGATTGGAGCAGCATAAGGACCAATAAATCTAGAGCTGACGGGCCAGATGACAGGGTTCTAAAGACTGGCCATTAACTCAAGTCACTTAATCCCCAAAGCTACCTTGCTTTATGTTTTATGAAACCTGGTTGCTCCAATGCCTCTCATTTTTTTAAATCAACTATATTGAGACATGATTTACACTCAGTGTGTTGCACTCATAATAAGTGTATGGTCTTATGAGTTTTGAGCAACGTGTACATGCATGGGGCCACTACCATAATCAAGATAATGAATGACTCCATAATGCCAAAAAGTTCCTTTGCACTCTTTTGAAGTCAGTTTCCCACACACCACATCATTCCAGCCCTCTGAGCTGCTTTCTGTAACTACAGATTAAATTTGTCTTTTCTAGAGTTTCTAGAATGGAATCACATAATATGTATTTCTTTGTGTCTGGCTTCCTTCACTGAGCGTAATGTTTCTGAGATTCATTGATCTTGACTATATGAGCAGATTGTTTCTTTTTATTGCTGATCATCATTCCATTGTATGGCTATACCACAGTTTGTTTTCCCATTCACCAGATGTCGATGGACATTTGGGTTATTTTGAGTTTAGGCTCATTATGAATAAAGTTGCTAGGAACACTGCTGTACAGGTCCTTTGCGGACATATGTTCTTTTCCTAATTTTCCAGCACTGGAATTACCGATTTATACAGTAAGTGTATAATTATATAATAGTTATCCAAAGTAAACTAACACCTTACATTCACACCAGCAATGTATGACATTGTTTCACATCAACAGTTGGTACCGTCATCTTTTTATTATAGCCATTCTCCTGGATATACAGTGGTGTCTCATTATGTTTTAATTTGCATATCCCTAATGACTAATGGCGGAATATTGGTCTATATTAATTTTCCATGATCATTTGGTCTGGCAGAAGGTTCATCAATTTTTTTAAATCTATCTAAGGATTTTGCAACCCTCTCAACAAAGAAACTAGTGCCCCGAAGGTCTTCTGCACAAATCATCACTCCAAAGCCTCCTGCCCACACTGGCATTCCCGTTCCCTCTTTACTAACTCAGCCATAGCTTGTCTGCAGTCTGGAGGTCCTGTTGAGTCCCTGCACCCTCTGCAACTCCCCACCCAAGTTGCCTGTGAATTAGTGTGCCTATTGAGACTTTCCTCTCTCTCCAGGACCCTCTGTTGGCTCATCTGTGGTCCAGAAGATTCCCACAGAGTTACTCCTCTCTCCACATGCTCACCAGTGTTTTGCCTGCACTCCAGACAGTTGCTTCCTGATAGCTAAGAGACTTCAGGGCAGCTCTAGCCTAGGCAAACCAGTACGCTACCCAGTATACTGAATTATACCTTCTCCAGTGAGGTCTAAACCCTTTCCAATTTTATTCTTTCTTAAGCACTTTCCTGGCCCTAGGGTAACACGCAGGATTGTCATATCATCAGTTGCTTTTCATCAGAGTCCACAATCCTTTATATTAAAATGCCCCAGTTCAACCGACAGTGTGGCTTCTATCTTCTGACCGGACCCAGACTGATGCACTGTTATAAGCCATGACCTTTCTAGGGTCTCTACTGAAAGACCCCAGATGTTCACTGAAGACTATGCACTCTTCACTCTGCTTATCGTCCTGCAAAGGCTCTGGGAATTGATTAGCTTTCAGTGTTGGTAATGTGCCTACTCTTGCACAGTTTTACCCCATTCATCATGGCTTATTATTCAACAATAGAAACCCCATGCAAATTTCTGAAAGTCTTTCCTTGTCTTAATCTTTCCATGTTGGTGCACTGCCCTCCAAGTCTAGTCACACCAGCTTCCCTGAATTCCACTGTCTCTCCTGTGCTCCCCTGCACTGGAGGCCAGGAAGCAGCTCTAGTCAGAAAGCCAGAGTGATTCTGGGGTTCACTACATTTGCTTACCTATTCTCAGGGGTCACAGTTTTCTGGTCCAGTGTCTAAAAAGAGTTTTTTTTTCTTCCATGTATCATGTCTAATTTTTATTTTTTTTTCATGTATCATGTCTAATTTTTGTTTGTCTTATTTGTTTTATTTCTGTTTGTTCAGCTGGAGCATAAGTCCAGTCTAGTTACTCGTTTACAGCCAGAAAAGGAAACTCTTTTCCTTTAGTTTTAGGAGCTATTCTTGGGAAAGAAATTCCTCCATGTTTTCTGTGTTATTCTTTCTACGTTTTTACTTCTTTTGCTTGAGTTGGATAGAATTGGTTTCTGATGCTTTCATCCAAAGACCTTTGAATGATATACATGTGATACCCAGCATAAACACATAAAGCATTTCAGATCAAGCCTTGAATAACCTGAATTTCAGCAAGACTTTTACTAACATTTATCCTGAACTCTATAGCATTATTAATATAAGGTTTTATGGGCTTTTGTTGTTGGTGGTGGTGGTAACTATACTATTCTGTCAACAGAATTTATAATCTACTAAAACTCCAATTACTATTCATATTTGCTATTAAGCCTGACTTTTAAAAATATTATTTATACAATTAGTTGGGACTTCCATAGTAATTTTACAGGACTATTCATTTAGTCCTTTGAAATTCCATTTTTCTATATGCTGTCAATCTTTAGAATTTGAGAACTTGGTGGAGCTAATTATTGTCCTAGTATGTTAACTAGCCAGCTCAAAAGAACAAAATCTGAAATCTGATCAGCAAGCCACAATGCTCTTCAGCAAATACTTCTTAAACATATCAAAGACATATTCTAACAGAGACCTTATTCTCTGTTTATATTTATTCTCACCTTGTAGTATGGTCATTCAACCACTTATAAACACTACAACTCTATGATATCCAGCCCACTTTCTTCATCTGATCCACAAGGACTTACAGGATTTTTTTTTTCGATTACCTTATAATTACAGATCTATTCTCATCCCTTCAATTCATTTGTCTGATAATACTTCCAGTAAAAGAAATCAAGTCAGCCTAGTAGTTCTACCTCTTAGCAAACAAGATTAGCTTTTATACGCGTGACTTCCCCTCTGTAGTGCTCTCAATCATGTCTTTAAATCTATGATTTAAAAGCTTGCTTAGTTACAGCAACAGACTAGAGTTCACAGAATTGACTTCTTTCCCATTAAAAAAAAAAAAGAAGAAGAGGAAGAAGAGGGCACATTGCAGAGTGTTAATTTATAAATACAGCACAATGTTCACATTTTTGACTTCACTCAATCCTAACAGGAAGTATGTATCATTATTGCTGTTCTACAGAAAAGGAAGGCTCAGAAAGATCAATTAACTTACTCATGCTCACCTAGGTAGTAAGCGGCAAAAGCAGGTGTGATTTCATGCTCTCTCTATTGCTTCACCTGCCTTTGAGCTACATGTACCTATTCTAGTCTCCTGATAGCCTGCTATAGCTCCCCCAATTTCACCAATGTGCTATGTTTACTTACTTCCCCCCCATGGACCTTGAAAAACTGCTTTGTAGGGTTGATTTAGAGTCTTTGGCTCAGGAGTCTTAGAAGATCTTGGGTATATACAGTTTCATCCCCCCACCCCCTGGAGAAATACAAGTCAGATTGAAATAGATTGGATCTTTAATCATAAGACTCAGACAAAGGATGGGGAGAAAGAGCAAGGTGGAGTTCTGGTCCGATGAGGGTTCCCTCAGACTCCCTCTCTTCAGTCTTTTCCTCTTGACCTAGATTTTTTTTACACTTCTTCCTCGAAGATGACCCTTGTCTATCTTTTTAAAAAGATTACTCTCTTGGGGTGCCTGGGTGGCTCACTTGACTGTCTGACTCCTGATTTCAGGGCTGTGGGATCAAGCCCCGCGTTCGCATCCATGTTCAGCAGGAAGTCTGCTTGGGATTCTCTCTCTTCCTCTCCCTCTACCACTCCCCCTCTGTCCCTCTCCCCACTCCCACATGCTCTGACTCTCTCTCTAAAATGAATAAATAAGAGGCGCCTGGGTGGCTCAGTTGGTTGAGCATCAGACCTAATTTTGGCTCAGGTCATGGTCTCGGGGTCATGGGATCCAGCCCCACACTGGACTCTGGACTCAGTGCAGAGTCTGATTGTCCCTCTTTCTCTGTTCCCCCTCCCCCACCTACTCTCTTAAAATAAATAAAGTCTTTAAAAATAAAGTAAAATGAATAAATAAATCTTTTTAAAAAAGATTACTGTCTTTTAAAGATACCGGTGGGAAGAAGGGAAGACACAGGACAATGAACAGGAATATTTTACCTGTAGCCCGTGACCATGAATTAGAAGTTAGGGGCACTTTTCTGTCTACCCTTAGGTAAGTCGTCTCCACAGATGTGAAGGATCTTGGTATTCTTGTGGAGATGAGGAACAATGGGATTAAAAATCCACCTGTATTTCCTTTGACTTAGTGTTTTTCCATTTTTTTGGTTTCATTTTGGTTGTTTTTTTTTAAATTTTAACTTTGCCTGTTATCTTTAAAAATTACTTTTCAGCTTTATTGAGCTATGAAGGCCTATAACACTGCCCAAATTTAAGGTGTAAAGCCTGATAGTTTGAGACACTTTTATATTGTGAAATGATTACCACAGTAAGATTATTTAACACATCCATCATGTCACATAATTACCATTTCTTTTTTGTGGTGAGAACATTTAAGATTTGCTCTTAGCAACTTTCAAATATGTAATACAGTATTAGTTAACTATACTCACCATGCTGAACATTAGTTCCCTAGAACTTACTCATATTACACCTGGAAGTTTGTTCCCTTTGACCACATATCCCCATTTCCCTTAGCTCCTAACCCCTGACAACCACCATTCTACTGTCTGTTTCTATGAGTTCACCTTAATTAGAATCCACATATAAGTGATATCATACGGTATTTGCCTTTCTCTCACTTATTTCCTTAGCACAATGCCCTCAAGGTTGATTCATGTTGTGGCGATTGCCAGGATTTCCTTCTTCCTTCCTGTGGCTAAATAATATTCCATTTTATAGATACACCACATATTCTTTATCCATCCACTTCTCAAAGGACCTCGAGGCTGGTTCCGCATCTTGGTTACTGTGACTAATGCTGCAGTGAACATGGGGGTGCGGATATCACTTCGGGGTCCTGATTTCACTTCCCCTGGATATATACCCAGAAGTGAGTTTGATGGATCATATATTAGCTCTACTTTTAACCTTTTGAGGGAACTCCTTACTATTTTCACAATAACTGAACCAATTTACAGTCCCACCAATGATGCACATGCCTTTCCTCCACACCCTCATAAACACTTGTTATGTCTTATCTCTATAATAAAGGCCATTGTGGTTTTGAAACGCATGTGCATCTCCCTGATAAGTGATGTTGACCATCTTTTCACATACCCGTTGGCCATTTTTATGTCTTCTTTGGAAAAGTGTCTATTCAAGTCCTCTACTCATTTTTAATGAACTTATTTGGTTGTTTTTGTTGCTTCCTATTGAGCTAAGTTCCTTATATATATTTTGGACATCAACTCTTTATAAGTTTGCAAATGTTTTCTCACATTCTGGAGGTTGCCTTTTCATTTTGCTGATTGTTCCTTTTGCTGTGCAGATTTTTAGTTTGATGTAGTCCCACTTATTTCTTTTTGTGTTGCCTGTGCCTTTGGTGTCATATGAGAAAAATCATTGCCTAAGACCAACGTGAAGGAGCCTTTGCCCTATGTTTTATTTTAGGAGTTTTATGGCTTTGGGTCTTATGTTCAAGCCTTTAATCCATTTTGAGTTAATTTTTGTGAGTAGTATTGGAGTTCCAATTACTTTCTTTTGTGTGTGATTATCCAGTTTTCCCAGCACCATTTATTGAAGAGACTGTTCTTTCCCCTTTAAGTGCTTCTTGGCTCCTTTGTCAAATGTTGGTTAACCAATATTCACGGATCTATTTCTGGTCTCTTCTGTTCCACTGGTTTATGTGTCTTTTTATACTATACTGTTTTGATGACTTTATAATAGAGATTGAAAAAAATCAGTGTGATGCCTCCAGTTCTTTCTCAAGAATGCTTTGACTATTCATGGTCTTTTATGGTTCCATATAAATTTTAGGATTGTTTTTTCTATTTCTTTAAAAAATTTCATAGAAATTTTGGTGGGGATTGCCTTAAGTCTAGACGGTTTGGGTGGTATGGACAGTTAAACAATATTAATTCTTCCAATCCACAAACATACATTTACTTGTATCTTCTTTAATTTCCTTCATCAGAGTCTTAGTTTTCAGTGAACTGATCTTTCACCTCTTAGGTTAAATTTATTCTTAAGTATTTTATTGTTTTTAATGCTGGTGTAAAGGCAATTATTTTTTCATTTCATTTCCAGCTATTTCATCGTTAGTATATAGAGACACAACTGACTTCTGTATGTTGATTTTGTATCTTGCAACTTTACTGAATTTGTTAATTAATTCTAACAGTTTTCTGGTGGAGCCTTAAGGACTTTCAATATAAGATTACATTATCTGCAAACACACGATTTTACTACTTTCTGACTGGATGTCTTTTATTTCTTTGTCTTGCGTAAGTACTTTGGCTAGAACTTCCAGAGTTATGTTGAATAGGAGTGGTAAAAGTAACACATTTTTCTTGTTCCTGATCTTGGAGGAAAAGCTTTCAATCTTTCACCACCGAGTATGATTTTAGCTGTGGGCTTGTGATATATGGTCTTTACGTTGAGGGACATTCCTTCTACGTCAAACTTGTTGACAAATTTTTATCATGAAAGGATGTTGTATATTGTCAAATGCCTTTTCTGCATCTACTGAGATTATCATATGATACTTATCTTCATTCTATTAATGTGATATATCACATTTATTAATTGCATCTGTTGTAACCATCCTTGTACCCCGGGGATAAATCCCACTTGCTCATGGTGTATGGTCCCTTTAATGTGCTGCTGAATTCAGTTTCATGATATTTTATTGGGAATGTTTGCATTTATATTCATCAGGGATATTGCTCCATAGTATTCTTGTCCTTATCTAACTTTGGTATCAGGGTAATGCTGGCCTTGTAAAATGAGTTTGAGAGTGTTCAGCCTCTTCAATTTTTCTGGAAGAATTTCAGAAGGATTGGAATTCATTCTTGAAATGTTTTGCTTAAGTGTTTAGAAGAACTCACAAGATAGTTGTGGGCTTTTTTTTTCTTGGGAAGTTTTGATTACTAAATCAATCTCCTTACAGGGCATTGGCCTGTTTGGGGTTATTTCTTCATGAGTCAATCTAGGTAGGTTGTACGTTTTAGGAGTTTATCCATTTTTTCCAGGTAATCCCAATTTTGGCATATAATTGTTCAGGTACCGTCTTACGATCCTCTGTATTTTTGTGGTATCAGTTGTAATATCTCCTCTTTTATTTCTAATTTTATTTGTCTCCTCTCTTTTTTTTCCACAGCATGCTAACTAAAAGCTTGTCAATTTTACCATTCTGAAAAGCTAGCTCCTAGTTCCATTGATCTTTTCTATTGTTTTCTGGCCTCTATTTTATTTATTTCTGCTCTGATATTTGTCATCTCCTTTCTTCCATTACTTTGGGCTCAGTTTGTTCTTTTTTCCAGTTCCTTGAGATGAAAAGTTAGATTGAGATTTTTCTTTTTTAAAGATTTTCTACTTATTTATTTGACAGAGTGAGACAGCCAGCGAGAGAGGGACACAAGCAGGGGGAGTGAGAGAGGAAGAANTTCCTTTCTTCCATTACTTTGGGCTCAGTTTGTTCTTTTTTCCAGTTCCTTTAGATGAAAAGTTAGATTGAGATTTTTCTTTTTTCTTTTTTAAAGATTTTTTACTTATTTATTTGACAGAGTGAGACAGCCAGCGAGAGAGGGACACAAGCAGGGGGAGTGAGAGAGGAAGAAGCAGGCTTCCCAGCGGAGCAGGGAGCCTGATGCAGGGCTCGATCCCAGGACCCTGGTATCACACCCTGGGCCAAAGGCAGACGCTTAATGACTGAGCCCCCCAGGCGCCCCAAGATTTTTCTTTTTTCTTAATGTAAGCCTCTATCACTATAAATTTCCCTTTAGAACTGCTTTTGCTACATCCCATAAAGTTTAGTATGATGTGTTTCCATTTTGTGTTTCAAGATATTTTTTTTATTTCCCTTTTGATTTCTTCTTTGACCCATCGGTTACTCAGGAGTGTGTTGTCTGATTTCCACACACTTGTATTTTCGAGTTTTCCTTCTGTTACTGATTTCTAGTTTCAAACTACTGTAGTAGAAAAAGATATTTGCTATGATTTTAATCTTCTTAAATTTGCCAAGACTTGCTTTGTGACCTATCATATGATCCACTAGCCAGTGCCCCCAAATGTGGAGCATTTTAAAGGGGATTAGGTATTTTGGGTGAGCAGGGATGAGTTGCAATACTTCATAGGAAGTCTCACTGAGAAGGCACTATTTGAGTTAGAAATGAAAGAGGTGAAACAGCAAGCCACACGTGCCAGGGAGAGGGAATAGCATGGGACCTAAGGGGAACAATCACTAGTGTTTTTGAAGAAAAGAAAGCAGATCAGTTTGCTGGAGTGGGGTGAGCAACAGGACAGGAGGTCAGTATGTCTGGAGTGGAGTGAGCAAGAGGACAGGAGAATATATGAAGAACTCTTACAACTTAACAAGAACAACCCAATTAAAAAAAAAATGGGTGAAGAACTTGAATAGATATTTCTCCAAAGAAGATACAAATTACCAACAGCACATAAAGAGATGTCCAACGTCCAAAAATGCAAATCAAAACCACAATGACAAACCACCTCACCCCTACAGAAGATCTACTATCAAAAAATGGGTGGGGCAGAAATATCAAGGGTCAGCAGGATGTAGAGATATTGGAACCCTTGTGGACCATTGGTGGGAGTGTAAAATGGTACAGTCTCATGGAAATCAGTATTGCTATTCTTAGAAAAAGTAAAAATAGAATTAGCATATCATCCAGCAATTCCACCTTTGGGTATTTACCCTGCAAAATTGAAAGCGGAGTCTCTAAAAAATATGTGTAAACCTATGCTCATAGTAGTGTTATTTAAAAGAGCTAAAAGGTAGAATTCATCCAAGTTTCCATTTACAAATGAATGGTTATCAAGGTATGGATATATATACAGTGAATACCATTCAGCCTTAAAAAGGAAGGAAATCCTGACACATCCCACAATATGGATGAACCTTGAGACATTAATAAGTGAAATACACCAGTCCCCAAAAGACAAGTACTGTATGATTTCACCTGTGTATCGAGAATGGTTACATTCATAGCGACAGAAAATAGAATGGTGGTTGCCAGAGGCTAGGAGAAAGGGAAACGGAGAAGTTAATATTTAATGGGTACAGTCTCACTTTTGCACGATGAAGAGGTCTCATGATGGGATGGTGGCTAAAATAGCCAGGGGTGCCTAGGTGGCTCAGTTGGTTAAGTCTCTGACAAACGGGTCATGATTGCAGAGTTTTGAGATGGAGCCCTGCGTGGAGCCCCACCTGCAATGGGTGTGGAGCCTACTTAAGATTCTCTCTCTCTACCCCTCACCCCTTAACCCCCACTCACATACACTCTCTCCAAAAAAGATAAATAAATAAAAATAAAATTGCCAGGAACTCTCAGTAGTGTTAGAGTGATAGCCACTTTCCTATCTACCCGGCTCTCCACGGGGTGATACCCAACAAGATACAAAAACAATAATACCTCTCACCTTAGAAAACCTTAAGATTCTCTCTCTCTACCCCTCACCCCTTAACCCCCACTCACATACACTCTCTCCAAAAAAGATAAATAAATAAAAATAAAATTGCCAGGAACTCTCAGTAGTGTTAGAGTGATAGCCACTTTCCTATCTACCCGGCTCTCCACGGGGTGATACCCAACAAGATACAAAAACAATAATACCTCTCACCTTAGAAAACCTTTCTTTGATCCTACATGACTACAGTCTCATTTTTCTATTGCAGTTTAGAACACAATTTGGAAAAGCTGTCAATACTCTATGTCAAATACCTCTTTCCATTCTATATTTGCTTGTCTCCAAATAGACTTTCAATCCACTACTCCACTGTAGAAGGATACTCCGGACATAGTATGTGTAAAATCTATCAACCTAGCAGCACTCCCTGTGTGATACATGCCTGTGGAAACGATCTGATGCAGGAGCGTTTTATTGAATCATATCAACTTCCCCCTGCCCTGATGAATCAGTATGGAATGATCTAATCAATTTGCTTATCTTTACTATTTCTACAATTTTCAGGATAAAAATAGGAATAACTGAAGAGTGCCTACTTTTAACTTCATAATGGAAATTGGCCAGAAAGTTTTTATATAGATTATCATACAGTATTAAAATAATACATATTCTTTCAGATACTTAATTATTGTAATTGTGAACAAATGATTATTTGTTTTAACATAAAAATATATAACTTCTTCCCACAAATCTCCTCTTTCGTTAAGCATGAGATAGTCATTTCATGAACCAGGAGGGGAGTTGATGTCAATCTCAATATACTATACCTATTTAAATTTTTAATGGTTCCAAGTAATTCTGCATGATGATTCAGATATGCCCACCCTGGGCCAATATCACTTCTGTGTTTCCATTCACTGGAGGCCAAATTCCATACATGGTGAAGAGAGACTCTCCTGGTGATGGTGATTCAGTTTCATTTAAGTGATGACTCACCACAATCCGACTTTAACCTAACTTTTGTTCACTTGCCTTGGTTTCACGAGAGCATTTCTCCACTGGTCCTTATCAGGCTACATGCACATTACCAGTTAACCTCATTTCTCCCTAAGCTGGATATCTTCTTTAGTATATGCCTGTTATCTCAGCTATACCCCCTTTCTGTGTTGGATAAACATTCATCTTCACAGCAGGGCTACTGCATACAGCTGTTTGATGTGTGCTCTGCACAAAGACTCCAGCAGAGTGGTCAAGTGGAGCTAAAATTCAAGCATGCTCTGCTCCCAAATCCTTACAGTGGCCTGGAATCACTGGAGAAGGGAAAGACTAACTGTCAACTACAGGTATGCGTTTTCCTCAGTTGCACAAAGCATCATTGAGGCTAATAGTAATCCTGCTTATGAGATTTGATTACAGGAAGAGACTTCCCTTCAGGATAGAAACACAAAGGACAACCACTTACTTCTTCAGACACTTTTGCAGCTGGGCCTTGGACATGTGACTTAGGCTCGGCCAATGAGATACATATACCCTAGACTTTGATTTGGGAACTGGGACAATAGAGATTTCTTTTTGCAGCTCAGGGGAGGCAACATCCCATTCTGTGGAGTGGTAGTTGCCTGTCAGGATCCAGGGCTAGAGGTGTTGGTGATAAGACCCCCAGCATCTGGTTATTTGCTGGTGGGGCAGGGCTTCCCCAGGCCGGTTCTGAGGAGTAATTTTCACCCTGGGTACAGAACCTCACTCCATCCCTACATCCGTTACTGACCTTTCCCTCCAGCCTTCCTAGTGTTTCACTGAGCACCCAGCAGCTTCTCAATGAATTCCCTTTCTATTTAAACTACTCAAAGTCTGTTTTTTTGCTATGTCCGTTTCTTTTGTTGAAGAGTCTGAACTCAGTGGGATACTGACGTGAAACCCTTTTATTTTATTTTTCTAACACTGTCTTCAGGTGTGTTTTGATGAAGAGGGGTTTTCTGCCCCTTCACAACATCTTGGGTAGCTCTGGTAGCATCCCAGACGCTTTGAGGTTTTACAACATCAAGGCCAAAGTAATCCAGTTTACAGCTTGAATCTCAAATCCATTGTGATGCCCTTCCCCTCACGCTGCCCAGGTTTGACCAGTAGTGCAAATTGTCCTGCCTTGGGGAATTTGGCGTGCTTTGCTTTCTTCTTCCTCCTCCACTTTTTCTTCCTTCCTCTTTAGGGCTCATCTTTTCTATCCCTTCTAGAGGGTTGGGGTCCCGAAGGAGGAATGAGGAAAGGACCGACATAACCCGCTTAGCAGCTGCTGCTGTGTTCCACACTGGATGGCCAGTCCTGGCTGACGAGGGGATGTCTGGATGCTGCTGGAGTGCAGTGCAAGCATGGGCTCTTTAGGAGGCCTTGCTGGGGCTCCAGTTGCACCGGCCTCTGACATTTGGTCTCACAGTTTCCCATCTATTTTGGACCCCCTGAATGGCCACCCCCAGTTTTATTTTATTAGGTCAGTCGGAGTTGACTTTTATTGCTTAAGGACAAGAACTTTGTCTGACACAGCAAGCATTCATATTGAAGACAAAAGGAGATCACACCACAGGAAATGGTGGGATTTTAAAAAAATACTCCTATCATTGCCACAGTCCCTAATGGTCATCTCCTCCAAGTTTCCTTTCGCATACAGTGATGAGAGTCCTCACTATGCAGATTGCATAGATTTACTTATTTATTCCAAATTGGGTGTATCTACTGTGTCAAATGTTACAATTTTAAAAAGCAATGTCAGAAAGATATCCATGTCTTCTAACATTTTCTGATCTTGGTGTGTGAAAGGTGAAGCTGATTTCCTGTTGAACTGCTTCCAAGCATGATACCAACCCACATGAAGTCTTTTACAAGAATATCCCAGATAGGCATGTTGTTGTTTCAAGAGCTTCTGCAAACATACCATTACACCAGGAAATAGGCCAGCAGTGCTTTTAAAAACAGACAGTCCAGATAAATCCAAGAGTCATAAAAGTAATTTCACATTTAAATAAAACGAAATCGAATTTTGCTACTCGAGGAGTGTCTGAGAAACAGAAACATCCACATAGGAGTTGGTTAAAATGTAAGCCTTGCTCAAAATATTGAATCAGAATCATATATAACAAAATCTCTAGCTGATTAACATGCACATTAAAGTTTGAGAAGCAGGGGAACACCTGGGCGGCTCAGTCAGTTAAGCGTCTGCCTTTGGCTCAGGTCATGATCCCAGGGTTCTGGGATTGAGTCCCGCATCGGGCTCCCTGCTCAGTGGGGAGGCTGCTTCTCCCCCTACTTGTGCCTCTCTGTCAAATAGATAAATAAAATCTTTAAAAAACAATAAAATAGTCCATATTTTTATACTGCTTTCACCTTCTAATAGCCTATATAATCTACTTACTCGTTGTGTTTATTGTCTGCTATCTGTCTTTTCCCCATTAGAATATAAGCTTTTCAAGGGCAGGATATATCAATACTAATATATCTCAAGCACCAAGCGATGTCCTTGTGCATACTAATGTCTCAAAATAGTGAATACATTTTAAACATAATTTTTATAACTCAGTAGAGCATTTTTATTTTCTACTTGGAAGTTACCTTTTTTAAGTAGAAAATTATTTTAAGAGCAGAGAGGTCTCAACATGAATTTCTTTCATTCCTTTAACACGTTTGCCCAAACCAGAGTTGCACAAATATCGCTCTCAGTAGATTCTGTCTTATCTCTCAGATTATAACTATCTCACTCTTGCAATAAAAGAAAAGGAGGAGGAGATGAACATAAAGAATTAATTAATCAAAACTTTTAACTTTTCTGAAAACCCAGGGAATTTTTATCAGCCTCCTTTGTTGTTTATCTAACATAACTCTCTGGAATATTAATATTAAATCCTGAGATTTGCGGTTTTACACGGCCATGATGGATTCACATGAGGGAAGAGGAAGTGCCCCCGAGGAGTCTTTCCTGAGACATCTTGTACATTAATTCACTTTGGAGCTTTCCCATTCAGGAATATCATTCACATTAAATCAAGAGAAGACTGTTTGACTACAATGCAGCGCTTCACAGCTTTTTTCATAATACAAAAGGATAGTTACGTTTATATGGCATATTGGGATCAACAAGGGAATTGGAGGGGTGCCTGGGTGGCACAGTGGTTAGGCATCTGCCTTTGGCTCAGTGCGTGAGCCCGGCGTTGTGGGATCGAGCCCCACATCAGGGTCCTCCACTATGAGCCTGCTTCTTCCTCTCCCATTCCCCCTGCTTGTGTTCCCTCTCTCGCTGGCTGTCTCTATCTCTGTCGAATAAATAAATAAAAAATCTTTAAAAAAACAAAAAACAAAACAAACCAAAAAAAAAAAAAAAACACAAGGGAATTGGAGCCCTTTGCAAGGCTCCTCTGATGACCCAGGCTTCTCAGCCACCCTTAGGGCAGCAGGTGACCCACTGGGTGAGGGGCTTTGCTAGGTGACATGATATCATAGGAAGTTAATTCTTAGCAATGTTAAGTGAAACCAATCTTCCATGATACACATGGGTTACAACGTCAAATTGTTTCCTTCACCAGATATTCTAACAAACATACCCTACTCTCAAACTTTCAAATCAACAATCCTTTGAATTTTGAAAATAAACATACGAATCTGGTGGGAAATCTCCTCACCTCTTCTCCAGCCCACCATCCTGCTTTAAAAACTTTCTATCTCCCTAATATAGCAGAAGGTGGAAGCCTGAGAGGTAGATTTCTCTGACATCCTAGCCAGCAGAGCTCTGAATGGATTTTTAGGCTCCATCTTATAGATACACTCACATAATACCTGAAAGAAAGCAGGGAGGCCCAAGTCATTTTTCTTCTTTCTCTGGGAGCAGTAGAAGGTATAGCATGGGCCTTTCAAATGTGAGCTTCTGGAGTGGCCTCTGTTTCCCCTCACATTCCCCCCATCTTGGAGCTATGAAGTACCAGGAGATGTATAGGAGTTTCCTGCATGCTCATGATTCTGGCAAACAGAGGCTCTCTGATCTTCCATGGTAATGCACCAAAAAGTTAGTGGTGGCCCCTTGCCTAGCCTCCTTCAGCCCCTGTAATGGGGCTGTGAGCCCCTTAGTCCTTGTATTAAGACCTCTCCCCTGATACACCGTTTTATGTTCTTGTCTGGGCTGTGAATGAAACATTCTCCTTAGGAAATAAACCCAGAAAATCCACTTTTTGATAGAAGACATTTAGCAAACATTCAACTTTCACTTTTGTTTTATGGTAACACATATGTTAATATTCTCTAAACTTTTTTCTGATCTATTAAATAGGATATAATGGGTAATGGCTGGCAAATTACCAAAGTGTTCTCTGCTCACATTTTAACAGGCTCCCATTCTTTAAATTGCCTATGATATTACCAAAAGGACTATGGTTTCTGCCCCACGGGCTTTTTAGCTAAGAGTAAATTAAAGAATACCAGGCTTTTAATGTTCTGTTTCTGCACTACCCAAAACACACTAGCAGAAAGTCAAAGGGAGGTGGATCTCTATATGAAAATCAGGGGCTCTTTCTAGAAAAAAAAATGTGAATGAATTTAGGGAAGCAAATATTCACTATCATTTAACTACCTAAAAGTAAAAGTAATCTTTAATTTGTCCATTACACCAAAACAAATTACCAACAGATACAAAATTTAAGCATTAAAAGAAATGACCCATTAAGATTCTAGAAGATTGGGGCGCCCAGGTGGCTCAGTCGTTAAGCATCTGCCTTCGGCCCAGGGCGTGATCCTGGCGTTATGGGATCGAGCCCCACATCAGGCTCCTCCGCTATGAGCCTGCTTCTTCCTCTCCCACTCCCCCTGCTTGTGTTCCCTCTCTCGCTGGCTGTCTCTATCTCTGTCAAATAAATAAATAAAAATCTTTAAAAAAAAAAAAAGATTCTAGAAGATTGTCTCAGTAACTATTTTTAAAAGTCTAGTTGAAGAAAACATATTCTGAGTGTGACATCAAAGGCAAAAGCTGATAAAAGAAAGTTAGGTTTTTCAAAACTATTTTCATTTTGTAAGCTTGAAATACATCAAAATTAGAAACAACGGCACCGATTAGCTAGATTTAACTATTGTTTACATTGTGCCATTGTTATTTCATCTCTCCATTTTATGTTCTATCATTCCAGAGTAAATGAAAAATGTCAAGATTTTCCTCTTAAATGCTTCACCACAGATCTCCAAAGAGTTGGAATATAGTCTAACAAAACCACAATAACTTGATCACACCTAACAAAATCGACAATAATTCTATCACATCATTTAATACCTAGTATCTAATATCTCTCCGCCTACTTTTCTGGCCCATGACACTTTTTTTAAGAGTTCAGAGTGGTTTTCTCATAGAAGATACATATTCTACACTGATTATTTCTTTATACTCTTCTCTCACGTGACTTAAGACTGTTAGATTCTATTCTGACAAAAAGGGGAAAACCGAGACAGATATCCAGAGCTGTCCAATAGAAACTCCTACAATGATGGACATGTTCTATGGCTAAGCTGTTCATCGTGGAAGCCACCGTCACATGGCTGTTCAGCACTGGAAGTACAGCTCCTGTGACTGAGGAACTAAATTTTAATTTAATTTAATTACTTTGAGTTTTAAATTTAAGTAGCCACATGTGGCTAATGCCTACTGAATCACGTGTCTAACATAAAAGTGGATGTAATGTGGGGCACCTGGGTGGCGCAGTCAGTTGGGCATCTGACTCCGAATTTCGGCTCAGGTCTGATCTCGGGGTCATGAGATCAACCCCCTGTGGGGCTCCACACTTTCTAACATACTTTTTAACATGCTATGTAATATATTTTCATATAGACTTGAATGAACCTGTATATTTGACTTTCAACAGCAGAGAAGTAAAGGCCTTTGTTCACTTCAGGAAGCTTCATGATTAGCACCAATTTCTATAGTTATCTGGTATATTCATGATACACAATTTTAAAAAATCTCAGAAATAGGGGAGTCATTCTGCCGTCTGTATCTACATTTTTAACATATATACATAAGGCTTAAGAGTTACAAGTCACATTTCCTGATATAGCCAACCCTGTACATTCACTTTCCTTTCAAAGTATTTATAGTATGTGGTTGAGATTGGCTATACCAAACAAGGACAACGGAATTCAACACTGGAACTCTTATTTCAACTTAGAAAGAAAGACCTGTTTCCCATCGGATTAAAGCTTTAAAGATTGGAGCTGGAGCTCCTGAGAGCCTGCCTGATAGCTAGCACAACACAGGGAAAAGTAGAAATAAGACTTAGAGACAAAGAGTTCCTTCTGGCCCCTGGATCCAACCATGCCTGCCGCAGACAATGTTGAATGAGGAAGACTCGGTCTCTATGTGTCAGTTTGTGAGCTGACAAATTCTTTGGTTTTCCTAAGCCAATTAGAATAGTATTTCTTCCTGTCTTTTGTACCTGAAAGGGTGCTGTCAAAATTTAACAACCAAGAGAGCACGGAATTTAGAACCAGACAAACTGGATTCTAATTTATCTGTGATCCAGTGTACCCATCTAGAGATACTGGGATAATTATGCCTTCCTCTTAGGCCTGTCGTGAAGACTAGATTAGTACGATGTGCATGTGAGAGACACTCTGAATATGCTAGTTCCCTTTTTTTTTAATTTCTCCAGAGCTGAAGCGATGTCATATTCTTGAGTCCTCACACACTGTTTTCCTTTTCTATCCATCACTTAAAAGTTTTCCATTTATACCCAGATATAATGTGAACCTTCATTAAAAATTATTTTTAATTTAATTAAAAATCAAGAGGGGCATTTCCTACAACAGGTGACAGAATGTTCCCCATCTAGTTTTATAAGACAATCAGTTCAGGGAGCAATCATATTTGTATTTGAAGATAAAATGGACTCAAAATGATGGCCGTGAATTTTTGTTGTTCTTCACTCTATTCCTTTCTAGTCTCTGTCATCCAGGTAATGGGGATTTAATCTTGCACAGGCTTTGGTCCTATGGTGCAGTTTCCTTTGCCTTCTTAAATGTAACCATGTGTAGAATGTCCTCTATTGGCACAGAAGATTTACTCGCCTTTTATAATCACACTGGATTTAAGTTACGTAGCTTGATAATCAGACAGAATATAATTAGCTAATCATTTACAGGATTACCTAGGCTAAAAATTGACACAGTAAAATACAGTAAGCATGTTTATGCCCATCTAAATCCTTACATTAATAAAGGCGATCAGATTATACAATTCAAATGAATTTCCAAGAAAATATCCCTGGCATAGAGGATTAGAAATATATTTAAGCTAAATTTAGAATTCAGGAAAAGCAATCCCACAGCTTACTTTCCATTATTTTTTTTCCCTTCAACTAAGCTCTTAAGCTGAATAAATTAAAGTCTCCAAGATGTTTAAACAGTTCAGTCTATATTAGTATGCTATGGTTTATTACTGAATACAGTTGTAAAACCATTGCCAGGTTGCCCCAATACCTGTATGGTCATAACTGGAAATCTCTAGCAAAGGCATCAATGTCCTGCTTACCTATTAATTTTAGCTCCTTATCTATAATTACTCATCTCCTCCTTGAGAATCTGTTTCCCTTCCCCAAAGTCTCATCCCTGTCTCTGGAGCTCTGTGTTACATTCGTGAAACAACATTCCCAATCTGTCGGGCAAAATGCTGCTTTCTATAGTCTAATAGTGTATCTAAAATAATCTCATGTACCTTTAAGATTTTTTTCACTCTTTTAAAAAGCAAGATATAGCTCTCAGAACAAAAGCACATGAAACACAACTATCTGGAAAAATATATGGCTGGGTTTCTCTTAGGCTCAATTTTAGAATTGTGTGGACTGGGAAGAAAGAAGAACACAGAAGAGAAAAATAGAATAAAGTGAGTTGGGCCCTATATTCTCTATACCTCTCAAGTTATAAGGGTGACAAAATGATTCTAGACAGGTTTAGGATCTTTGAATAAAAGGAAACTTGTAGCCTGCTTTCCATCTAGACATCAAAGAGACAGCAAATCCTCACAAAGGCTGATGTTTAGTTATTTTCTGCATACTATAGGCTAGCTCCCACCCCTCTAAGTGCTCCCTCTCACAGGGGCTAGGTTTCCCAGTCTCCTCTGGTAGGAAGGTTTTAGTTCAGGACCTGACAGTAGAAAGAATTTGTGCAAGATTAAAGTAAAATGCTGGGACAGTTGGGTATTCACATGTAAGAGAATGAAGTTGGACCCCTACCTCATACCATATATAAAAATTAACTCAAAATGGATGTAAGACCTAAGCCTATGAACTAAAACTATAAAATTCTTAGAAGACCACATAGGGGTAAAACATCACCATGATCTCAAATTCCACAATGCATTTTTAGATATGACAGCAAAAGCACAAGCAGGAAAAGAAAAAAAAAGAAAACAGATAAATTAGACTTCACCAAAATTTAAAACCCTTATGGACCAATGAACATTACTAAAAGGTGAAAAGACAATCCACAATATGAGTGAAAACATTTGCAAATCATGTATCTACTAAGAGACATGTATCTAGAATACACTGAAAACTGCTACAGCTCAATAATAAAAGGACAAATAATCCCGCTAAAAATGACCAAAGGCTCTGAAGAGACATTTCTTCAAAAAGATACACAAATGGCCAGTAAGTACAAGAAAAGTTGCTCAACATCATCAACCATCAGGGAAATGCAAATGAAAACCACAATAGGATACCACTTCCCACTCTGGTGAGCATGTGGAGAAATGATGGAACCCTCATACACTGCTGGTGGGAATATAAAATAGTGCAGCCACTTTGGAAAACAGGTTAGCAGTTCTTCAAAAGAGAAACTCAGATTTACCACCTGACCCAGTGATCCCACTCCTAA
This sequence comes from Ailuropoda melanoleuca, assembly GCF_002007445.2. Taxonomy (NCBI): domain Eukaryota; kingdom Metazoa; phylum Chordata; class Mammalia; order Carnivora; family Ursidae; genus Ailuropoda; species Ailuropoda melanoleuca. The sequence continues at coordinate 17,147,152 of NC_048220.1, read as the reverse complement.
GTCTGTGCCCAGCATATATACATGCATCACAGACTGTACATGAATGTTCACGGCAGCATAATTAACAGCTAAAAAGTAGAAACAACTCAAATGTCCCCTGACGGATGGATGAATACGATGTGTTCTATTCATACAGTGGAAGAATATTCAGCAACAAAAACAAATGAAGGACTGACACATGCTTCAACATGAATGAGCCTTGAAAATATTATGCTAAGTGAAAGAACCTAATTACAAAAGAACACATATTATAAAAATCTATATGAAAGGTCCAGAAGAGGCAAAACTACAGAGACGAAAAGGAGATTAGTTTTTGCGTAGGGTGGGGGGAGGGTGGGGCAATGGGGGGAGGATGAATAGAGAGATTGGGAGTGGGGGGTGATGTCTGAGGAGAAAGCGTTTCTTCAGGAATAATGAAAATGTTCAAAAATTGATTATGGTGATGGATGCCCAACTCTGTGAATACACTAAAGCCAGTGAATTATAAACTTTGCATACATAAAACTGTTCAACTGCGTGGTATATAAATAAATAATCTGGCTTTTTTAAATGATTGAAGAAAAGAAGGAAGCCAGAGCCACAGCCGGCTTTGGCTGCGGCAGCAGCACGCCCTTGTAACAACCGCATTGGGTCCGCGGGGGCAGAAGGTCACAGGCTCAGAAGGATTCGGGGTTGGACAGGTGTGCGCGCCTACAGGGGAAGGAGCAGCTCGCTGGAATTCCTGAACATTGACTAACTCCACCTAACCCCCTCGTTTCTCTCTCTTCTACCCCTTCCAGTGATTTCTGTGGCTTCATTCCCTATGTCAATCTTGTTCCGCTTGAAATTTCTAGAGGGGTTTGTTTTCCTAACTAAATCCCGGCTGATATTATTGCCTAGAGAGCATCTGTCCTCCTCATTCTCTCCCTAAAAAATTCCAAATTTCTTCAGGTACTTACCCCTTCTCCACACAGCCAAGTACCTCAGGAGACTGATTTCTACTCTCAGCTTCTGGGTTCAACCTGATTTTGGTCTAGCGGTAATCCCATTCCTTTTGCTAAAAATTGATTCAAAAATAAGCATGTGATTATAACACTCAATGTTAACTAACTGGAATTAAAATTAAAACTTCAATTAAAAAAAAGGGAGGGGGCGAACTAGGCATGTGATCCAGCCACAGCAACAAGAGATGAAAAGGGTTTTACCAGAGACAGGAATGTTCTACCTCATTCTGAAGAAAGAAGCTTGAGAAGCCAATTAGATACAAAAGACAAAGCTGTAATTTCTGCAGGCGGCTATCATACAGCCAAGACACAAATCCACTTTAAAGTGAAGATCACAGGCAGAGGGCAGGGTAGAGAGACAGAGAGAACCCAAGGCTTTGATTGCATTTTTAAACTGTTGGATCGACATGCTTTGAAGCTCACCTCACCTCTTGACTCCTTATATGAACTAATAACTTGTCTTAAGGCGGTTTGAGATAAGTTTCCTGTTACTGCTAGAAACATCTTACTTTATGCTCTGAGGCACCCTGAAATGGCAGCCCCTCTACGCAGACAGGGCTTGAGGTAACTCCCCAGTTTCCCGCAGCCCCAGAGTGGCAAGAGATATTATCCAAAAGTTATCTCCAAACCCTGAGAAATTTAGCTGAGGGGCAGCTGGTGGACCGGGACAGGGCTTGCAGCCAGAAGAGGAGACACAACCAAAAACGATGTAGGAATGTGAACACCATGACAGGAGGGTAATGACAACCAGGACCCAGGTGGGTTGCTCCCTCACGGCGAATGCCAGACAGGCTAAAAGATGACCTGGGGTTACACCTTTCCCACTTGACNGCAGCCCCTCTACGCAGACAGGGCTTGAGGTAACTCCCCAGTTTCCCGCAGCCCCAGAGTGGCAAGAGATATTATCCAAAAGTTATCTCCAAACCCTGAGAAATTTAGCTGAGGGGCAGCTGGTGGACCGGGACGGGGCTTGCAGCCAGAAGAGGAGACACAACCAAAAACGATGTAGGAATGTGAACACCATGACAGGAGGGTAATGACAACCAGGACCCAGGTGGGTTGCTCCCTCACGGCGAATGCCAGACAGGCTAAAAGATGACCTGGGGTTACACCTTTCCCACTTGACATCTCAGTGTAACTTAAAGCCTCTCCCCAAAGCCCTCAAACCTTGGGAGAAGGATAATAACCTTGGGTTAGTTTTCCACCACTGAAGATTATGGAAGCTCAAAATAGAGACTGCTGGATGATGGAAAAATGAAAGAAGTTATGGGTTGAGAAAAATCATAACCCTAAACGTGTACATTTCAATATGCAGAACTCATTCTTTGGCCAGTGGGTGGCAGTAGTATGATTATATTGATTCCCATCCCTTTCCCAGATTTACCAACCTTACCACCATGGAGGATCACAATCAGCCTTATCGAGTCCTCTTTCCACTGCCTCCCCTCATCTGCAATTGTTCAGAGTTCAAGAGCACATCCTCTGGCAAATGGACTTTTTATTGCAGTGGCTCTTGGGTGCAATCCTGACCAGAAGGTTTATTGTAGAACTGTGACCTCACCACCCCCTGCATTTCAAAAAATTGATAACATAATTAGGTAAAAGAAACTCAGAGAAATAGCCATGAACTCGGTCCTGCAACCCTATCCCTTCTTCCTTACATGTCTTTCAAAGTCATATTGTTCCAAATCTGAAGCAAGGGATAAATTTTTAAAAATTACTGATGGACAATACTCAAGTCGAAGTTGTTCTAACTTGGAACATGAACGTACTTAACAACTCTTTCCTCTGATTAATTTTGTGAATTTAAGTGGCACAGGGCTTGTAAGGAGCTGTCATCATGATTTCACTTCTTGTTTCTTAACTTTCTTCTTCCTAACTTATGTTCCAATCCCTTAAAACCAATCTCATTTCCTCAACGTTGCCATAGATTACCCCAAGGAGAGATGATTGATGTCAACACAAATGTCGTTTGGTCCCTACGCTGAGATGAAGAAAATTTTCCAGTTTTCATTCCAGAGAAAAGAAGATTTGCTGTGCAAAGCAAGAATACTGAACACAATTGGAAAAGGAAAGTTAAATATCAGATCGATGGGTCTCTGATTCCTGTTATCAACCTTC